>NC_046323.1:21416516-21769016 GCF_009819535.1 Lacerta agilis
TTAAGAGAGGGAAACTTCCTTCTTTGCAAAGCGTTCATTTTGTCTCCTTAACGGGGAACAATCTTCTACTCATCTCCAAAAACCGTGCAGTTTTGCTCTGGAGCCAAGTAGACAGGCTTCTCTAGGTAAAATGGTAGTGCAGGCCAAATATGACAGCATCATTTATTTATTGTGGACCTTTATATTCCGCCTTTCTATGATAAGATCCATCTCAAAACGGTGTGGGTGTGGGTGTAAATATCGCGAGGAAATAATTAGCGCTTTTTCTTATATGAAAGGCTCCATGACTGCTGGGAAGGTAGGGGCGCCATATGGTTTTATGGATTTCTGTTGCTTTGATTTTAATGAATTGTTTCTGCACTACCCTGGGAACTTTCAGGTTAAAGGCTGGATTAATCATCCTCATCCTCATCCATAGATGGGGTTGCTCCCAACCATCTAACCATCCATACTGCCCCAGTCACTTTTTTAAAAATGCACCCTTAGGATTTATGAGCATTGCAACACCAGCCATAATGATTTACATAAGTACATTAATGGAGATTGGTGTTCCTCGGACACAACTGCAACAACGCCATAGCAATCCATCCATTTATCAAAAGTTAAGGTGTCACTTTCTAGATAGATACAAATGTCTGGCATATATAAAATATGATATGATCGTGTGCTGCTTAACAACTCAGAATATGTGTTGGTTTAAAATAGTTATGTAATAGTGTGGCTGCTGGAATAGCAGCGAAAGTAGCGGGATTGAAACCTAGCTGGACTCAGGATTGCAGACAAAACTACACCCCGACTTTCAGCCAATAGGGATTTCAGATATAAACTCTCCTTGTACTTAGACAGGTATATGTTGTGTCTTTTCAGAGCTCCAAAATGTTCCATACTTGTTAAAATGACCCTTCCCGATCTCGATTATAGTTTATTTCGAAATAAAAATTATTTCAGCATAAGAGAGCGGTAAAGCAACAGACGAGATTGAGTCATATGAGAATTAGCAACTCTGCCAGTGTTGATCTTGTGTTGCATCGCGTTTTCAGTGTGTTTATAGTCGCTTAAAGCATTCCAAAGGAAGATTTGGTTACTTCGTGTTTTTTTTTGTCATGTTTGATGGAGATTCCACAATATTTCCTGTGAACTGTTAGTCGCCCTCGGTCATTGAAAGAACTGAACGTGCAGATTAAGTAACAGTACTTCTGAACACACCCCGTCTCATTATTTTTTTATAGAAATATGGTCGCCTGCAGCAAGCTGTTACACCAGAAGGTCACAGATTTTTAAATTCCTGTTTATTAAAGCAGTAACTCTTTGTAGGGATTATCTGGAGTTTGAAAAACACATTTATTTTCGTTGAGGTGAGAAATACCGGCAGTAAAGGGACAGCGACAGTCCTACAATCAAAACCATAATAGTCCAGATCCATTTGACAGTGTCTTCCTTCCCCAAACCCCAAACCATTTAATTGAAAATAAATCCTAGTGATATTTATTTGTGGCCAGTCGGGTTTACTTGGGGTATCTAGGAGAGCATTTAGGAGCAGAGTGCCCAGCCTGAAAAACACAATGCACTTACTCGAGAGCAGTTATTTTTCTTTTTATAGGATAAAACATTTTTATAGGATAACATTCAGTTCGTTACATAGCTTTAAGTACAGCTTTGACAACATCTCTACTTCTTCCTTAATAATATAGAACTCTTTCCATCTGGGAGCTTCAATTTATGCAGAGCGCAATCCGTTAAGAAGTTCTCGTGCGTAAATTCCATCCAGATTAATGCGATGGTTTCTGCTTGGATGAGGCTTGGCAGGAAACGTTTCGGTCGACTGGTCCCACGGGATTTTTTTATCCACCTTAAACCTTTAAGAACAAGGGGGACTGATAAACTCGGCAATGCTCCTATCCACAGCACATGTACTTAGAAACCAGTTCCACTGAAGTCTTTTGAGTTTTGCTTGCAGCTAAACGTGCTTAGCGTACAGAGTACAAATAAATGGGTGGCTAATGGCGTCAGTAGTACTTCTGGGTTCAGATGAGTATACTACGGAATGGGCAAAGAAAGGGAGAATTTTAAGGTATAGCAAAACAGCCATCAAATGGTTTGGATCTTGTCCTCCACTAATTTCCATCCAATTTTGGGGGATGTGGAAGGCTACAAAAGTCTGCAAAGTGCTTTATAGCAGTGATCTCATGCACCATCACAACAACGGATGGAAGAGGTCTCATTCATTGATAGTCCCAGTAAAGCTTAGGCAGCGTGGGGAGGAAGAAAAGACTTCAAGGCCTCCTGAAATTTTTACTTAGGATTTCCAATACAAGGATCTTCCAGGTCCAAGTCTTTCAGCCACAGCTTTTTCTTTTTCTTTTTACTTTCCGGTAGCCCCACTAAGTTCTGTGGTATTGCTCTAGAGCAGGGATGTGGAACCTGTGGCCTACCAGATGTTGCTATACTGCATCTTCCATCCTCATGAACAATGGCCATACCAGCTGCAGCTGATGGTAGCTGGAGTCTCAACTACAGCCGAAGAACCACAGGTTCCCCCATCTAGAGTAAAGGTTGCTCACTGCCTGGGAGCAAAGTACAGCAGAAGTTGACTCTAACAACCTGTTGCATTGGGCAACACTAAAGGGGATGGAGTATCCCAGAGAAGAAGATAAGTTATTTAGGGCATGTTTCATGAACCTGGTGCCCTCCAGATGATTTGGACTACACAGCTCCCATAATCCCTGGCCGGTGGAGTTGTTGTAGTCCAGCTAGATCCGGAGATCAGGAAGCTGAGACAATACAAAAATCCCAGGGGCCGTGCCCTCCCCTCGGATATGAATGAAATCAAGGTTCCCCAGCCAAATCATATGGTGCCTTCTTGGCTCTTTCCCCGGCTGTTACCTGCATCAACACTATGAGACTTTCGTCGTCTTACTCTTAAAGAAAGCACTGAACTCCTTGTGCTGCCGAGAAACAAACTCCCAGTTGGTTGCAAAGAGAGAAAACCTGGTGTGTATGAGAAGTTTCGCCTTAATAGCGGGTTTATGTGCCGCGGCATGGACTGCAATGACAATCCCGGTCGATTCAACTCTGTTATAGCAACGGCCACAATGCCTGGTGTTCCAGAACCATAAATTAAACAGCATCGTGGTTTTGGTCTGGGAAATGAATTCTACACAACCCACCTATGTTCAGCATATTTAAAAAATAAATAAATCTAAGTACAGTTTTTTTTTGTTTTTGTTTTTTAGGTCAGGGTTACTGGATGGTATTATTACCCAATAATGCATTCTCCCCACCCCCAGCTACTAGGCAGAGGAGTTGTGGTTGTTGCTCCACTTTCCAGAAGTCTGCAGTAAAACTGGTAAGTTTAGCTGGATTCTCGCATTTCTCCGAAGAGGAGTTATCCTCCTTCCTCAAGTGGCTCTTATCCATCATTTTATGGGAGGAGACAACTTTCACCTACTTCAACGTGGGGAGCATTAGACGTCTAGACCTAGTGCTCCCCCAACTCGTTTTAAAAAAATCATCTTCATTGGAAATATTGTCAAAATAGTCATCTGTAAAGGAGGAAATGAAGGTCAGAACACACACACGCTAAGTTAGTAAAATCGCAGGGGGAAAATATGCTACAACCCCTTGATTTATTCTTACTTTTTAAAAAAGGACAAAGCCCACTTACTCCAGACAAGTGCTAAGAATCAGAAGAAATTTACTCCGGAGTAAACGGAATTTGAGTTGCAGCGTCAAGAGCACTTCCAACACCCCCCCCCCCAAGATGAATACTTAGGTTTCGAAATCAGCTTCCAAATACAAATAAATTTTCGGTGGTTAAATCTCCTGAGACTAAGCAGTCCGGATGGTACTTTCTGTAAAGGCAAAGCAATGGAATGAAACTGATGGGGGGTGGATTTAAAAAAATATTTAGGAAAATAGTTCTCATACATTGTAAATCGACCTCCCCCGCCCCGCCCCCTTGCTTCACCTAATCATTTTCTTATACCTACAAAAATAATACAGTAGGTCCGGGGTTCAGGGAGAAGGACGAGCACTCGCAAAGAGATTCGGGGATATGTTTAATTACAGTATTATTTTATAACAATGGAGCTTGTAATCATGTGGTAGCAATTTATCTAAACTCCCGCCAGAAATTAAAATGATTGCCAGGGAGAGAGTTGATTTCTCTCTCTCTCTTAAAAACAGTGGCTAACCCCTAGCAAAAATTTAGAATAAATTAGAAATATTGTTCTCTCCGTATACATTCCTGCTCAACGTAAATTGTAACCCATCCGGGGGAAAAACCCCATAAAACACAACTACTTCAGGCCCATTCTAAAAAAATCAGGCTACTCTTTTCATCGCACTTTTCTCCCCATACCCCTTAAGATATAGGAGAAACTATCTCACTTTGCCTGATAAGACTACATTAAGTGGATTGATAAATTTATCACTTTCTAGCGACACTCCTAATCCCATAAATAGTTAAAATATCATATTTCCGCTTAACATGAGAGTATCCATACTACGATGTTATAAAATCTTTTCACCTAATAACTTTTAACATAACGCTTTAGCAGGTCAGATAGAAACAGAAACTAACCTACATAGGCGAGAATGAGAGAACTCTCGCCTACTTCAATGCGGGGAGTCCTATATTTGTGTTCACACACACACACTCTCACACACAAACACACCGTCGCCGCCGCCAGTTCTTAAATTCTCAAATTCCTCAGAGGATCCATTAGAAATTGTGGGAAAACGATAAAAGGTTTGACAGAAGTGTATACTGTAAATATATACTGTACTCAAACAATAGGCACTGAGTCATCCCAAGTCTGACTTTGATTCGTTTTATGTTTCCTGGACGTTTTAAATCTCTCTTGTGTTCTAAATAGAGGTTTCAGAAAATGGCCGGTTTTTAAATCACTGAGAGGGAGAGAAAAAACACACTAGATGAAATGAAGTTTTGCACTCCTCTCTCTCTCTCTCTCTCTCTCTCTCTCTCTGTGTGTGTGTGTGTGTGTGTGTTGTAATATACCTACCCTGATTTTAAACAGGAATGCACTTTCTCTGTGTGTAATCTCTGCACAAGTCTTCCTGAACGTTTCTCCCCCTTTAGCATTTGCTTTTGAAAATCTTTCTTATTTCCCAATTATCTCCAAGGGGGGAAAAGAGCACTCAGTGGGAGGGAGGGAGTTAGGATGTCCAGCAAATGCTGCTCGTAAAGCTGTTTAATTACATTAGAAACACATGAATATCCTTGAATGCAAAGTGTCCTTAAAACTGGCTCAGGAATGTTTTCAGAGAAAATGATGGGAGGAGGAGGAAGAGGCCTTGACAGTTTTCCTCCAAAATAATGTGACGGCAGGTAAATTGCATTTGCTCATGAAAATCAAATCCGATTAAAAGACTTCTACCGTCATCTTTTAAACGTTTTCTTCACTCCTGGAAATTGAGTTATTAGAAATCAACATCCTTCCATGGATTAGACCAAAGGCAATATTTGTGTTTAATAAAAAATACTGCACACCATTCAGTATACTTCTATTACTACTACTATGTCTGCTGCTGCTTTTACTACTACTCCTCATACTCATACTACTAATAGTAATGGTCATGTGTACATTAGGTAGCAAGGGCCACATTAATTAAGATGGACCTGAGTTATGCCACTGATTACAATCAGAGAAATTTCCCAATCCAGAGAAATGTTGGGTGTATTCTCTTTCTCGTGAAGTAAATGGCAAAGCTCCATTTTCAAAAAAAATAATGGATCTGGGTAGCACTCTTACTCGGGCCTGTCCCACTGAAATCAACAATTCAAGTTAGCTGCTGGCGAACTTACGTATTATTGATTTCAGTGGGTCTGAAGTGAATCAGGGCCCAACCCTGAGCTCCACTGCAGGCTCATTTGGAAGGGAGCCCTCTCTGATTCCATGGGACACTGTATGGTTCTTTGGGTGTTTTGTTTTGGTGTTAAGGAAGGTTTTCCCTAGCACTGTTTTTTATATAACGTTAAAGTATTTTCTAAGTGGTAGCATCTATTGAGGAGGGGAGAGACGGAGCGGGGCAAGAATGCCAGCTTTTTCGTTTTTCTATGAACTTTGTCTTCACCCGACCTAAGTCTGCGAAAAATGTATTTGCGATTGAGGAATGCTCTAGAGCCACGGGGAGAAGGGAGACGCCTCTTACGCTCATCCACTCACGGTTGCAAACCTCCTTCCATTAATACATAAACAGAGGTTGAAAAGAGGGTTACTTTTTTCTCTCAACACTTTTAACCCTCTCGGGTTCTCCTGAATAAATACAACCATGTCATTCCTTTTTTCTTTTCTAATGCGTTCCGAGGGTTTGGTTTTACATTAGAAATGCCCCTCTCTTCTTCCACCAGATATCGTTTTGTGACGTCAATGCCTCTCATGCGTCATTCAGCGGCCAATTTCCATTGTGTTCAGCTGAATTTCTGGTCCGGTTAAAGAATGGAGTCCAAATTCATGATTTAAAAGGCCACAGTTCTCAGTACAACTGGATGGATCGATCCAACTTCATGCGGCGATCTTAGAAGACCGTCGTCATTAGCAGTTATATGGCGCATAAGAAATAATCCGTTAGGCCGCAGATTGATGAGGGCGATGTCGCGACCATCTCGTAATTTTGATTAAGCATTCCACAGGAGTGGAAGAATCCCGCCTACTAGGAAGGACGTACAATTTGGGTTTCTACCTCCTGCGGAAGGAAGACCCATCATCAGAGAACAGAGCACCCAAACTTTCTATTATCCTTGGTGTCCGCAATCCTATACATACCGCATAAGCGGAGAGGACCCACACGCCATAGGTGTGGGTTCCTCTGCTATGGCGGATCTATCTTGGGGTTGTCACAGACAAATCAACAGAAGCGGGATAGCAGAATTCTGCAAGAGTTTTTACATGGACTCTTGTCCCTTTTGCTACACAGAAGCGAATACCGTACACGATCTCTGAAGTGAACAGATCAGTTTAAAACGTACAAACACACGTCAAACCACCAATAGCTTCATTCTGGCTACCTAGACCAGTCGCTCTACTTGCATTTAGGAAAGCAAAGAGGTTTTACATTTTTAAATCTTATTTTATTTTGACCTCGTCCAATAGAGAACAGATTTTGCCCTTATTATACTCACTTATCTAATATTCATGGTCAAACCCTAACGGTTTTCCTGTTGGCTCGGCTCCTCGCCTGGAAGTTTTTAGACCATCCAAAAAGCAACGTCCACATCCAACGTCGCTTTTTATTTTATTTTTTACATGCTACTTCCTCTAGCACCTATGTTGGCTTTCAGTGTGGACCTGCAGCTGAAGTCTTTGGACGCTTCTCTTGATCCCAATGACCGGAGATGCAAAAACTGTACAGTGGACCGACGGCGATAACCGCCCCCATGTTTTTATTCCTCAGAAATCCATTTCTCAACCAGACAAATGGAGACGCCCCTAGAAATGCTAATTCTTTCATCCGCACAGCAGGTCAGGCTGAGTTTGAAGAAGCTTCTGTTCTGATCAATGTCCAGCAAAACTCGGCCTTTCTCGGAAGCCAGAGCAATTATTTGAATATAGCCTCATCTCTCTCTCTCTCTCTCTCTCTCTCTCTCTCTCTCACACACACACACACACACACACACACACACCCTGTGGTTGCTTTTTTATTTTTTAATCATCGGAACTGGTCAAAGCCAAGCAAGGAAACAAACAGCATATAGGATTCCCCACCTCCACTGGTACATCTTTTGTTTTGTTTGATTTGTTTGCTTGTTTGTTTTGTTTTGTTTTGTTTTGTTTCTTTAATTTAGTTTTGTTTTGCATCGTGCTTCACTCTCAAAGTTTCACACTAACAAGAAGAAGGAAGGGTTTGCCTGGAAAGTGACAGACGGAAAGGCCGAAAAGGACACACAGGGGGGTGGTGGAAAGGAGTAATTGGCTGCCCCCCCCTTCTTCTTCTGTTTCTTTGTAGCAAATCAGACAAGACTCCTCCGGCTCTGAATGACCACCCTGGCATTGGCTAGGTTGCCGCTTTCAACTTGACCTTGGCCTCTAGTCGTGTTTCCCCCCCCCAAAAAAAAAGAGCGCTGCCCTGTTAGCCTTTTGCTGGGGTAGGTTAATGAATTGAATGAGTTGGAGAAGGCTGAGTGTGCTGTGTTTTGGCTCCGCTGCAAGGCGTTTTGAAAGAATGAGATTCCCCAAAAGGAAAGGGAAGGCGAAAGGAAGCTCCCCCTCCCTGCCAAATAATGGAAAGATTTCGAAGCCCACATTTTTCCTAAAGGCTGAAGCCCGGAAAGCGGGGTGGGGGGGTGGGGATATGAAAATATGCCAGGAATAAATATTTGCCTTTGGTCATGAGGAGGAATGCGGAAAAGACCATCCAGGAGCAGAAGGAGGCTGGGGCTGGAGACGAAAGGAGCCCTTTATTGGTTACAATTAAGAGAATTCGCTGAAATATTGTCCGGTGACAAGAGTCCCCTCTGTCGCATGCCATTCTCAGCGAAAAGGGCCAGGGCAGGGCAGACTGGGGGACAGGCAGGCGAACTGACAGATCTGTTCCTTCCTACCGGTACATACAAGGGACTGGGAGTCTCTCCAAACAATGCACGATTTAGAATTCCATCCTTGTAGCACTGCAGCGAAAACAATGTTGCAATCCCCAACTGCTCGCACAATAGTTCATAAATACCTGTCAAGCGTGCATCAAACAAGCAGACAGAGGTTTGGGTGTGGTGGGGTTCTTTTGTTTTGTTTTGTTTTTCTTCGCTTTTGCTTTTGTTTACTCCCTTCATTGTGGTCGGAGGTCAATAAGTCTCAAATCCCCACTCTCTTGTGTGAAATATATTACCATGAATTAACTTATACTTGCATTTTGCAGAATGCATATAAATCCTTAAGCAGTCGCGCCTGCTTAACATATACTCGTTATAGAGTATGTGCCAATGATAATAACAATAAATTAACAATTAATTAATTAATTAATTAATTAATTAATTAATAGAAAATACTCCAAGGAAGTGCCCTTTTGTTGACATAGTGGCTTTCCGTGTTAGTGAATGTGCTTACGCAGAGCGTTTCGGTGCAAAGGGTTTGTTATTAACGATGATAAAGGGGGGAGTCCCTATGGTCACTCTTAGACGATAAATAATCCCACGCAATATTTTTATGGTCGGGGATGATTCAAGCAAAAAATGGTAGGCTGCGCGTTTTATTGTTGCAATAACAAATAATACAGGGAGGCTGATTCATTTCTGAGGTCTGCTTAACTCCTTCTCTTCCACACCCTGTCATGCAATATCTGCTGCCTACGTTCTGGATTCTGCTCCTCTTTTTCAGATGTATTGGTCCAAAGGAAGAGTGATATCATTCAAAACGTACATATATGTTTGTGTGTATGTGTATCTGGACAGGTCAGGAGAAGAAGTGAAATACCCGGCGTTGACAGGGGTTGTGGTTTTAGAAAGAGGTGTTTTGACCTCGTAATGGTACAAGCAGTTTGCAGTCCTATAACACGAGAAAATACGAGTTTAAGTCTAGTGAGGGAGTGAGGGGGAGGGGAGGGCGGGACGTTCTCCAGGAAAAACCAAAACCGAAAAAAGACCACATACACACACCACCAACCACCAGTTGATGAGCAAGAAAAATACAGAAAGTCAGAAGGCTTTGACATTAAGACCGTGGAGTGAGAGCCTGTTGAAATAATTTCCTAGAGGCACTGTGCTAGAGGGAATGGAGGGGGAGGGGGAGGGGGAAGAAATCCACACTTTGCAGAGCGGGGGGTGGGGAGGGAGGCGAAATACCTGCTCTTCCTTTGCACCCGCGTTGGCGCCTCCCTCGCCACGCAAAGTCGTGAGTGGAAGGGGTGGCCGCGCGCGCGACAGTGCCGTCCGCCGCTGGCATTCCAAGCCGTGGCGCGATTAGGCCATTATTTAATTATCTGCCCTTTATTCCTCAGATGTTTATCAGCTGCTTTGCATATCACGTGGGGGAGGGCGGTCCAATGAGCGCCGTCGTGGCGCGACACTGGCGCGTCAGCCCTGGTCAAGTCTGGGAGATTTAGTATCTCTTTTTTCAGTCTTTGGGGCTTTTAAAAAAGAGCCACTAGTCTCAATGCGGATCGGGCTATGACAGCCTCCGTGCTCCTCCATCCCCGCTGGATCGAGCCCGTCATGTTCCTCTACGACAACAGCCTGGAGGAGATCAACAAGAACATGGAAGCCGGTTTCCACGCGGCGGCGGCGGCGGCCGCAGGCACCAACTTCGCCGCGGCCAACCAATGCCGGAACCTGATGGCTCACCCAGCCTCGCTCGCCGCCCCGGGCAGCGCCGCCGCCTACACGTCGAGCGAGGCGCCCGCCGCCGCCGCGGGCATGGCTGAGCCCGGGGCATCTGTCAAGCAGTGCAGCCCCTGCTCGGCCGCCGTGCAGAGCTCGTCAGGGCCGGCCGCGCTGCCCTACGGCTACTTCGGCAGCGGCTACTTCCCGTGCCGCATGAGCCACCACAACGCCGCGCTCAAGTCGTGCGCGCAGCCCGCCGCCTCCTTCGCCGACAAGTACATGGACACGTCGGTAGGCGCCGCCGGAGAGGACTTCACCTCCCGCGCCAAGGAGTTCGCTTTCTACCAGGGCTACGCCGCCGGACCCTACCAGCCTGTGCCGGGCTACCTGGATATGCCCGTGGTGCCCACCATCGGAGGCCCCGGGGAGCCCAGGCACGACTCGATGCTGCCCATGGAAAGCTACCAGCCCTGGGCTATCACCAATGGCTGGAACGGGCAGGTCTACTGCCCCAAGGAACAGAACCAGCCGCCCCACCTCTGGAAATCCACTCTCCCGGGTAATGCACCTGCATGGCCCTTCTTTTCTACTCCGGAGTATGCTTACTTAGTGCCTCACCGTCTGCCTTGCCCGGTAGAATTAACAACGCCCCTTCTCCTCCAAAGCCTCCGCCATCATCCCTCACTTATTAGCAACAATATCGTCGCTTCCCTTAAGAGACAGAGAGAGAATTCGCCCCTGTTAGGCTGCAAACCTAATCCACACTGATCTGGGAGTGAGTCCCGTTCAGCTCAGGAGGGTCTCTGTCTGAGCAGACGAGCCCAGGATGGCTCTGCACCTATTCGTACTTCTCATAGTGCAACTGCAGCCCTCTTGGTTATTTCGCTCACTGCAGGGTCAGCCCCTTGCTCTGAGAAGTAAGACTAGCGACTTACTTGACTGTCCCACCAATCATCGTGGTAGAAGTGAGAGTTGTTTTTAATGCCAGTCTCTTAGCTTCTACAACGTGGTTACCTATATATGAGCCATTTGTTATTAACTTCCATAGGGAGATAGTGCGTGTTTTTTGAATGAATAGAAAACAGTAGGGTTTACTTGCGAGTAATGCATGAAAGATCCGATTGTTGCTTCGATGTCATCTCTCTCACCAAGCGCGTTCCTGCTTCTTTCTCCGTCTCTCTAACCAAAATAGGGAAGATGTCTGGTTTACTGGTATATTAATATTTACCTCTTTTGCAACCCAACTAGCAGCAGTTATAATAATACTTATAATATTGTAGCGTTTGTCCTCTTATTCACACTCTCCCAATACTCGTTAGATCAAGCCTCTCATAAATAATCTGATTATGAGTATCACTGTTGCCATTCCTTATCACCCAGTTTAGTTCCTCGGTTTGGGCTGTATAATAAAACTTAAGAGTATTATTATTATTTTTACTTGCTCAATTACTAGCCTGCTGATTAACATAAAGCCTTCCTGGTGAAGAATGAACTCCCTTAGTCAGATTATTCCTCTACGATCAGCGGCTTTAGCAAAATGTGTGTGTGTGTGTGTGTGTGTAGTGAGAGGGAGAAGTACTAGAAGCTGCAATACTGTGCTAGTGGCTGTCTTGATTCAAGTCAGAAGATTGTTACTCGTTCTGACTGCTCTGCTTCCAAATTATTTCGACCATCAGTCTCCCCTTCTCCGCTCCCCCTCCCCCCCCTTTCTTCAGCGGTACCAAAACTAAGTTTCTGGTACCTCAGCTCTGCTGGATCTAGTTCCTAGAACGTATGCACGATTTGTTTGTTTATATATTTATTTCCGAGGAGCGAATCGGCTTGAACAAGCCTGCCAAGGGGCATTAAGTCTTCCCGGTGAACAAGAATTTTCCACCGAGGCTTCAGCTCGCACACTTCATCGGTTATTATAACTGCGTATAATTTTCCTACAGTCTTTTGGTGTTACAGGGAAAGGAGCCTGCAGCGAAGCCCGCATTTCTGGGTGATGACTTAGGAGCCAATGCAGGCCTGTTGATTATAGTCCATTTTAGCTTGGCACTGCGTGAAGGGGGAAGGCGTGGTGAAGAGTAATAAATTGATATCAGTTGGTGATGGTCGTAATAATGCTAATGCCCTCCTTCCTGTTTTGATTTTTTATTTATCTGTTTATTTTTATTTTTTATTATTCTAGACGTGGTTTCGCACCCTTCGGATGCCAACTCCTACCGGCGTGGGAGAAAGAAGAGAGTGCCTTACACCAAAGTTCAGTTAAAGGAACTAGAAAGGGAATATGCTACAAATAAATTCATTACCAAGGACAAGCGCAGAAGGATATCGGCCACTACGAACCTCTCAGAGAGGCAGGTCACAATCTGGTTCCAAAACAGAAGGGTGAAAGAAAAAAAAGTCATCAATAAATTGAAGACGACGAGTTAACGGATTAAATGAAAGTGCAGCTGCCAAGAGGCCTAAAAAAAACCCAACTCTCTTTCTCTATATATTTTTGGACCAGATTATAATAATAATAATAATAAGTAAAAAGAAAATAAGAAAAGACAATGAACCTCTTCTTTCACCAGAACTCTCTGTCTCTTTGGAATTATGGCTTTTGGAGAGAGCGAGAGAGAGCGAGAGAGAAAGTATGGGTTCTTGAGAAATGCTTTTAAGACTTGTCAGTGCTCCCGAAATCCAGAAGAGGCCATTTCAGTGACTGACTCTGAGACCCCAAATGCCCAATCCAGAAATATTTCTGTTAAGAAAGATAAACATTTTGTCGAGAAAAGCGTGTAAGTATTATTGTGACTGTTGTAGGACACTATTTAGGATTGTAATCTGAAAGATGGCTTTTTTTTAAACACACACACACACACACACACACACACACACACTCTTACTTTGCGATCCAATTTCTTGCGTTGCTCCCAAAAAGCATGTCTGAATGGTTGCTCAGGTAAACACGGCGGTGGGGTGGGGTTGTACAATTACTGTATGTTAAAGCAATGCGTTTTGTGTTTTGTGTTTTATTTTCTTTCTGGAGGAAGGTACTAAGTACCAAAGACAGCAGTAATGAAGGAAACTCTGCGAAGGATGAGTCTTGAAAGGAAATTAAAACCAATCTAAACTACCGGGTATAAAAAGGGGAACCTTACAAAAAAAAAATTGATTTACTTTTCAATCGCTCATTTCTTGATCCCTAAACTCAGTGATAATAGAATACTCCAGAGATTTGTAAAGGGACTCTATAGCTTTTCAGTATCAGCAACATTAATCAAGTAACAAATGATGTAAATCCCATAAATGACTGTTTTTCAAACTTGGGTAGAAAGAGAGACATGAGAGTTATAATTGTGATGTAACAGAAACCCCTTTCTAAGAGAAACAATCTCAAAGGACCTGATAATGAAAATATATTTTGCTTCCCAGAGATGTTTTGATTTCTATATTCTATAGTTTGATCTATGAGTAAGTAGACATTTTTCCTTCTTTGTTTTCAGTTATCAGGCTGCATTAGTAAGTATAGGAATTCATTTTACAGCACTTTCACCCTTTGAAACAAATCAGTCCGCAATTACAACCAGCACATTATTATTTTCCCCCTGTTCACTAGGAGAGGCTATCTTGTAAATATATTTTTTTTAATCAGCACACTGTGAAAATGTATTGGTGCACCCTTGGTTTGTTTTTGTTTTTTTATATTTTTACTGAAAATGAAAATCTAAGAGCTGTAGATAGATACTAGTGTTAATAATGTTAATAAAATAGTCACTGTAATAAAGCCTGCTTAAAACCTCCTTTATTTCTCTCCCTCTGATATATACATATACATGCAGTTCAGGTCGAATGTACTTATCCTGCAGGCCTAATGTTTTCTCCTAAATTGCTGATATGGTCCATATTTTCCCCGTAAATTACCTAGCCCAGAAAGCGAATGCGTGATAAGTAGCTTTAGTAAACTATAAATGTTTCAGTAAGGTTAAAGAGTCAGGTATTCTGATGCGGGGGGGGGGGGAGAGGAGGAGATATAAACGTTGAGCCGGAGCACCCCTTCCAGAATGAAAAACAGTTGTTAGAGACCACAAATGCAAGAGTGTCGTATTTAAGGTTTATTGGCAGGACCGGTTAAGAGTTTTTTTGGGGCGGGGCAAGGAGAGAAAGAGGTTTTGGTATTTGTTGAAATGACAGGACTAGGAAGGCCTTAAACCTTGACCTTGATGGGGGGGTGGAGAAAAGACAATTTGTGACCTTGACTTTTGACAGCTCATGAATAGCCTTCTTCTGGATTAGTAGATCAAGGGCGCCACCTCGTGTTTCCACTTCGGCTTTGTCGGCACTGCTGCTAAGGATGGAAACCCAGCGAGGCCTGTCACCTGGCGCCTGCTTCACCAGGCGGGCGTCAGCCGAACTAGTCAGGATGCGGGAAAGCACACCGGGCGGCATTAGTCTATGGCTCATTTCACATCCCCGTCTCTTGGGCTTGTCTCTGAGACCATTACATATTAAGACGCTTCTTTCTTGACTGGGCTTCGGCTCCTGAGAGCGCCTCGCATTTTGTTTTTGGATGAGGAGGGAGCACCAAAAGGAGGGTAATATATATATATTTCTCCCAGTGCTCTTTGCTGCCTGTTCGCCACCCTAATTAGAGCCCTCAGGCAACTTTTAAGACTTATTATTATTATTATTATTATTATTATTATTATTATTATTATTACTGTATTATTATTATTTTCAGAAACGTCAGGACTCGTAGGTCTATCTCTCCGCCACCAGTCGAGATATATGGATGTGCACGAGTGTGCATATGTATGTCTGTATGCCGCCATAAATCTGTTCGCCTTTAACGTGCTACAGAGGAAGGACTCTCTTTCTTTATGACAGGCAGGGGGAAATGTGTGTGCATGCTTGGGCGTAGTCAGGATTTTTGTTAGGGGAGGCAGGCCTTTTGTTAGGGTGGAGGCCTTTTGGGGGGGCAGAACCTCAGTTTGCTATGTATTTTTATTGAATTTTATCGGCTACGCTGATGTGTGCATGTACATCCATGTGCAAACGTTTGCATATGTGTGCACATATACACATACGCATACACGTCCTGTAGGAGATTACATTACAATATACATTACAATATACCAATGTATATTTCACTTTTGCTCATCTTCAGGGGGTCCTCCAAGGCTCAAGTCACAATAAATGTATTAGTCTTTAAGATGTCACATGACCTTTTCTTTCTTTCATTTTTTAAGCTATTTAAAGTGACTCTCTGGGACAGTGGGTGGTACCCAATAAGTTTTACTAAGAGTAAATCCATTGAAATTAATGTGCTTAAGTTATTCATGGCCCTTAATTTTAATGGGACAACTGAGCACGGCCAACAACCCAGTAAAGTGGTCTTCTTAATACAGTATAAGTTTGCTAATACCTTCAGGTAGTATTTCAGAACGCGAAATGATCTCCTGGAAAAGGGAACTGTTTGAAGGATTTTATTGTGGGCTCCTTTTTTTTTGCTCGGTGAAATATAGAATGAATGAATGACTGAATGAATGAATTGAAAGGCTATTTTAATGTATCTGGCAGAAATGCCTGGCAATCCAATTATGTGCCTCTCCAAAAAATCTTTTCTCAAGGCCTCCTGCCACCTCAGTTCACAAGCTACTGAAACTGAGATGCTCAGATTGGTTGGTCCTTCCCTTCCCAATGATGTCCAAGTTCACTGGTTTACTTTGAAGACGTACGGAGCTAAAACTCCCAGACAACAGATTTTACGCAGCGAAGACCGGCTATCTTTAAACTAAGAATAAGGGGGATGCAAGTATAAATAAACTGATGTTTTAGTTCTGTGGAAGGGCATTTTCAAAACAGCAACCGGAATTTGTTTCCTAATGCTTAGAAACATACAGAGCAGTGTTTATATGGCGTTTGTGAGGACTTAGGGGGCTTCTGGGTGACTTTAGCGATGGATCCTAGACTCCACACCTGAAACTATCCAGGATAGGGAAAATGCAAGAGTTCCGAACTTTGCAGCGCTGCTGGAAAACTAATTCGCTACTTATTTCCTGCATACTAATTGCATGTTAAGAGGTGTGACCTTGGAAAGTGCGCCTCAGTCTCAGCTTGCCCGCTGCACGTCAGAACTCATCTTCCTTGAACAATACAAATAGGGATTTTGGCTTCCCTTGAAGTCTGTGGTCAAACTCCCTGACCTTCGCAGGGCTAGGTGCCCCACTGTCCTTAACCTCTTGGAAAGAATCCCAGTGTAGGAGTTCAGATGATCTACCACCGCCCTAGGACACCGAGGGCACAAATTAGGTTAGATAATACAATATCGCCCAGTTACCTCTCTTAAATTCTGGGCCCGAGTTTCCAAGTTGCTTTCCCTACTGACCTCACTCTTTACTATTTATTGTATGCTGTGGCGTTAGGTACAGTTCTGAGTGTTTTCAAATAAGTTCCTGGACGTTTCAATAATTAAAAATAGTGGTTAAAGGCTCACCAAGAAATGTGACCAAACTAGACAATTAATTGGAGAACATGATGGCACATATTATTAGTTTACACGTGTGTAATTTGGCATGTGAGTGTATGGCATTTAGTGGCACATAATCGTATGTTAACATATACTTGGATTACAGGTGGATCCCGTGCGTTCTGCAATAAGCAAACCAATGTGAGCATCTTTTGTTAACGCAGCTTGTATGTCATGTATGGAAATGCGTAAACTGTTATTCAAAACACTTATTTCACGTATGGGAATATATGTGCATTGTATAGAACGAAAATGCCAAAATATGCATAAATCTGTGCCTGTGGATATACTCAAGAGGTGCAGTCGTGCACGTCTGAGTGCATTCTTAACAACTATATACCCAATATCGTCTTTCAAGTCAAGACAAGGAACACAGATTTAATTCTAAGGAGTTCAGTGGGACTGCTACATGAACTCGTTGGAGATAACTGAGTTGAGCATCCATCTGCTACATATTTTGGCACTTTCCTTTTAAAGTTTACCCATGCCACGTTCAACCAATTTCCACAGAAATAAATGCAATGCTCTTTAATGTGATATACACACAGAGCGATATATATATATATAAACACTGAAGCAACAACAACAGTAAAAATCCTTCCAATTCTGCACCCAGGCAGGAGCCGTCCTATACGCTAAACATTCCCATTGTAGGCTGGCACCTAAACACAGAGGTAACACCAGTTTTCTTAAAAATATCAGCAAGAGGGGTGGAGTGAGACAAAAGCCTCTTTTACATCTACTTCTTGTGAAATCTCCTCTGATTAACTTACACGAGTGCAGACTGAAAATGAGTTCTCCTGTTTTGAAAGCACAGCATTCCTTTTAATTGCAGGCCGAGTATTTTTTTAAAGAAATCTGTGTGCATTGCTAGTCCCAAACACAAATGTTGCAGTAATATTGGGGGTGGTGGTGGTGGTGGTGGTAGTAGTAGTAGTAGTAGTAGTAGTAGTAGTAGTAGTATAAGTAGCTGCAACATGAGCAATTGCGGGCCAAAAGGGTATTTGTATCCCATGGAGTATTGTTCTTCCCTCCCGCGCCCCAACTAACAATCCCAAGAAGGCTTGTCCGTCCTGGGCCCGCTGCGAGGCCATTGCAGAATGCCTCCACGGGAAGTAAAATGCATAAGAAGCTCAGGCAGGCAGCTGGTCTCTGGTCCTCACGTTTTCTCAGTTCGACTGCGAGTTTGCGACACCCTGGAAATTCAGCCATGGGCAAATAACGAGTGTTATCCTTTTCTCCCTCACCTCGCAAAATGACTTTTTTTAAAGGAAACGCAGCCCATGTGATATTTTCTCCTCTTCTCGGCTGCAGTCATTTTCAACCTTATCCCTGAGAAATGCAGGGGAATAAAATCGGACGCAGACTGTGCGGTGTATGGTGAATTCTCTACAAAAGGTCACCATAACAAATCAGAACCCCTCGGATGCGGACCCTGAATTTCGAAATTTAAGTTCCGCGATAACTTGCCGCATTATAGTTTAAATTCTGAGCCTCCTAAAACGCATATATGGGATATTAGTAGATTTACACCCCCGATTCTAAAATTGTTTGCTAAGGAGCAAATTCTGTTATTCCAAACGTGCTTAATTTCCATATGAAATATTTCGGATTCTGGTGTTCTTCCATGAACTTCCCCGGGTTTCTCGCTTGATTAAAATAGCTCAAGAAGCTTCCGATTTCAGGCCTAGGTTTTATTAGTGCTTCAACTTAACATTTCACGCGCGTATTGGTTAAGGAAATCATATTCTGATGTGTATAATCTCCAGCGATTTCTCAGACATACCATGAAATTCAGGCCAAGGGGAAATGGTTCCTTTTGCACAAATCCACCGCCCATTTAAACAGGCTGCTTAGACTTACTCAGATTTACACCGTGGCTCCAAAAACATTGACTTAGGAGTAATTCCAAATGGTTGCAAGAGATATGACTCCCCGGTCACTGATTTTTAGGATCTCCGCCTTAGGTGGGAAATGGGGCTAAATCCTGCTACTGTAGGTTCAGTGAACTGGGTCCACCTCCAAGCCCAATAACAATCCCAACTTGCTCTGCCTTGTCCTCACAATCTATGATCTTATAATGGATTACGATGAGACCTGCAACACGCTTATAAATGTATGTGTCTACTCGGAAGTAAACCCCGCTGCGTTCAACGGAGCTAACACTTAGCGTAGATACGATTTCAGCCTGAGATGCAATGTCCTATTATATTGTATCAAGATTGGAGAGACCAGGCCGCTTGATAAACTGTGCTTGAAGAATGAACTTCCATTTTCTTACTGGTTTTGCATCCATTAAATCCCCTCACTCATTCTCTTTTGTTTCGGTAATAGGAATGCCTAGATGTTCCGGTAGGGTGTGGTGCCTGTTATTTATGGCCTTCATTTACCCCTAAACTGTTGGCACATATATTTCTAGGTTACAAATTGCTGTTGGGTCACATTCCCCCCCCCTCCCCATCTGCCGCCTTCGTTCTGAAATATATGCGTAATATCTGCTTTATCAGAACATCTATCACTAATGAAATGCGCCCGCGACTACGAATGCTTGCCTTGAGTTCGCGGCGAGTTCCCACGCAGCATTCGTGCCTTTCCAAAGAGCCTGGCGCTAACGTGGACCCTTACACTTGTCCTGCTTCACTCTGCCATAGAAAAACACCAGGATGTTTTTTGTTTGTTTGTTTGTTTTAATTTCAATAAGAAAATATCCGTTACTTCTCAAAGCAAACGTGTTTAGCACACCAATCTGGTTTTAAGAAACTTCCCTTCCTAAATCTTTGCGTTGGGGGGGCGGGTCTGTGAGTATATAGTGCACTCCACACCCACCCACCTTTTTTCTTCTTCCTCTAAAACGGAAACATTCCTAACCACCTTGGGTATTAAACTTTGTTCCTAACTAGGAAATACAGTAATGTGGGGAAACGATTAGCGTTTATGCATATTGACTTTTAATGGCAGTAGGTAACTGCAAAGTAAGATTAAGTGTAAACTCAGATGGTGCCAATCCTGGGAAAGTTAGAGGTGCATCACGTTCAACTGCAAACTCCTACATAATCACCTAAAGTAGAAGGAATATATATATATATATATATATATATAGGACTCCAGAATAAAATCCGCATTCTCACCTCTCAAACTCCTGGCAGCAACAAATGTGTTTTTCTCAACAGGAAATAAAATTTGACAGCAGTGTGTTTCCTAATCAGAATTAAAGTAATACTGCCAGTCTATAACTTAGGCCATTTCTCCCCTCGAACATACTTCCGTTTCAAAACACCAAGTGCTTAGTGCTTCAGATTGCAATGATTGGGATATAAATAGCTTGTGCTATCCAGGAAAAGACTTAGATTTCTAGAAATATATATATCGGGTATTAGGGCCCAACTGTAAATGAAAGTTAAATGTGAGTGGGTGTTTTAAAATATTTGGTTTTTTAAAATGTATCGGTGTGTGTTAACTATATCTAAATGGTCAGCGTCCCTCTGCAAATGGAGACCAGTAACCATTTTTTTTAACGTGAGAAAGACCTAAAGAGACCTGAGTTTGTTGGATCCGGACAAATGGAAAACACGGGCTTTCTGAGCAGTGCGGGGAGGGAGAGAGCCTCTTAGGCACAGGGGGGGGGGGCAACATAATCGTGGATAATAGTTTCCAGCCGCTCATTCTACGGTACTAAAAGATTGTCCCGCAGATTTGAATGGAGCTGGAGTGATCTGTGAAGGTCCGAGATAAATTGTGTCGCTATCTCTTTAACACCCTCCCCTCGCCTGCGCGCGCGCGCACACACACACACACACTTTGCTCCTGGATTCTCTCCCTCCTTCCCTCCCTCCCTCCCTCCCAAAGACCCCACTGGTTGTTTTATGATAGGTGGGGGCGGGGGGAGGAAGGGGAAAGGCGCGTCGATAATGAGAGTGGATGTTTCTAATCTATTGACGAGGATAGATTTCGTTTGGTTTTAGTTTTGTAGCGAAGCAGAAGTCTTTCCTGAATATCCCCCCCCCATTCCTGCGTTGCGTACGTTTGATTCTTAAACTCCAAGCTCCGGCGAGGAAACGGTCCTGGCTGGCTTTCGTTGGCGAAATAGTCCAAATATGGCGTGCAGGAAAAAGCCAGTGGCTTTTGCCGTTCTTGCCTCTGATTTCCGATTAAAGATCCCCGAAGAGCGCATCTTTTCCTCCGCCCCCTCTCCCTCCCTCCCTCCCTCCCTCCCTCCCTCATCTCCTCATGCAGCGTGAAAGAAAGAGCCCCTCTTCGACGTAGTAAAGGTCAAGTCCTACAACGCACAAACCACGGTCATTACTGTACGGTGACCCATGGTGAATTGGGGAGGGAACGTCAGGGTGTTCCGCCATCAAAAACATTTGGACTTTCCCTCTGGTGGGACTAGTGGGGGGAGGACACGTATGGGATTCCACCTCCCTTGAGTCTCATTCCCTCACTTTCCTTGGCCTGATAATCTACATCGGAACTTTAAGCAGCGGGATTTGAGAGGAGAAGAAGTAAGTAAACGTGAGATGTTGGGCGCATGTTCTGGCTCAAGTTTGTAACGAGAAGAAGCAGACTAACCTTAAGGGCTCTGCTTCCCGATCGTCGGATGATTCAAAACCCGGAGGGGGTCTAGATCAACCGGCCTCAATCCAGCTTTATTAGCATACAGGCTCCCCCGGTCTCCCCCCTCCCTTAAAATCCGAGTTGATCTGGAGCTTTAGAGGCGAGATCCGAAACCTGCTTGTCCAGTTCCTCTTTGATGTTTTGCGCCGGTAGACTGGATCTTGGAGAATGGGGTAAGATTATTCTGATAATCTCCACGCCCGTGACAATGCCATGTGAATATGAATATGAATATGAATATGTATTCATAAAATTTCTGGTGCCGCTGCTGAATGCGTGGCTGCGATCGGTGTAGTCTAAATTGTCTTTCTATGAGTCTCTTTCTTTCCTTTTGTGGGATGTATTATTATTCCCACACCTTTACCCCAAAGCCGTTATTTTTTCACCACCCATCCGCTTTGACGTTTCATATCTATCTGTCTATCGATGAATATAGATTGGATATAGATAATATTCGAAAAAGCACCAATATATTTATTTTTACTAACCGCCACCCCAAAAAACCATTTATGGAATAACGAAGTGTTTATTATCTGGAAAGAGGGAAGTAACATTTCCCTCTTTCCTGCAGTTCGCCTGCATTTTTATTCACGCCACAATTCGAGGTGCAATTTCTAGAAGTCCCACCTCCCTCTCCCCACGCCGCCCAAAATCTATTTGCCGTCAAATAGGAAGCTTTCGCAATGTGTGCATGAATTTATTAATACATCTTTTATTACAATTATTTATCTTTGGGACAGCATCCCTAGGCACAACAGGGAACAGCCCCGCTTTCTATAGTTCTGCTTAATCCGCCTTCCATTTTGATTATTTGGAACATCAGAAATATGTTCGTGGGGGGGGGGTACCATGTGGTTTAAAAGCTTTTTTTTTATCCGACCCTGGACTTTGGCAAG
Organism: Lacerta agilis; assembly: GCF_009819535.1. NCBI lineage: Eukaryota > Metazoa > Chordata > Lepidosauria > Squamata > Lacertidae > Lacerta > Lacerta agilis. The sequence continues at coordinate 21,438,799 of NC_046323.1, forward strand.
GGATGCCTCAGGGAAGATTTCGATGGCAATCGAAGACGCCTTGGTTTCTTTTCCCCTGGTCTATAGTTAATGGTTTGCGTGTCACTAAATATAAATAAGGTTTAACAAAACAAGGAGACCCACTAGGGTGGACAGCTGTGTGGAGATAGGGACGGGGTGAGGAAATGTTAGATGAGGGCGCTGCGGCTCCGTGTGTATTTTTAGCCAATTTCTGCTGACTGCTATTTTTCTGCTTGTCGCTGGTGCAAATAAAGGATTATCAATCCAATTCAAACCCAGGGCACTACAGAGTAATTAATATTCCCCCTTATTGTTAGCCTATTTATTCTGCTTGTTATTATTCCCGCCCACTCTCTCATTATTGATGCAAATAATACCAAAGTGTGTGTGTGCGTGTGTGTGTGCGTGTGTGTGTGTAGATAGATACAGATACAATTCAACCTCAATGCAGCTAAAGGGGGCTATAACCATTTTCCCCAGCCCTGCAGCTCATTCGAACCAGTTTATTCTGGCTATTATTATTTTTCGGGGCATTGCTGAGGCAGTCTTGATGCAAACGATGCAGAAGAGCATAGGCGGGGCCAGAGTGGGACAAGAGCCCCCCCCGTAGACCCCTCCATTCACTATCATCCTTGCTTGACCCCCGTGGGAAAAGCGTATTCTATAACCCCCACCCCACCCCACCCCCCAAAAAAACCCCTGCGCTTTGCCCCTTCTGTTCCTGGTGCGGGTACTGTAGAAGAAGGTTCTCCGACATATTAGACTCGCAGTGGGGTTAAGATTCCTTCCCATTCCCCGAATCCCTATTTTAAATCTGGTTATCAATATTTTCATGCTCCTTTCTGGTGAAGACGATGCAAATGGTGCAGGAATGGACCTGTCGGCCATACTAAATATTCTCAGCCACGCAGATTTGCTTTGGTTCTTCGGGAAATAAATGCCCCTGCCTGCTGCCCCTTCCTATAATAATAGTATTCTGTGAGCAGCGAATGTATATTTAATCAGTGTGGTGCGAAAATGATAGTCAGCCCTATCTTAATCACGTTTACCCAGAATTAAGTTATAGTGAGATGAATGGAACCTTAGTCTCAAGTCAATGCTCCTAGAATTGCGGGACGACGAGGCCCAATGAGAATACAGTTATCTTATTCCTTTGTACTGCAGCTTTAATGGTCCGTGGTTTGCATTTTTTGTCCAGTATAGCAGAGTAGCTTTGCAAAAACGCAGGCAATTTGTTTGTTTGAAGGCCGTCTAAAATCTGAAGTTCCTATTCTGAAGCTACCGAGAAACTCTGGAGACGAGGAATATTGTATGTTAGGTGAATATTGCGATTATCAAGAATGGTTTTTACAATGAGTTTGCAGCACGGAATAAGGAGAAGCTTTGTGTCGTCACTTGGTGATTTAGGGAAAATAATAAACGTTTTCTTATTGGAACAAAGTGTTGTTATAATAGGTCGTACTAATTCTACGGTTGTTTAAAAGCATATATTTTACCTCCCATGCGAGGAGTTAAAAAAACATATATGTTATTGTACTTATTGTACCTAACAGGTGATTCAAATAATAACACTTTATCAAATTACTTTTCTGTATCCGAAGAACAATATTAGTGAAATCACTGAAGGTACAACAGGTATAATGAAATAAAAAAAAATTTTGCTCAAATATCTAGTCTTGAACAAGAAATAAATTTTCAACGTTGGGAATAGAAAAATGAAAGAAATTGAACGGTTTTTCATCCATTAAGTAAATAATGAAACAGAGCACGATCATTGCATCAAAATGTTTTATTCTCGTGGATTTTGTTGATTAACAAACCTAAGGTCAAGTTCAAGGCATTACCTGTGACAATACGTCTAAATATGTCAAACTTGAAATGTTGTCCTGCGGTTGTTTTGGTTGTTTATAAACGGGAATGGTCTCCTTTGCAGACCAGACATTGACCTCACGGTCTTTAGGAAAAACCACCAGGTTCAGAATCCGTGGCTGGACTTCTCATTAGGATGTCAGAGCATATTATGTCTTCGAAATTTACTAGAGTGGTGTCCGTGTTTTACTCTCTTGAAGCAGCAGATCTGCTGGGGCAGATCTAGACGCAACCTTGAAGGAAAAAAAATCCTAGAAATAAAAAAAAATAATTGATAGGTGCTACAGTGCTGTGGTTTAACCGGCTGATGCTTATTACGTTCTGCAATGGCTGATTTGTTAGGGATTTCGTGGATATGAACCGGGTGTGTTTTGTCCATCAAGGAACGTGTAGACATTTCCACCACCACCCCTCACCCTCCTGCTTTTTCTTCTCAAACCAAGTTAGCTGGTCTAAACACCTTGAGTACCTTGAATATGAACGCTTTGTGTATTGGAACTCAAAAGAAGAATTGGGAATCCTGTGTGTGCTGCCCATATTTTCATTTAGTGGGGAGAGGAGAGTGGTCAAATAAATGTACACGCCAGAATGTACACCCAAAGCACAAGAGCATGAATATGTATGTGGCTCCTTCTCCGGCCAGTCGGTCACAGAAACTCTGACTGCAACATCTAAAGTAATACCTCAGTTTTATTTGCAAATGCTTATGCAACGCTATGGAGTGTACAGTAGAGTCGCCCTGTCTATCGCAGAAGCTGTTGCTGAGTGCTATAATGAAACAAATGCTGCACTGAGGTGGACGAAAGGCACACAGAAAATTCACATCTATGACTACCGCTTGTAAGCGGTATATTCGTATCTTGGAAGCACATGTAGCTCATAGCTCCAAGGGTAATTACTTGGAAGCGGATTTCGTGGAAAGCGATGGGGCTTGCTTGGAAGCAAACGCAGTTTATGATAGGGAAAGTAACTTAGGCGGGTTGGGGTGTCTAATAATCTTAACAGCAGTTCAGGAAAGTCAATCTCTCTTGCTTAAACTAATGGCGACTAAAAACCCTTAACTTTAACCTAGACATGATTTCCGATGTCAAAGAAACACTTCCAGTTTTAGACAGGATCGGGCCCATACTTTATTTCTAATCAAATATGTATAGGGTCGGAATCAGTTAGTGCCATCTCATCAGGCAACAAAAATACATTTTCACATGCATTTATTTGCTTTAATTTTTAAATACTGACACCAGTATCTCTAGGGCAAATTGCAAGAAAAACCAGCACCTTATTCCACATTCTGTATTTTGTTAATATCCATTCACTGTTAGGGAAATACAACCGAAGCTACTGTTTTAAACATATATTTCATCATACAATATTCCTAATAATTGCTTCCAAGGACATGATCCAGTGTACAAGTGATTATAAACCCCACTGAGTTCAGTGGCAGAGAACAGGAGAAAACCTCTCCCAACTGAAACAAGGGACAATGAAAATGCTTAATTTTACCTGGTTCATGCCCAGTGAATTTATTTATGTATTTGTAGGCCATTTCTATAACAGCAAGTGTGCATTTAAGAAGAACAGCAAATAGAGGGAAAATATTGGCCAATGGCACAGAATACATTTACAAGCATAGTTTCTAAATGGTTTTACAGCAATGAAACTTCGTTTACATAGCTGCTTTTGTTTTAAGTAATGGAAAATTAAAAGCCAGGAGTCACTTGCAGCATCAACAAGCATCTCTCCTGATTGTCCATTTAGGTGCCATATGCAACCTACCTAGCTAATAGAGGGCATATACCCACAGTAACATTACAAATCCCGCAGACCTAAATCCCATTTAAGTCCAGCGACATGTACCACACCGTACATCTGAACTGAAAGAGATCACTTGCAAATAAAATAAAATTCTGCAGCATGGGCCCAATGGCAAAACACATTATACATTAAGAAAAAAGATGTGATAAAGCGAATTTTCACAAACATCTGCCAAATATATGCCCATAAAGAAGCAACCATTCTCTATAATATCGTATACATCTGAGTGTCGGGCGCCTGGCATAAAACCATACTAGACAATTTATAGGTAAGAAAGCGAATAGGCGTTTAACATATAATAAAGCGAGGTCTTTAGAGAACAAAGGGATCATTTCGAATCTTTCTACTTGTGCTCGTTACAACGACGAAGAGAAAGCCTATAATCTTCCGGAATGGAAACCGTTCTTCCTCGTTTAGTGGAGGCATGTGTTTTCCTATTTCCCCCACTTACGTGCACCGAATCCTTAAATCCTTAAATTGAGACCCTCGATTTCTAATCCCAAACTAAACACCTCCGTGTTATCTACGTGGCTTTCGCACAAGGTGAATTGTGGGGATAGCTGAGGCTCAGGGATGATCCTCAGCTCCTTTTCCCTCCTCCTACCGAATCTCAGCAGAGGAAGTCGCGGATATTGCATTCAAGGGGGGGGCTTTTTTTTTAAAAAAAAAAAAAGGAGAGCAAACAAATAAGCCCCCGAAGTAGCCACCTTAACAGCAGGCTCGCCATAACTGGGGGCCCATTTGGAGAAGTTGCAGGCATACACATTAGCGGCCTTTCACTTAGCAGCAAATAAAGCAGAGATAAGTGTGCCTTGGGTGCCTACTAATTCTTAGACTAGCGGCACCCTTAAGTCTTGTCCCTTTGCATAATAGCCTTTAATGGCTTCACAAATGTAAGCGGTTGCCAGGAGTCAATGCATAGTGTGTGTGTCCCCCACCCCTCCTCCACCACACACACCGCCACCTCTTCCTTTGCACAAAAATGCAACTGCACCCAAATCTCCGAGTATCTAATTCATTTCCGAAAAACGAAATCCCATCACTAATATCCCAAGCCAGACAGGAGATGGCTGAGGGTGCAGACAACTCGACAGGCTTCCTTCATCCTATATCCTCCTCGCCGCCCCATCTTAATTTCCCCTTTGTCTGAAAGGATTTGAACATGCAAGACTCTTGGTCACCCAAAGGACCTGGAGCCCTACCGAACAACAAACCTCGGGCTTCCAAACCTGCCCCCTGTCCACCTAAGGCTGCAGCAGACTTATTGAAACCAGCGAGGCGGGGAGAGGGGGGGGGATCCGTGTAGGTGGTTGTCTGTCTCCTGGCTTTCACGTCCGTCGGATCTGGCATGTCCGCTCAGAGACAAGCTGAAGTTGACTGCCAAAAGTGCCATAAAACCCCAGGCCAGTCTAGAACTGTTTTCGGTTCTCCTAGACGCGCCGGGTTCAATGAGAGCCTGTAAAAGCCACCCCCCCCCCGACCCTCCATACAAGTGCAAGAAAGTTGTTTGCTAAGGCAGGAGAGGCGGAGCGAGTCTGGGCAATGGTGGCGCCTTTGTTATCACTGGGGAGGAAAAGGGGGGAGCCTTCAAAAATCCACTCTTGTCCAGTTGGAAGGGAAAGGAATCAAGCAATCTTTTCATAAATATATATGGTTTGGGTGCCGGGGGGGGATCCTCCTTATGTATTTTCTACCGTGTGTGTGTGTGTGTGTGTGTGTGTATTACAAATGTAAGCTAGATAAAATTCACAGGTACCTTGTTTTATTCGGGACGGAGGGAAAATAAAATGAAAAGGCTGTCGTTAAGGCCAATTTGGCAAGCATCAGTGTCGCATATTTCTGCACCTTAGCCCCCCCCCCCCTAAAAGAAAAGAAATAAAACAGTTTTATAGTCCCACACAGACCCAAGCAATCTGTAACTAGCCCTTTGATGACACGCTTATCTCTTATTTTCATCCACTCTCTTGGCAAATGCGACAAGGAGGGAGATTAATTAATAATTTCAAGTTCAGCTCACAACCGTTGAAGGCCCATAAAAGTTATTCCAGCGATCCAAAATAAAGAGTTCATTAAAGGGATATGTCCAAAGCGTTTGATTTGTGATTGGTAACCCTTGTAAAAAAGAAGAAAAAGAAGAGGGGAGGGGGGAGAGAGAAAAGAAAATAGGGAGCCAGAGAAAGAGCGAGGTAAAAGGCATATAAACATTAATGTTAATAAATTAGTTTACTCCGCTACAAAGTAATTACTAGATATTATTGATAATTGCAGCTTCGTACAGTTAAATCGAACGCAGAGAAAATACATAATGAGGATTTCTTTCCTCCCTAGACCCAACATGATTAGATTTGTTATTGAGTCAGTTACGATAAGTTCAGCAATAAATAAACAAATCGATCTTGACATTCAAATCCCCGGATCTCCAGCGTGTACAGTAGAACTTTGAGCTGGTGTATTAAAAAAAAACAGGCTACATAGGTGGGTGGGTGATAAAACAGCAATTTAAAAAAGGATTTCTCCCTCCCTTAAAAAAAAGGTACCCAAAGAGATCATTACATCCCCTGGAATGATATGTGCGCGGGATTTTCTTTTTACACCAATTTCATAGTGAGTTGTCTGTGGCCTTGTGGTAGCTCTATTCTCCCCACCCCGCCCCGCCCCGCTATAATCAGATCCAGCCAAAACACGGATCTTCCTAAAATTAAGCATAGTAAGAGTGCACACATAGGGAAGGGTGGGACATGGTTGCTGTAGGTTTTCCTGTTGCTTGGCAGGATTATTCCACACAGAAGACACAGACCACCAGCAGCACTTCCACCTGGTTTCCCTTTACTCTTGGGTGTGGACGCTACTTCTAAACACAGCCAGTTGCCTTTTTTTTCTGCACATGCTTCCTCGGAAGTAAGCTCCACTGAGTTCAATTAGTCTAAATCCTGAATCAGTGGAGTGGGCTTCCAGCCCTGATCACTTCTCTATACAGTCTTCCTCTCTATAAGGCCGCCTTTCCTCCGACTATAGTCAAAGCTTGAAAAAAGAAAAGAAAAAAGAGGTCTTTCTGCAGACTGGGCTTAGTGCTATACAGTAATAAAGCCACTAAGCAGTTAAACGTTAACGCTGGTATTCGGACCCGCCGAAATCCTGGCTCGTCTGCCTCCTATCCCTGCTAATTTTGCATACTTCTTGCTCGCGGATGTCCAGTCCACGCCAGTTTGTGCCACCATGGAAATGCGCTGGCCTCGGAGGTGCCACAAAACTGTTTCTTGCTGCGGCTCACCCGCTGGAATTCTAATGCTCTTCACGAGTCCCTTGCAATGAACGGCATTTACTTCCGAGGAATACCTTTCAGGATGGGGAGGGGCGCGCGCCTTGGGCTCATCCAACCTCTTTGTGGGTTTCTCAGGTAGGCAGCTGCCCTTAGGTCGCCCGCTGCTCTTTCACCTGATGGGTTGCAATCCAAAGACGTCCTGGCATTGCAAGTAATAATGGACAGAAAAATAATAAAAATAAAAACCGAGCAACTGGGGTTTCAAAGCGAGAGGAGGCCGGGGATGGGGAGGGTTTGTGTGCGGGGATCGGAGAGGAAAAGCCTTGTTAAGGGAGCATAAAAGACCGTGAAATGCCTAGAGCAGAGCTAGGATGAAGCAGCCCAGGCTCTCTGAGGTTAGTACGCAGGAAAGGAAGGCGTTTAAGCGCCTTCGGAAGTCGAACATGAATGCGAGCATGTTATCCATTCACCATGAAAATCAGTACAGACTTGGCCCTGGCACATTCTTCCCCGACCATGCCTTCGGAGGAAAACAAAACAAAAAACCCTTCAGGGCTGGGCGAGTACCTTCCGGAGGAGCCCTTCCCAAGGACCCCGTCGTTTGCGGAGCAACGCTTCCCAAAAGTCAAGATCTGGGCAGAATTAGGAGATTATACGGCATCTCATGGAAGCGACTCAACGTGCTTTTAAAGGGAGGGATGTGGAAGGGAAGGTGCGGGGGAGAGGGAGAGAAATCCGTGGGCACTTCAGCGGGCTAACAGACTCAAGATAGCTTGATTGCGCGCGCGGGTGGGGAAAGAAGGGCTGCAGGGCGAGAGAGCGAGCGAGGAAGAAAGGAAGGACGAAAGAAAGAAAGAAGAAGAGAGAGAGCCGGACAGAGGCCAGCAGTCTTTTCTGTCCTCCTTACTGTCCACGAGGCCGGCGTGAGTTGCACTTTAGATCTCGTGCTTTTTAGCCAGAAGACCAAAAGTGACGATCTGTTGCTTCCCCTGAGATGGCTACAAAAGAGGAGGGGGCGGGAAAAGCTGGGGGGGGGGGGAGAGAGAGAGAGAGACGAGAGGGAGGGAGAGAGAGAGAGGGCCCATACTCGCAGCTTGTCAATTTCAACATTTGGTCACGTGACCAGCGCCTCCCTGCTAAGGATGGGGATAGATTTCCACGTCAGCTTTACGTCTCCAAATTTCTTACTTCACGGATCTGCTTCAAAGAGGCAGCTGCATTAGAGAATCATGTTAAGCTCGGCTAATGCGGAGAGCCCGAGGTAGCCTAATGATGGATTTTGATGAGCGTGTCCCTTGCTCGTCTAATATGTATTTGCCAAGTTGCACGTACTACGTGTCGGGTCCTGATTTCTCCAGCCTCCCTTCTTTCCTGCCCCAGACCCCGTCTTCTCGCCCCATGACATACTCCTACTCCTCCAACCTACCCCAGGTCCAACCCGTGCGGGAAGTCACCTTCCGCGAGTATGCCATTGATCCGGCTAGTAAATGGCACCACAGGAACAACCTCCCGCATTGCTACTCGGCCGAGGAGATCATGCACAGAGACTGCCTGCCCGCCGCCAACACGGCCGCCGCCGCTGCCGCTGCCGCCAGCATGAGCGAGATGTTCGGGAAAAACACCGCCGCTGTCTACCACGGCCACCACCCGGCTACCACAGCCACCGCCGCCGCCAGCGTCTCGTCCAATTTCTATAGCACCGTGGGCAGGAACGGGGTGCTCCCGCAGGCTTTCGACCAGTTCTTCGAGACGGCTTATGGCACGGCCGACAGCCACTCGGACTATGCAGGCGAGAAGAACGGAGAGAAGATGCCCCCGGGAGGGGGAGCCGCTCCCGGGCCAGCCGTCGCCGCTGCCGTCGGCGCAACGTCAAGTTCGGACGGGAGCTGCGCCAGGGACACGGCATCAGCGGCGGCGGCGGCGGCTGCAGCGAGCGCCGCGGCCTCGGCTGCGGAGGAGAAGGAGCGGCGGCGGCGGACAGAGAGCAGCAGCAGCCCGGCTTCGTCTTCCGGCAACAATGAGGAGAAATCCAGCAGCTCCAGTACGTATAAAGGCAGCGCCCTGGCGCTTTTATGAAGCGGACTTGGAAATCTTAGCGCACCGCCGCTGTTAAATTTTTATATGCTGTTTTATAAGCATATAAGGTTTATGGAAGGGCCTGTAGATTTCCCCCAACAAAACTTTGTTATAAAAGGAGAGATCACGTGGCGGGGACTGAAATTGGCCGTGAAATACCCACCGGCCAATGGATGCCTTTTTAAAACAAAAAACAAAAAAAAGAAAAAGTCCCCCCCCCTTAAATCATAAAAAAGAATAGAGAGAGAGGATGGTGGGGAGAGAAAGGCTCTGTGGTCAAACTCTTGAAAATATAATAACGCACGTTTTGCGCCTGTAAATGTACCCAAAAGGGGATTTCTGAGTCCTTTGATATCCATGTAATCCTGTGATTATTTTTCTTCTCTCTTTTTTTTGGATTTTTTTTATAAAAGCCATGTGTTGCCCCAGAAGCCTAGTTAGAAACTTGGATTCAAAGCCATCCCAATTTTTTAACGATTGCCCGGGAATAGCGTTTAGCAGAAAAACTAGCTGCCTGCACTGTAGCAATATACTTAAAGCAACAAATTAACCTAAGGCTGGCCTTTTTTTGTCTAAAGGAAGCTATTTTCCTAAGACGCTGTGGCAAGTATGTGTTGCCTTCTGCCCAACGGTTTGCTACTTACAATTGCTATTCAACCTGTCACTGCCTGATTTTATTTTTTTTAATGTAGATTTTTCTTGCTCCTCAACCCCCCACCTTCAAAAGCCTCTGAAAATAGCCTTGTAATGAGCTGTAACAGGAAATGGGGACGTGTTGTGTGTATGTGTGTTTATAAGGAAATATAGCACCAATATTTAATGTAAAATGTCTTTAAACCTTAAAGGAGGGGGGCTATGAACATTAACTCCATTGTGGCTATGAAGGAGCGAAAGGACTTGAGAGAATATTGCAGAGGGGAGGTTATTTTTTAACACACACACCCCCCCCCAGATGCGAGTGATAAGATGTAATGAACTAATGGTTGTCCTAGGCGCTGGTACTGTTTTGTTATTTTTAAACAAAAGGAAGCTGCACACAAAAGCAAAACCAAGTTTAAGATTATAAAAAAAACAACCTCGGTCAATGTACAGGAGTCCATTTGGCTTCTCAGATCCTGGGGGCATAATGTCCTTCAGGGGTGGAACAAGCGATGAAGCTCTCTATATCCTCTCTTAAAACTGGGTTGCAAGAACAGTTTCACAGTTAGGTTACGTTACAGAGAGTCTGCCATCAACCTTCCTAACCTTGCCGCTCCAAGCATTTGGAGGCTGCTTGTACAATGTCCATCTAGAAGATCTTGTGCACTGCAGATTCTGTTGACTAGGGGAGTCAGTAGTTTGGACACTGTGGGTTTTAATTTCATAGCATAGCGCCTCAGGTCTACTGCTTGAAGTGATGCTTCAAAGTGAAGATGTTGGAATTTTTGGAATATTACTTGCAAATATATTCCTAAAATAAAGGTCAGGCTAATGCAGCTGCAGAACGCAACAGAGCGCCAACCTTATGTAGCTAATAAACCAGGCCTTTTCCTCAATGGTTCAACCCAAGAATGTCCCTTTATTAAATATGAATTGCAGTCGTCCCCCCAGCCCTATCTGATCCCAGACTTAATGGCTTCTGCCTTTTATTTTTTTTCATTCCACAGGTGGACAACGCACCCGTAAAAAGAGATGCCCATACACCAAATATCAGATTAGAGAATTAGAGAGGGAATTCTTCTTCAGTGTCTATATAAACAAAGAGAAACGCCTCCAGCTCTCCCGAATGCTCAACTTGACCGACCGTCAAGTAAAAATATGGTTTCAAAACAGAAGAATGAAAGAGAAAAAAATTAACAGGGACCGATTACAATATTACTCAGCTAATCCACTACTTTAAAAAACTCGTAGCGTTTTTCAAGATGAGATTAAATTCAGATCTCGCCCATGACAAGGTCAAGCCACAGGGTTACCTATGAGAAGGAGGTGTGCAAATTGACGGAGGACGCTGGGAAAAACCACCAAACTAATATTTTTTTTCGTCCCCATAAAAATGCAAACCAACTGGGATTTCCCCCTACTTTTCCCTATTCCCCTAAAAAAAGTTCTTCTTAAAGCTCTTGACATATCAACTGGAAACGGTTTACACCCTGGACCCGCATTTCCAAACATGCCACCCCCATATTTTGCTCTGAAGGCAATTTTTATACCTCTTACGTATAGACACTGCAACTCATCCCAATGTGGGTTCACACGTGAAAAAAGCGGGGAGTGAGTTATTGGATTCGTGTCGATCTAAAACTATGTTACTTTGGTTTTACTGTGGAACATTGCTTGAAAGGCTACCCATGGCTGCACCGGAGCCTGATGGACCACTGCAAAAGAAAACGTACAGGAGCCCCCACAACCTCTAAATGCACAGCCGCCGTCCCATCACCTTCCCCTCCTCGACCCTTAAAATGACAAACCTTCTTCCGCAAGAGCGGTTACCCTCTTGACCAAGTTCAAAAAATCTAAGCAGTTGCAAGGCCATTCATGAATGTTTGTAGAGGTGTAGTAGTGTTGAGTCTAACCGTGCTGTTGATAGGGACTTATGGCGTGGAAGGTTTGACAGTCTCCTTTTGATACAATTTCAGGTATTAATTCGCCATATATGGTAAGGAAACAATCACTGGACAGTCAAACACATAGCCACGTGCATTAGCTCTCGTTTTTATTTTTTAAACCAACAAAAACTGAACAACAACTGTCGAAAAGTGGCCATCCCTTTGGATGTTCTTATTTAAATGCTTAAAAAAAATTAAAAACCAAACAAATAAATAAAAGTGGAAAGAGAGGGAGAAAGAAAGACTAATCTAATAGCTCCAAAGGGGGAAACAGTAAAAGGAAGCTTCTGGCTTCTGTCTCACAAACTTTCTTCAGGAAATACCTGTGGAGAAGGACAGTTTGGCAAATACCACACAACACTTAATTGGACCCTGGATGTGTGCAATGCACTGAGATCAGATCATTAAAACAACTAACGTTTTCTTTCCCTTAGAAGCCCAAGCAGAAGGCAAACAATGTAAATATGGTGGATTGGTTTTCAGATCTTTTTGTTCACTATTAAGTGTCGAAAGCCCTACTTAATCGCTCAGGCGGCAGAATCAAAAGAACGGAGAGTTCCCTGGAGTTATTTTAAATATATATAAAAGAAGTATATTTCCCTGCAGGAACCAAAGCGAGAGTGAGAAATAGAGAGAGAACAACGATTTTTTTTTTTAAAAGAACTATTTAAAAGTCTATATCAGTTTACAAAGGATATTGTGTTTTATTGTAAAAGTCGCTTGCTGTAGAGAATATCTGAATGTATATTTCATACGAGAATGGAGTTTTACAAGACTTGTACATTTTTAAATGATCCGTTTTGGTTGGTATATGTTTTTTTAACGGTCCTTTTCCTTGGAAAATGTCGAGTTTGTCATTTTCTGTGGAAGAAAGATAAGGTGACTAGAATGTTGTAAAAACCACCAGCTTCGAAAATGGGACACGATTTCTTTTACACGGTTCACAAAACGCAATACCTTTATATTCCAACACTGTTTGAAGATATGTATCGTCATATATATGTAAATATGGTTTCTTTTACTATGCGAAGGTCTTTCGTGGCATGTATACAGTGGTACGGCGCACAACGAAAATAAACATGTGGTAAATTTATAATAATAATAATAATATTTTTTTAATCCTTGTGTTGTATTCGTGGATATTCCTTGATCTGGGCTCTGAGAGTTTGAATCATGGCTACTGAATGGGATGCTTTCATTGAAATTCCATTCACCTATTGCTTCTGGTCCTTCAGGATAAGGCAGTGCAACATGTCTGGTATTTATGAATGCGTAGGCAGACTGCATCGAGCTTGAGGCCATGTTTCACCGGTTTGTGGAAGTGGGGGTGGAGGATCACTCCTTCAAGTAACTGCAGATTACAGACTTCATATATTTGCTCACAGGTGTAAAATCTATTAGAAAAGCTGGTGATTTTTTTTTTCTGGGTTCGTCCGGCCTTGTTTATCTCGGGCGCCATATTTCTGAACACACTATTTTAAGTGCTAAGAAATGTTTGTGGCAGGATCTGATCCCCAAAACGGCAATGATAGCGAGGCAGAATGAAGCATATTGGTTGAAACTTGTTGGTGCCTCTGCGGTGACTCCTAGGGAAAGAGGATGGAGGGGGCATTCCTCGTGCTAGTGAGGCCCAGATGGGCTGTGTGTGGTTTTCCTTCTTAATCTCACTAGCGGGGGGGGGAATTAAAAATTAAAAAACACAAACCCACCGAATACCTTTTTTGAGGATGTGGCATGAGGTTGATTTTCCTCTCTTACACTTAATCAGGAGAGAAAGTACATACTGTTTTTTCCCTATTGTTTATTGGCTTTGAACTTCTGTATTGCTTTGGACATCACCCATAACCTTGAGGTGAAGGGCTAACTGGCTCTGGGCTTTTGCTGACAACCCCCACCTAAGCCAGACAGCGTCTGGTCAAAGGAAATGTACAAAGATGAAGCGGGGGGGGGGGCGGAAAGGAGAGGAGAGAGAGAATGGAGCTCACTTGCTTGTTTGTTTATTTGGCTAGCATGCTACAAAGGAATGCAACTCTTAAAAGGGAGAGATAGAAAGATAGATGGAGAGAAGAGAAAGAGAGGGAGAAGACAGGGAGAGGAATAGGCGGGTGGCAATAAATGTTCAGGCAGCAACTTCCTTTGCTAGTTAAAAATTAACTGGTTATTCATCTCTAGGTTGAGTCATGGAGTTTCTCTAGTTTTGTGGAGAGGCTGCTGGTGATTTCCTGGCCCAGTTAAAAAAAGGTGGGGGGGACATCCCATATGTGTCGCCGGGACAATGCAGCTATAAAAGTGCCCTCGACTCCCCCCCCCCTCTTCTATTTGCATACTGGGAAAGCCGAGCTATAAACGAGGCGGAGGTTTGTTTCAGCCATCTCTGAGCTGTGGAGGGTAGATCTGCGGAGGGCAATTGTCTGCGCTAAGCATCCGTTCGTTTAACGCGGGGCATTTGGAAACCGGCTGTCAGGTCAGCTCTGCGGAGGAACGCTGTTGCCACAAGATGGCGTTCTTCAGATCAATGTCAAAGCCGCAGTGGGAGAAGAGGGGGAGAGGAAGGGGGGGGGTTTGAAATCTTGGCCTTTGTTCCCCTTGCGTTCTAGGAGCTGCACATTATATTATTTCACTTTCCACGCTCAGATTTGCAAAGGTAAGGTGAAGCCGATTGCTCACTCCTTCACGGAGAAGCAAAGCGTTGAGCCAGGAGCTTCTCTCTCACATACTCTCTCTCAAGGCTGACTACTCCGGGCTTCCAGAGGGTGAGTATTTCCTTTGAGGCTAAGTTTGGTTGATTAAAGAGGAAGCAGCTCTTGTCAAGGTACAGCTGGAGTGACCTCTAGGTCTGCTTGCTCTCGATTAAGTCTTTTCACGTTTATTTTTATTTCTTTTTGGAAGTGAAACTCCAAGGGTGTGGTGTCTCTTCGCAAAAGCCAGTCATTAAAAAGGTTGGCTGTGGAAAGTATTGTTTTAAGACTTGCTAAGTTTAGAGAGCAACTCTTCGAAAGGAGTGGAGAAAAGGTTTTCAGGTTGAAGGCCTGCCAAGCAGTTCACGCGGTGGTGAAACAGGCGTAGGTAGGCCAAGACGGCGGCTTTCTTATAAAAGCTGCATCCCTGGAAATACAGTATTATGAATGTCCACGCTTGTGTGGAGGACGCTAGGTGTCTTCTATCAACTAGATCTATAACGGCATAGACTGAAAATGGCAGCTATTGGACTTGAGCTGTGGTTTGCTCATTCCACTTTGGCCGAGTTCCACCCCCCCCCCCCGGCCAATGGTTGCTTTACAGCGATATTTATTAAATGCCTTTTTCTTCCGAGGCAACGTCACTCTCATCCACTCCAAGCAGAAGAAGCTGGAAATCGATATAGCTGGATGTAGAGTAAAAGCTCCTTTCGCTTAACACCCCCCACCTCGGAGCGATCTCATGTAAAGCCAATTCCTGGGTGGAGGTTGAATTTAAAGTATCTCTGTTGATCCTGTCTCTATTGATCTGCAGTGTACTTGCTGTAGAGATATTCTGAGAGCGGAGCCATAATCTGGAAGGCCTAACCCTTGTAGATAATAATAACAGGAAATTTAATCAACTGGACACTTAGAGTTGCGGTCATCAGCATACTTGCTGCAGAGAATTTGCAGGGATCTCGTGTTAGGATTACAGTATTCTGAGCGGGCCAATTACTTAAATAGGACTGAGGGATACCTAGTTTACCTTTACTATACAACACCCAGAGGAGATATTCTTGAGCTTCCTTTCGCGTAAAACGCCTGGGATCAGATGCTAACCGTGAAGAGTTACCAGTGTAGCACCCAGGATAGATTAGGAGGAGCAGTCCTGATTTCTGAAGCAGTCGACGAGCTGACCTTGGGATAAATTACAGATTACAGATGCTCGCGATGCGATGCCCCCCCCCCACTTTACCCCACTCATATAGGCCCAACTTTAATAGAGAAGTCTGCCTGTAGTTTTGGCTTGCTATTTTGGTCCGAGTCATGTGTTATGTTAGAAAGTCTCTTATCTTGAGCACGCACCGCCCTACTGAACTGTGATTTCTGAAGTCCAGTGTTAAAGCTTTACTCGGTTATTATGGTGGGGTGGAGGAGGCGAGGCGGGAAGGCCGAGGGAACTTTCCTCCAGTGTTTATGGAAACAAAGGTAACCGATTCATAGGAGGGAAACATTCCGCCCAGCAACTTTCTTGCATGTATTTAATCAATTTCTTAGGTCTCATTAGCAGAACATTTCACCAGTTACCTCGTGCTTCTGTAGTAGTAGCATGGTGACCTCTTTTCCGATGGAACTTTCCTCCAGTGTTTATGGAAACAAAGGCAACAGATTAATAGGAGGGAAACGTTCAGCCCAGCATCTTTCTTGCATTTATTTGATCAATTTCTTAGGTCTCACTAGCAGATCATGTCTGCTTCTGCAGTAGTAGCATGGTGTCCACCTTTGATAAAATTTTAAGCATAACAAACTCAAATCAGAGGTCTTCCCCTTCATTTTAACAAGAAAAAGAAAGAAAGAAAGAAAGAAAGAAAGAAAGAAAGAAAGAAAGAAAGAAAGAAAGAGAAAACAGCAAAAAAATGAATAAATGCGTGTATTCAGAAGCATACTTTTTGGTTTTGGTTGCTTCTCTTTCTTTCATTTAATCCAAAAATATAAATAATAAACAGGTTTCCACAATGGTTAGTCTCTAGATATCCTCTGGTGGTAAAATTAAGTTTGCTGTAGATCAGAAAGCAACCTTCCTTGTAGCTGATTCCTTATATTCACTCTTCCCCACCCCCTTCGATTTCTAATAAGCTGGGATAGTGTGCTTGGGGGAAGAAGGTGAAAATTACTCTACGTTTATAATATGCTGCGATTGCTTTTTCGCACACAAGCACGCCTAAGGGTCTTTAAAGAGGCGTCTTCCACTTCGACGTCTCCTTCGGATATCTAGTATTCCACATCACACCCCAAATCTGTGCAAAGGAAATGCCTCTGAGAACGAACAATGGCCGAGCTTCAATATAATTTTATATTATAATTTTACGTTGTAACTTAGAAATGCAAATAGATATCCCTCCGCGAACAGCTGCTTCCTCCTTGTTTGAAACAGTGTGCCAAACTCACGTTGAAAGAAAAGAAGAAACGTAGGTTCAAACACGCGCCTCGCTTTGACTTCAACATATTATTGCCTAGCCTAAATTATTCGAAGGGAGAAATCCAACTTTGCTGGAGTCAGATCAATGCACTCTCTCCAAATTACGTTGCTACGTGCACAACATAATGGGCTACTAGAACCAGACGGGAGTCTACGACGGAAAATGCTAGATACGTGTCTGCTAGTCTGGACCTAGGCTTGCTAACCCAGAAGTTGAGTCACATTAAATTCAATAGAGCTCAAGTCTCAGGTTAAGTGTGCGCAGGATTGTAGTGTATTTAATAGCTTTCTTATGCTCCGGATCCTCTAGCTTAGGCCTTGGAACGGCCTTATTTTGAATGTGAGCCCCACTGAGACCTGAAAAGACTTGTGCTCTGCTCCCATTCCTTAGGAGACGTTGATTTGGGAGAGATGCCCTTGACTGCAACTGAATTTACGTCCAAGTAAATACGCATTCATATACGCCTGTGGTCCCAGCCACTCTCGCGCGGAAGGATGTCCTATTGAAACCAGCAGGACTTCCTTCCCGACCGACGCGTTTAACACTGGGGTGCCAGGCTACGATCCTGCGCTCGGTTGCCCGCACATAAATCCCATGCCTATCAGAGAGAAGAAGGAAGGTAGTCACCAGCAAACCGGTGAGCAGGATTTCAGCCAGACCAGAATCCCAGCTGCCAGGAAAAAAAATGGGCTTAAGGTGCAAACGAAGTCCAAATTTTAAAGGAAATAAATCTCCCAAACCCGATCGTCGCTCACTCTTTACCCTTCACTCCCTCCCCCCTCCCTCCCTCCTTTTAACCTGAAAGAATTTCGAAGCGAAGATAAAAAATTACTTCGGTAGTCGTTTGACACCTTTTCTTGGCGCAGAGATGCAGTTCTTAAAACGCCTGATGGAAAGCCGCCTGTTAGGAAATTTTTCCAGAGGGAAAACTGCCTTGGCACACAGTCACATTCTTGACAACTGACACTTTAAATATTAAATAAGTGCGCACTGATTGTATTAATTTGGGTGGAGATTTACAAAATGCAATCTGCGGCTATATATTTAAAGGCAGGCAGCCTTCCGACTGCCATGATAGCTTTTATACTTTTTCCTTCCTCTCCGCGCCCCCGTCCCCGCCAGTCCCTTCACCGCAAAACCTCAATTTACCCATGTCAGAAATATAAAGCCCGTTTTAATTAGCATACAAAATAGCATCCCTTTCTTAACAATGTTGTACCTTTTTAGTTCCTCCTGGAAATAAGTAGAGGATAAATCATTCTCTTCAGCGAGTGGGATTTTAAAGGAAGAGAGACAGAAAGTGGTAGGGGGCGGAATCCCTCCTCCGATCTAACTTGGCTTAAGTTATTGTGTTTTACTTAGCCCTTCCAGTCTTTTTTAATTTTCAGTTCAAACTCATAAAACAGCCTAACGACTGTACTAATGCAGCCATTATATTTCTCTTGGACCAATAACTGTGTTGTTATTGTTGTTGTTGTTTAAAAAATTAATAGGATATTGGTGTCTCCGCAGTGTACAAGAGCTCGTCTCCCCACCCCTCACCCCAAACTACCAACCCTTTGGGTGGCTTCTGAGAGCCTTCGATCCATTCCATAACTCAACTACGGAGACGCTAGGCTTTGCCGACCCACATGCTCCAGCGCAACCTGGTTGTAGAGCTGGCTGGTTGTTTGCTGGTGCTTAACCCGCCAACCCTCCACCCACCCACTTCCCAATCTCCTAGACGAGTTTGTTGGCAGGAGCAGAATGAAAAAGCAGTCATTTCTCTCCCCCCCCCCCCACCCCCCGCGCCCTGCATAATAGTCTCAAGAAATGCTATAAAGTCCTGGTTAATGTCCGAGACACATTGTTAAGTGTTTAAAATGTTACCGCTACACACAATGCACGCCAAAGTAGTTTAGTTTGCTCTAGAATTGACCATTATCTTTTATAGTTAAAAATCAAGTGCACATTATTAGTTTTACTTCACTGGCTTTGACGATGCTTTTGGCCTTGTTAGCGATTAAAGAAAAAAGCGCCGAGAGCCGAGTTCACGAGCTCCTCCTCGCGCGATCCAAAAGCTTCCCCGAGTCAAATGCTAGCCTTCTCTTTACCATTGACCTCCCCGGGCTTCGGATCCGGCCTTGGGTGCCTTGACCATCAAAGCCCAGACGCTTTGGGTCCCACAAACGCAGCCATAAAATGGGGCCCTGGATATGAGGGGCCGCTTCCTTATTGCCTTATACTTTGAGTGAAAAGGAACCAACAGTATCCTTGATTACAGAGGGTGTGTTTGTGTGTGTGTGTTTGTGTGTGTGTGTCCAGCTGCAAGCGGTTCTAACCTGAAAGAGAAGAGGTTTCAAACCATTTTCCTAGCCCCGCTCCTCTGGTTTCGACTGCGGGTTTCCCCCTTCGAGTCTTCTCTTGAATCTTAAGAGCAGAAACCGAGTCTTGCTGGGATGAATCCGATTAAAGGTCCAACTGACCTCCAAAGTGGCCCACGGGATGCCCCTGGACCTCTCTGAAACAGGACACGGTCAGTCGCCGCTGCACTTACGAGGTGCGCATTCCCGTATCTCCAGGCTTTTCGCCTTCGCTAGATTCACGAATCGGCTCGACCTTCTTCACAGTAGCACTTATTTAAGGAGAGGAATGGCGGAAGGGGATTCTTTCCATTGGGATATATAGATTCGCAATCTTTTTATTTAAACTGGGGTGTGATTATTATTTTTAAACAGACTTCCATTCTCTTTCCTTTCTTCGCCAACGGACCCTTCCCCAGGTAGACGGCTGTTGTTGTTGTTGTTGCATAAGAAGCAATATATTTTTAAGCATGCACTTCATTTCTTCTGGATCTGGCAGATGAGGGGTGAAGGCGGGGATCAACACACCAAACAGAGGGACGAGATTCCCCCTCCTCGAAGTTTTGATCTACCTGATTTTAGCCCCTCCAAGTCCTGGGAAAGGCGAAGGTGGGCCGTGCGCGCGGGTCCCATTTCATTGCACGGAGATCTGCTGTTACAACTCTAAGCCCATTGATAATAGGTTTCCAATGTGCTAGCCCATAAAAGTGCTCCTTATATGGCATTAATTTTGCTGGAAGTCATATTGCCCTCCTAGGAATCTGATAAGAACTTGTTCCTCACACATTAACACAGTGTAAGTTAAGTAGAGTTGGGGAAACACGGACAATATTACTCCAGGGTGTGGGGAAGGCGGCTCCTCTTATAGGCTGCTGACCCCCTGTTCTTCCTCCATGCTTAACTTGTGCTGGAAGCCAGCAGAAGTGAAAAACCCAGAGTGCAATTCTTGGCTGGTGGAAGAGGAGGAGATGATAGGTGAGGGTGATGGGTATGGCAGTGGTGGAAGTGGCTTAAGAAGGACGTCTTGCCTTTCCATAAAGATTTTATGGGCCCGGCAAAGTTGCAACAATCTCTGCCAGGCTTCCCATCCGACGAGCCAGAAACCTCGGGAGGCCCCCTTCGCGTTAACTTGCCTAGGAGAAAACTCGCATTCTGTGTCCTGCTGCCTTCTGAATGTTTTAGAAGCTAAGCGGAGGGGAATCCCAAAAGGAAAGGGGGGGGAATTTCCCCACTTTTGTAGGCAAAACCAGGGCGTTATTAGGCATGCGAAGCTTGGCAGATCAGTCCTACCCCACTCACCCCTCCGTGGTGTGGAGAGGGGGGGGGAATGTGCGGAGTGGCATACGAGCATATCCCTTTTTGCAGAACTCGTCCTGCAGTGTATGAAAGCCAAGGGTAAGCCGTGCCAGAGAGAGAGAGGGTATATCTGCAAGCCACCCTCTCTGCTGCACTCACTACCCCCGAAGGCTTGGTCAGGGAAATAAGGCAGCGCCTTTGCCTCCCGATTCCCTTGGCATTCTTAGCGCTTTTGAGGGCTTTATGGACGAGGGAGTGGGTGCCAAAACGGAACCGAGCAGAAGATTTACAGCACAATATTGAATTGTTCAAAAGAATATTCCTACTCGCTTGGGAGCAGAGACAGGCGATCATTTAAATCCTACCAGCTGGGGCGGTTTGGAAGAAGAGATACTTAACGCAGGGATTTGTAACCGTAAAAAGAAAAGTTAAACAAATATTTATTTGTTTTCTCTTCTTAAAAAAATAATAATTCTAAAAGACTCCATGGACAATAGGAGATGTTATTTCTCTCAAGTTTTTATTATTTCCAAACAACGTGTGCCAAGAATATGAGAGACAGAGAGGCAGAGAGAGAAGTGGAGCCCTTCTTTCGCTCCCTCCCCGTTATAAAATCTATCTGCCCCCGTCTGCCGGTCTCACTCTCCTGTCTGCTAGTTGTCTACCATCTCCGCCACAATTACGAACTGGCTACACAGTTTTGTCTGACAGTCCTTTTTAGCCTTTTATGGGTTGAGAATGGAGATATTTTGAAATAATTTGCTTGTGGCGCACTTTTGAATCTATAGTGGGTGTGTGATTGTTATACTCCCCCTTGGGGGAAAACCCCCCCAAAACGAACACTAACCATTAGAATGTAATGTTAATCTGAGGATATCTCGCATCCACTTTCTGTGAGACCTTTTGCTACCCTCATCCCTACAAGACACACCAGATATTTCTGCTTCCCTTGTTAGCTTAAGACCAGATACGGAAGACTTCATTACAATTCTTGCTTACTCGGTCAACAAAGATGGGCTCATATAATATTGTTACTGTTGCTTCTGCGGCGCTAGACAGGAATATTTCACAGTGGCGCTCCTCAGCCTCTCTGCCAGGCGGGGGTTCACTTCTGGGGCGGCATTTCTATATGCACACTTAGCTGAAAGTAAACCCACCCACCCAATACTGGACACAGTGGGACTTGCTTCCGCATAAAACACGTATATGCCAATATTCAAAGATGGGAGCCAGGCTTGAGAATTTTCTTCATTACTGTCGTTGTCATCTTGAGGAGACATTGGGTAACTTTATGGTGTCCGTAAACCTTCAGTGCTAGTGAGGAGGTCAGATTGGTTTAAAACTTCCAGTGGCCCGTGATGCCATAATCACCACCACTAAAAATAGATAAGCAAATGCACGTCCCAGGGCTTGACAATAAATACTGAGGCTTGGTGGTTTTATTAATTTCATCACAGCCATGGGCTGTATGAGATGGGATTGGGAGAGCAAAAAGGGGAGGGGGGAATGTTGGTGGCAGAAAGAGAGAGAGGAGTTGGGATGTTGAAAGGTTCACTTACAGCTCGCTTTATGACCTAAACGCTTAATATGCTCCTTTGCAATTTTATATTAGCGCATATGCTTAAAGAGGAAGCCTGGCTAAATTATGGGCTGCATTAAAATCGGGGCAAATTGTTTTCTATTGTTTGTCTCCCCTTTCTCCTCGCGCGCCTTTCCCCCTCCTTTGCTCACACTCAGGCAAAAGGCACCCTATATGTGGCAACATCAATTGTACCCCGGGTACCTAAGCAAGGGCAGCTATGTGGCAACATCGATCACACACACACACACACACACACACACACACAATTCAGCAGTGGACCTGAGAGCAGCTCATTGCCTACGAAACCAAACGGGGAGGGGTTGCTGGCGAGGGCTGGGATTCCATTGGCTGCACGCACTCGCCGTGGCGCGGGGGTATCTCTAATCATATCCAGCATGTTTTGCACAAGAAATGTCAGCCAGAAAGGGCTATCTGCTCTCTTCGCCAAATTATTCCACCACGGCCATGGCATGCTCGGAGAGCACCGCTGCAAACTCCTTTTTGGTGGACTCCTTGATCAGCTCAGCCTCAAGCAGAGGGGAAGGCGGAGGAGGAGGAGGCGGGGGCGGCGGAGGAGTTGGAGGAGGAGGAGGCGGAGGAGGAGGCGGCGGCTACTATCCCAACAACAGCGGTGTCTACCTGCCACAGGCGTCCGATCTGTCCTATGGGCTGCAAAGCTACGGGCTATTCCCGGTCCTGAGCAAACGCAATGAAGGCCCTTCTCCAAGCGTGGCGCCGGCTTCTCACGCCTACATGTCAGGGATGGAAGTCTGGCTAGATCCCCCCAGGTCCTGCCGCCTGGAAGAGCACGAGAGCCCGCAGGCGACCTCCTGCTCCTTCGCTCCCAGTATCAAAGAGGAGAGCTCCTACTGCCTCTATGACGCCGAGAAGGGCCCCAAAGAGGCGGCGGCCACCGACTTGTCCATTTTCCCAAGGCTGAGCTCGGAGGTCTGCTCTATGAATAACGTGACAGCCGCCGGGGTGCCAGTCCCAGGCTACTTCCGCTTGTCTCAAGCTTACGGCACCAGCAAGAGCAGCGTCGGCAGCAATGGCAACAGCTACAACAACAACAGCAACCACCACCACCAACATCATCACCAACAGCAGCAGCAGCAGCACCATCCCGGGCAGATGGTGGTTCCTTCCCAATTCGCCCCGCAACCTCAAGTGCGCTTTGAAACTCCGCCGGCGTTGACTCCTGCAGTCCCACCGCCGGATCCGGGGAGAAAAGACAGCGAGGATTCATCCCCACCCAGCACCTTGGCTTGCGTGGCCCAAAGGGGTGAGGAAGAAGGGCAAGCTTCCTCTTCGGCCCCCGAAGAACTCTCTCCGGCTCCTTCAGAGAACAGCAAACCCTCTCCAGAGAAGGAAACGCTAGGTAAGCGGAGGGGGGGGAAGGGAATAAATGCGCTACTCTCTACCCGCCTAGCTCCCCCGCCCCCGCGCACGGCAACCGGCCCCGCTGCCACAAAAACCAGGAGGGGTGGGTGGGATGTGATAAGGGGGTGTGAATCGCCCAGAATACTGGAAGCTCCCTTCGCTGACCAAAATGGCCATTCATAGAGCGGCTTAGCGTAACCTGCTGAGCTGCCATTCATATTTGGACGCTGGGATGCTGTAAAGTTAAATAAACAAATATTGATATATCCACCCCTTCGAGTTTATGAGCCATACAAAAAGAAAAGGAAAGCTGAGTATGGGGCAAAATCCTAAAGCAAAAGCGCAGAGGGCTTGGAAAGAAACAAAATAGGAAGAAAAGGAAAAAGAGATAAATACAGTTCTGTATTTCCTCGCCCCCAAGTGATGCTGAGGCGACTGCAGAGATAACATAGATGTTTGTAAGGCGTCCAAAGTAAGCAAGGGGCCAGCGCCAATAAATAAGCCCATTAACAGGCTAAGTTCTAGTTTACGATCCTGGATGCCTTAAGAAAAAAAAAAAGCAGCTGGGTTAAAATTCTCTTCTATGAAGCACTATCAAATTAGACTGCTGGAGGCTGCGCTGCGAGAGGCTCTCCAGAGCGCCACAAGGCTTCTGTGTTGAAATATACTCAGGGTCATTGGAATGAATGGGAGCGCCACAAGAATGCCAGAGTTCCTGATCGGTGCTCAGTCATTCATTTCAACGCGCGGGGATGGCCAGTGGCTTTTGCAGAAGAATTTTTCCATTTCATGATGCCATTAAAGGGAATAATAATAAAAAAAATAAGAAGAAGAAAATAAAACCGGGAACTCCGCAGGGTAAGCTTTTAGTTGTTGTTTCCCCCCACAATTCTGAAACAGGATGCAATGAAGCATGTTACGTGTGTGTACACATATATGCATATGCATATCGTTATCTAAATGCACACAGAGAGAGTTGGGTTTCCCGCCCCGACCCCACCTCCAGCTACATGTACTTCCAAAAAATAAAGAGAAATGCACATGTGCTTTTAAAAAATAAAATAAAATATGTGCATCATCAATGTGTATTTGTAGGAACCATCTCACCGCTAAACTGCCCAACGGTTTAAATTTAATGAATACATTGAATTTGGAAACGCACAGCCCCGTTCTTATGTAAGCTTGTTTGCTGCACCAGTGAATTAAACGGGCTTGATTCTCAGTACCGCAACATTCCTATACCCGCTTACCGGGGAGTAAGCCACACTGAACACAATGGGAATTACTTCTGTGCGAACATGCCAAGGATTGCTCTGGAAGGGTGTGTGGGGTAGCTAAAATGGGATTGCAGTCCTTATTCGCCAGAAGTATTAGGCATAACAATTCGAAAACGACCCCCGCCCCTCAACAACAACAACAAAAACAGCCACTCAGGTTTGTTTGTTCTTTTGTTTTTGTTTTTGTTTTTGTTTTGTTTTGTTTTTTGTTCGAGCACTTCAGCAGCGTTGACCACATTTTCAAATAATCTGGATTTAGGGGAGGGAGCAGGGGGCGGTCTCGGAACGAGTGTTTTGAGAACAAACGGCCAGAACTGAAGCAGAGGCAAAACCCTGTAAGACGCCACTGCCAAAGGCATTTGCGCGCATCGGTGTCAACTCCAAAAGCGAGATGCGGTAAAGTCAGGGAGTGTGTTGCAATGCTCGCTCTCCTTTGGGGGCTACCAGTTTAAGAGGGACCCGGACAGAAGGCCAGAGTGCCCTTCTCAAATTTATATTCGGTACTAAGTACGGAAGCGTTCCCCACCCCAGCCCCACTACGCCGCACAAGTTTTCCTGGTGTCGTTCTGGTAACCTTCCCCTTTTTCTTATCCCCCCCCTTAAAACTAGGCAATTCAAAAGGAGAGAACGCAGCCAGTTGGCTCACCGCAAAAAGTGGCAGGAAGAAGCGATGCCCTTACACCAAGCACCAAACTCTCGAGCTGGAAAAGGAGTTTCTGTTCAACATGTACCTGACTCGTGAGCGTCGCCTAGAGATCAGCCGCACAGTCCACCTAACAGACAGACAAGTCAAAATCTGGTTTCAGAACCGCAGGATGAAACTGAAGAAAATGAACAGGGAGAATCGAATCCGGGAGCTCACAGCCAACTTCAATTTCTCCTGATGAACCCTAGGCACGCAACTGGATGGTCTAAACAGCTAGGACGGTTCCACCTCCCTCACTCACCGGTCTCCTCCCCCATCCCCTAAGCCTCTAGCTACTCGCACCTGTGTGGGTTCGAGTCTTTCAATTACATCCTCAGCCTCTCCATGGCCTCTTGGTAATTGATTTCGTTGGGATGAAGCCATAACTGATGCACAATACCCCATCCATGTCCGCTTCTGCCCTCAGTGCATTCTCGGTTCTGGAAAGTCTGACGCTTTGGGGTGGGGGTGGGGGAAGGGAAGGGTTTTCAGAACCCTAGATGCCTATTGTCCCCCCCCACCCACCTTCTCAACACCCCTCCCCCACACTCCATTTCCAGAAAATTGAGCCAAATCAGAAGGAAGGCAACTTGCGTTCTCTCCCACCCCACTGTAGTGATAGCTGGTGTTTAGGATCTGGACCGAGGATGGTTTTGAATAATTAAAATCTGGTCAGGCCGCTGCTTAATAGGAAGCATGCTTCTAGCCGATCCAGATAAAATCAGGTTATATAATATGGTGTCAGGAGCCAAGGCTGGCGCACTTATATGTTTGTTTGTGCTTACCCAATATATATATATTTAATATTACAACTTTTAAAATTGCAACGAAAATGAGACCTCTTCTCCCTCCTCCCCCCCTTCACAAAAAAAGGAGAGAGGAAAGTCTTTGTCTCGCTTTATTGGCTAAAATCTTACACTTTCTGGTTGTAGGTAATGACTTGAGGTAGTTTTTGCTTTGGATACCTTTTGGGTTACCGCTAGTTACGCTTGGCAAGCACATGAAAGGACGGAATGAAGAAATCTCCCCGCTTTGGAGAGGAGAAACGACTTTGTCCACGGAGAGGTGTGTTATTCTATGTATATTGGACCACCAGAACAAATTCCCCCCTGACTTGACTGTGGGGGACAGCAAGGGAGATAAACGTTTTTCCCCTGGTTTCCTTGATACTGTGAAGTTACATGCGTTGAAAAGGTCAAGCGTGTAGTGCAAAGAGAAGATTTTTTTAAAAAGAAAAAATATCTATGAATACAGAATATGTATAAATGTCTATTAATATTAATATTATTAATATTATTATTAAAATGCCGATACTGTTGCAAGCAAAGCATTCTATAGCGTTATTCTCGATGTTAGCTCTATCTCTCGTCCATCCCCTCCTTACCTTAAAAACAATTAATTGTAATGCTGCCCTGCGTGGAAGTAAAGGGGGGGGGAACCCACAGGACAAAATGGAGACGCTGTTTATGTTTCTCTTGGAAGAAGAATAAAAGGCATGGAATGAAACCACCCTCTTTAAAAAAAAAAAAAAGATACCTCGTTTGTGACTGTTTATTCTCATGGTCCTACTTTCAGATCTCCAAGAACTTTTACAACAGGAATAGTTTGCCCGAGCCCCCTGCAATTACTTTAGGAATCTATTTAAATATTACCTAGACGGTCGTAATTTGTCTGGGCCATATAGCAATGGTGCTGTAAGGTTTGTCGGCTTTTGTTCAGTTTTATGACTTGCTAGTATATCTGGATTGTTGCTGTCTTGGACGAGTGGTTTTAGTTGACTGAGGAGCTGCACAGGCAGAGGAAGCCAAGGGCTACTTATTTGCAAAGTTAGAGGACTTGGGCTTCTCTTTATTTATTTATTTATTTTATTAAAACAACTCGCTGGTTAATTCATGAGGAAGGATCCACTTTTATTTTATTTATTTTTTAAACCAAACAAAACTACCCCACTAGACGCTCGGAGCACTTTTCAACTCCAGAGGAATACCTAGATGCACCCTCCCACACACACACAAAAAGGCGATTCTGAAAAGGTGAGCACGTGGGAACGAGGATCTTGAGCCTTGTTCTCCTTGATCGATCAGTTTTTCCACCATGTTTTTTCCTCCCCTCGCTACCTGCCTGCTTGCGGGTGCGCTTAAGGGGAGAATGTTTTGGTCTTAAGGTTCTGTCTGTATCATTGCACGTTGATCAGCTCCAGAATCCAGACAAAGGCAAATCGGGTGGGGAGCGAAGAGAGAGGGGGAGATTGGAAGGGGTGGGAGTGGAGGCGGTGGTGATGGGAGCCTGAAAGGGCTGTGTAGCCATTTCCCTCCCCCCAGACTTTGAACCCGCGCATCTTGATCGTCTTCGATAGCCTCTGTATACAAGGATTATTGCCTCTCGAGGCCTGCCTGGCCCCGCTGCCCCATTTCTCCAAGTTGCATTTTAAAAATACATCGTCCCCAATTCGATCCGTGGCTAAGTTAGAGAACTATGATGGAACGTAGAGAGTAAGATTAAACGGAGTGGCTACAAAATGGGCACAAAGGCGTTTTTAATGATTTGGCGGGTCCAGGAGAAGAGAAAGAACTTCATTTAAAAAACAACAACACAGAGAGAATGTGGAAAGTTTGTAGACCGAGATGGAGACTTTGGTGGAGAGGGCGGAGGGGGGCGGTGGGAAGGGTGAGGTCTTGCTGCTGTTCGGTTTTGCAGGGGGAAGGGGGCTTTCCCCATCCCACCCCACCCCCTTGGAATCTGTTTCTTTTGGGCATTGGTGTCTCTCCATATTTATTCGAAGCGGGATCCTGTTTCCTAAGGAAAGCGGCAGTGGGGAGCCCTCTTAATTAGGAGGCTGAGAACTGGTCGGTGGTTTAGGTAGTTTCATGTTGTTGGGGCTGGATCTCAATCTCTCTCTACAGCACGAAACTGCCTTAATTACTTCAGTTTGAAATCATCAACCGGGTCTAATAAGAAATAAGAATAAGCGCCGGAGTCCGTCCGTAGTAATAGCAATACAATACTAATAAATACCGCCTTTTACCGAAGAAATCTGGGAAGCTGCCTTTCCTCGGCAGGCGTTAAGTCCCAATGCCGTTGGCTTGCCTTCTGCGCGCCGAAAAACCCCGCGCCTTTCCGGCTGCCTCAATTGATCCATTTCAGCCGAGGTGGAAGAGGGGGGAAATGTTTCAAGGCGATATTGGAGGAGACCTTCAAGCTTAGCTAGGATCGGTTGTCTTCGGGTTTTCCCATGCAGGTTTCCTTCAAGGTCAGGTGCACTTTGCCAGTTTAGGAATGTCCAGGTTTTATTGTCTAATCCGTATCATTGGATACTTTGATTATTGTCGCTGCTGTTGCTGGTGATATTATCCGCATTACTCGCCAAAATTTCTGTTGCACTGCTGTTTCCCTCCCTGTGTATTGGGTGTGTTTCAGTTACTCCGCTGTAAAGAGGGAGAATCTGGTAGCAATTTCCAGCCCTGCTTACTGGTTCTCTCTCATTATATTTTATTGAGCTATATTGTGTTATGAGGTCTCGCCGCCCGTCCGTTTGCGCAAACACACACACACACACACACACACACACACACACAGCCCTTGGTCTCCCTTTACTTACAGTGGTGGCCTTCAGAATCATTCTTTTTTTCTCTCTCTCTCTGCTGTTTCTCCCCCTACCCAGAAGCTAGAACAGTCCTTCCAATGTCTGCAGGGAATGCAGACCCTAAGGGCGTAAGAGGCGGAAAGAGGGAGCCCGGGGAGGCAGAAAAACTCGGGAGGGGGGACCCCCAGGATTTCTCTGTAGCTCACAAGGCCTCGGTTACGATCATTATTGGAGTGTGTCCGGGCGCCTGCATTCCAATGAGGCGGAATAAGCAACAGCGACCTCGCTCGGGCTCGAGGCTGCGCTGTGCTGTGCTGTCGCCTTGCCTTTTATGCCCAGCAGCCCAGCGAGAGGCGAAGGAGCTGCAGAGCCTTGTTTACACCGGATACACACATTGTTTACGGCTATTGTAAATGAACAAGACCTCTCCCTTCCATGTCCTGGGGTGGGTACGGGTGCATGGATATTGGGAAACGCACGGGAATATCCTTTATATTCTTCCCCCCTCCCCCACCCTTCAAGTTTCCGAACGTTTCAGAGAACAATTAAAAGGGCTGGAGAAATCAGATTTGTTTAAATCTGCCTCTCACAAACACACACCATCCCTTCAACTTTTTTTGGGGGGAGACTTTGCCATGGTTGAATAATTTAAACGGCAAGTTCACATCATAAGTGCTTCGGGGGCATTACTCCTTATATTATGGACGTTGTGTGGTTATGTATGTATTTGTGTTTGTGTTTGCACGAATGCACGTGCCTACGGCTTGGATCTAGAGGACGTACATGTTCCCACCACGTGAATACAGAAAGAAGGCATTGCTGCATGCAAGCAGCTACAATGGCCAGCCTTCTGTATGAAGTCTGTGCTTCTTCTGAATCATTCGACGATTGTTTGGTCATTTATCTCAAGCAAACCTTATTTAAAAGCTAAAAACACAACAAAACAGAGAAACCCAATAACCCGGAATTCTCCATATCAGTGCGCAGTACATTACCTCCTACAGAATATTATCCAAATCCTATTTGGACTACTTTCTTTTTTAAAAAAAGAGAGAAATCTCTATATGTCTCTGTGTGTACACTCATATATGTGTGCATGAATGAGAGGGAGAAGGGGGTGGAATAGGTGTGTGTGTGCGTGGGGGGGGGGGAGAGAGAGAGAGAGAAAGAGAGAGAGAGACGTTAGTCAATTATATTGCTTAGATATGTTTAGGAATATACTGATTACTTCAAACTCTGTAAAATAAGTAAATAAAGTGTGAGCACACAGTTATAACCCTTTGATCTGTCTGGTAGGTAGATTCAAGGGTTAAAACCTAATTTTGTGTGTGTGTGTGTGTGTGTGTGTGTAACCAGATATAGTTATTAAAAATCTGAAGTTGCGGCCATATATGCGCACTAACTTGAAATAAATACTGTTGAGATAAGTATAACATTTTTTAACCTGGGAGAAAATTTCCCGAAATGGGCGAGTCAGTGTATATGGGTTTGTTTATATGTAAAGGCTACCGTTCTGCACACAGTTACTCGAGAGTAAGTCCCAAATTTATGTGTTCAGGGTAATGTCCAAAGACTGATAGCCGCCTTATTTCAACCCGAAGCCTATTTCATTGCAAGTAATTAACAGTTCAAAGAAAGCAGGACTTCAGCTAATGAGGAAGCTTTCTCCATTTTCATATTATTTGTCACTAAATGGAAGTCAGCTTGCTATATGAGCTACAAAACCGAGCTATTAAAAAAGATTCCTGTTTATACTGAAAATACAATACCTGCACCAAATGAAGAAAATGGCGAAGCTAACATGCGAAGCACTTTGTATTTATCCCTTTCTATCATTTCGAAGGTGAATATAACAAATCCTCTTTAAATTCTTTAATTTTAATGGTTCAGCAGCCAGCTTTTTTTTTTTAGGGAGCCCGTGAAATGTTTATTCCTTTATTGTAACGCGAACCTTACATTTCAAATTTCTACACGTCTACTCAAAAGCACTGAGTTCAATGGCGCTTCTAGGTAACTGGGTAAAGAGACTGCAGCCTTAGACTGCAATTTTACCCAGAAGTAAGTCCCACTGAGCTTAATGGGATTTACTCTGTAGTACGTGCCTGGGATTGCAGCTGGATCATTCCCGTTGTTTCCCACTCTCAAAGGCTTAATCCGGAATGAAAAGTCACTACCGCTTCCGAAACCCCAAAAAGTCATAAAAACATTTAGGAATCCTGCTGTTAAGATTATTTTTCTCCTTCGAGGAGGAAGGAAGTTCTGCCAGCATATTTCACAACAGCTGACTCTCGATTTTAAACAAAAATGACGTAAGACTTCCGTCTTTCCAGGAGAGAAACCGACTAATAATAATATTTTCCTCCTCCCTCCTGTTGAGGATATTGCACTAAGGCGATCACATACTTTAGCTGTAATTACATAGGAAGACATTTGTCTACATTTTTTTTAAAAAAAGAAATGGCTTTGTTGAGGCATGGGAAGAGATTTCCAGCAAGGACCCTGCGAAATTGTTCCTGCTGAGGATCTGTGAAATATTAATTGTTTCTTGTAATCTCGGGACCTTATGTCAAAAAGAGAGAGAGAGAGAGAGAACTGACTGCTAATTTAAGTTTTTCTCAAGACTCAGCTATTGGAGAAGTATGAAAGGGGTAAGAACGCTGACGTGATGTAAAGCTAATGAGAACCATACTTTTTGCGTTCACAATATTCACAGACGAATTTCATTAGCACGCGGTTTCCTTGCTATTTGCCCGGTCTCTAGCCTCACTAAGAGTTAAAAAAATAAAAAATAAAACACAGAGATCCTTATTCTCTTCCCCCTGCTCCCACTAGCAGAACACAGCATATTTTTTCCAAAGAAAGAAAGAAAGAGAAATAAATAAATAGGGGGAAAAAAGGTGTAGGAATCCTCCGGAGAAAGACAATGAATGCAATTGTCACCGACAATCCACCATTTAGTCATAACTTTAATCCACAACACTGGACTTGATCTGAGAACCGTATCACCTTCTCCTTGTTTTTCCTAGACAGCGGTAACCCTCCGCCGCTTACAGAAGCCATATAAGAACGTGCCAGAGAGTAAATAACTATTTGCACCTACAATCCGACGGCTCGGGAATGCGATCCGCCAGCGGGGATAACTGCATAAAAATGCAAGGGCGAAAGAGGGTGCCCCTTTAAGGGAGGCGACAGGCAGGCTTTTTGCTCCTATTTTGCTTCCATGCATGCTTAGGAATTAATTGTCGTGAAGAGTGTGTGAGTGTGTTTGTGTTGTGTGTGTGTGTGTGTGTATTCCTTCCCCACCCACAGACAGTCACACAGTCTCACACACTCACAGTCTCCAACATAGCTGTGCCTTATCCGGTTCTTGACAGAATGTGTAGTTACACTTCAGAGAGAGAGAGAGAGAGAGAGAGAGAGAGAGAGAGAGAGAGAGAGAGAGGAGAAAATGCCCAGTGGCCGTGGATCCCCGCCGCAGTCAACTTGATCGAGGTGGATGTGTCCGCTCAGCTTTTCTCCCGCATAAAAGTTCTCTTCTGCATTCCTTCTCTTGACTTGGGCTCTTCCTTTTACCAAAATAATAATAATAATAATAATAATAATTTAATAAAAGTTATCTAGTTGTCAAACCAGCATCGAATAACAGGGCATCAAATAACTTCTTGATAAAAATTTCACAATATTATTGAAAAGAAAAATAGCAAGAAGGGTAATTATCTCCCACACCTGCAGGTTAAAGCTAGTATTTGTGGCGGAATTTAAATGTGTCTGCGGTTCCTTGCCTTATTCTGCTGCTGGAATTATTTCGGGGGATGTGCAGAGAAAGAGATTACTGAGGAGCCAGGAGGTGGGTGTTTGGGATTCCTGGTTGTGGGTCCGATTCCACAGTGAGGGATTCCTGGCTGTGGGTCCCAGAACGCTTAGATCGGAGGTGCAGATTAAGATGCAAATTTCGATATCGATTTGAGATCTCTCGCCCCCAGCCCCAGTTATCCCCCTGCTCTGTTAGGCGGTGGGCTGTAGGAGAAGGCAGATTCCCTTTTCGAAAGGGGAATCGTGTTGGATTTGACTTTTCCCTGCCAGCCCCAGTTAGCTCTGAACTCAACGGCACAGTATTATTTACAGTGAGTTCCCAAACTAAACACAATAGTATAATTTAACCTTTCCAGGCACTCGTAAATTTTTACTGCTGTGAAACACAGCGATGCAAATGAATATGCTCGTAGTTACTGACTTAATAACAACCCCGTGGCTCCCGAAACAATAACTCCTTATGAAATATAATAAATATATATTTAAATACAGTATGCCGCCAATGTTATTTTGCTTTTTTATTGCTTCAATTATTGTATAATTTTATGTGAAGGTCTCCGATCACAAGGAGGGTAGCCTGTCTTTGTGTGTGCGCGCGTGAGTGAGTGTGTGTGTGTGTGAGAGAGAGACTTGGCTTTTTTTTTTTTTTTGCAAGGAACACGAACCATTGATGGGATGATTAATTATGATATAAAATAGTCCGCTTTAGAAAGGTGGCCATACCCAAAATTCTGATCTTTTAATCTCGATCAGCCACAATTAAAACAAATACTGCCGTACAAGTCGTCTACCCCTTTGCATAAAAACATATGGCTTTGCTATAAAAATGATGACGGGAAAACACTGACCCATTAATAGCCTGCGGACTGATTTATACTTTATTGTTCTGCTGCCCGGCCATGTGACGCGAGGCAGCCAATGGGCTGACAGGCAGCCTTCAACTTATTAGGTGACTGTACTTCTTCGTGAGGACCAAGTTGTTACATGAAATCTGCAGTTTCATAATTTCGCCAGGTCTTGCCTCTCCTTTTTTTTGCATTGGGGCTGGGGCTGGGGCTTGGCTTGGATGGCTATGTCTTCTTCGGGGACGCTCAGCAACTACTACGTGGACTCTTTCCTCATCCACGACAGCGAGGAGCTGGTGCAGTCCCGCTATGGCTCGGCATCCCTAGGTCAGCCGGCCAGGCAGGCGACCCTTGGAGACCACCCCGAGTTCACCCCGTGCAGCTTTCAGTCGAAAACGTCCGTCTTCAGCACTTCCTGGAATGCCGTGCACCCGCCGAGCGCTAACAATGTGCCCACCGTGTACCACCCGTACGTGCATCACCAGGCACCAATGGCAGCGCCCGACGGCAGGTACATGCGCTCGTGGCTGGAGCCCATGCCGGGCTCCTTGTCTTTCCCGGGCTTGCCGGCCAGCAGGCATTACGGCATTAAACCTGAACCGCTCACGGCCAGGAGGGGTGACTGTACCACCTTTGACACGCACGCGCTCTCTCTGACTGACTATGCTTGTGGTTCTCCTCCAGCTGATAGGGATAAGCAAGGCAACGACGGCGCGTTCTCGGAAAACAATGGCGAGAGCGAGGCGAACGGAGACAAGCCCCAGATCGACCCAAGTAAGTGCCATCCGCCTGGGCTTGGGCGGGAGGAGGGTGGGCGTTGTAGGGGGCTGGGTGTCGAGAGCCACCGTCTACCGTAAGCTATGCGGCAATGGCTGCTGGGTGGGTGACTGGGTGGGGGCTTCTGTGGTCATAGAATAACGTCCAGCGGCACCGCTGAGCTTCTCTCTATCTCTCTGTGTGTAGAATTGTGTGCGTAAAATGGGAATATGGGTGCGCATGCATATACGCGTGTATGTACATATTTGGTGGTGCCAGAGTCTTTGTAGGCTCACGGTCTATGCAGCCAGCTAGGTCTGTGTGTGTTTCTCAGCTTCAAGGTGCCAGCAAAGTCCAGCGTGACCTCCCTTGTCGCAACAGTGTGCAGG
Source organism: Lacerta agilis (assembly GCF_009819535.1). Taxonomy (NCBI): domain Eukaryota; kingdom Metazoa; phylum Chordata; class Lepidosauria; order Squamata; family Lacertidae; genus Lacerta; species Lacerta agilis. The sequence goes on from NC_046323.1 coordinate 21,473,494, forward strand.
GGCGCGTCACCAGCGTGTTTTCCTGGGCACACGCTTCAGCTACAAAGCCACATTGGGGGGATGGGAGGAGAGAGCCGGGCGGTGTAAGGGGGGGGGGCGTGAGAGGGTGGTGGTCGCGCACAACCCAAGTTACTTGGGAGAGGCGAGGAAAAACAAAACATTGGATGTGAATCTGATCCCTTTGTGACGACTAGCTGAGCTAGGAAAGCCAAGAACGACAACTGTGCATGTGTGTGTGTGTGTGTGTGTGTGGTGCGTTTCCCCCCTAACTTCATTTTAGCACTCTCTTTGGCGACTATTTATTCCACTCCTTTGCTTGTTGCTAACACCTTCGCTTGCCTTTAGAACCGAGCTACCGGATCAATAGTGCAGGCACGACAAATAATGCCAAATGCAAATGTGTGAGTGGGTGTTTTCTTCCCAACTAAGCGAGCCAGGCTTAGCCTGAAGAGAGGGCCGAGTGGGTGTGTTCCCTTATCTCCTTGAAAGCGCCCAGCGATTATATAAGAGAAGGTCAGAACTGGAAAGAGAAACATTTTCAGTATGACACTTATTCTCAGGGGTTGTGCACTATTTTTTTTTCCGGAGGGGGAGAGGAGAGAGAGAAATCAGGGGGCTTGGCTGAGAGGAGGGTAAAGCAGCAAAGACAGGCTTTGAAATTACACTTTATATAAACACCATGAAGAAGTGAGGAGGTGGCCAGTGGGGTTCCCCCCCTTTTTCCCCTTTTCTTTTTCTACTACGCGTAATTCTACGTGACCTTTTCCATGTGTCTCAGTTTGGAGTCCATTGTGTCTGACCCCATCCTGTATGTCTGTCCAAAGGAAAGGAATGTCGTAAACCACCAATATCAGGGCATCCATGCTCTTCAAAAGGAAGGTGGTGGCTTGGGGGTGGGGGTGGGAGGAGGTGCTGTTTGTGTGCGTATGGGGTGGAGATGCAGTCATAATAGCAGTGCGGGGGGGGGTTGGTTGGTGCGGGGTTCAGTCCTTCGCCAACTTAACCCTCTTTGGCGTCGTTTTCCTTGCAGGCAACCCGGCCGCGAATTGGTTGCACGCGAGATCCACTCGGAAAAAACGGTGCCCTTACACCAAGCACCAGACGCTGGAGCTGGAGAAGGAGTTTTTGTTCAACATGTATCTCACCAGGGACCGACGGTACGAAGTGGCCCGGCTCCTGAATTTAACCGAGAGACAAGTGAAAATCTGGTTTCAGAACCGGAGGATGAAAATGAAGAAAATCAACAAAGACCGAGCGAAGGATGAATGATGCTCGGCTTCCAGGTTTAATCACGTTCCAAACAGCAAAAATCTCCCCCTCCAGCGCAACGCAACACAATCCTCCCCTCTTCTCTTCCCAGCATACCCCGAGACTGTGTCCAGGCCTCATGTGTTGTTATTATTATTAATAATATTATTTGGGGTTTCCCACCCCCCCACTTGGGGTTGTTGCTGTTGTTTTGTACTTGGCCAATTCAGCTCTTGAATGTATCTCGCCAGCGTGCAGGGAGATATGGCTGTGCCCCGGTGCTATTATGGAGGTACCCAGATTTATCATTTTCTAATCATAGGAAAGGAAAGGGGGGCATTAAACTCGGAAGGCTGATCTGTTGGCTTGTCTAAATCTACCTGTCCTTCACGAAAGAAAGAAAGAAAGAAAGAAAGAAAGAAAGAAAGAAAGAAAGAAAGAAAGAAAGAAAGAAACTACCTTTTTAATGCACAATTCTTTACAGACTGTATAGGTTAGTCGACGTAGTTAATTTTATTTGCTCTTTGCGCGGCAGAGAGAGGTCTGCTCCTAATACTTGAACACTGTGTTTTATTGTGGTAATTATATTTGTGACTCAATTTTTTGTGCTTGGGTGCTGTACCAGATGTGATTGTGTAAGCTAGGATTCAATTTGAACTCAGGTTGTTTATTATAAAGGTTGCATAGAGTATAGCTCGGTAGTGTAAGGAGTCCTTTTTCTGTATCATTATTAGACAGTGAACCTTGGATTGTACCGGGGGGGAACCAATTCGTTCGCTCATTTCTATCCCAGCTTTTAAACACAAAAGTGGGGGCATGATCTGGGATAGCCAAGGACTTGTGGATCCCCCCAGTTCTTTTGAAGCAATTCATTTTCGTATGCACACTTGATCTATCTATCTATCTATATATAGTACAGTCTTCGTCAGTTGTATATATCATAATCTATATATTAAAGAAAGAAACCCTTAATAATCAGGCTAGCTTGAATCTTGTTTTTGCACCCGTGAGCAATTTTCAGATAACGGAGCTATACCTATATGTGAAAAAGAAGGTAACTACCTATGGTTTACGTTTTGAGTTTAATCGAATTTAATTGATTCTTATTGTAATGAAGTTTAATTTTATTGATAATAAATTATACACTCTAAAAAAAACCCTACCTTTTGGTTATTGTAGATTTGTATCGATTATTAACATAAAAAGTCCTGGACGTTATGTTTATGCAGAAGCTACACTGTATATTTTGCAATAGTTACCTCATGGCCTACTGACCAAATAGTTGTGTCCAGAATGATATTTAACTTTTTGCTAAATAAAATATATATTGATTCTTTTAAAAAAAATATTGTGCTGTTTTTAAGATTATTAAGAAGGCAAAACCTGCCCATCTTTACCTTTGGAGAGCAATCAAAATCCTAACACTGATCCTTTAACACTGTTACTCAAAAGGAAGCGCCACTCATTTTGATGGAACTTAACTTCCAAGCAATTATGGTTCACATGGCAAATCCTTCTCCCAAACGAAAACGTGAGTGGAATCTGGGAGAAGAAGGCAGTGGAATAACTAGGCCACGGATGTTCCACCCAGGCTATCCAATGAGTGTACAGAACCCTGGTCTGGAAACTAAGGATAGTAGCTAGTGTGGGTGTCTTTAATTAGTTAAGATGCTGTGAAGAAATAATAATAATAATAATAATAATAATAATAATAATAATAATAATAATAATAATAATAATAATAATAACAAATTGATAAACATAAAGCAAAGCAGCATTTCAAAATTTCGGCGACCTTTTGCAGGAATAATCCAGTTAGTAAACACCCCCCCTCTTTTCAATTCACATTTAAAAAATCAACTTGGCTTCCAGAAGCAAATAATCCATAGAGTATGAAATTTCATCCATGTCTCTTCATAGAGAAAGCATTCCCAATGTAAAACCCATTTCAGCTGCTTTCTGTGTCTTCGGTGCATTCTCGCCCGCGAAATAAACACACCGCATTTGAAGTAGCCACGGATGGAAGCTTATCGGGAAACAATGGACGCTAGAAAGGTTTTGTTGTTTTTATAGTTCAGGTTAGAAAATTGGGCTGGTTGGCAAAGGGGTGTTGGTGATGGATATTAACCAACACTTTAACGAATACATGCAGGCGATGGGGTGGGGGGTGGGGGCAGTCCAAACGGATGAACAATAAAAGGAATTCTGACTAGTTGGGAGTTTAGTCGTGCCTCGGGCAGGCTCGGCTCCTCGCTCAGAAATTATTATCCTCCCCCGTAAAAAAAAATACCAGTTAGAGCAGAATTGTGCACAAGACCAAACAGGGACTCCACTGTAGCTCATTGCAGAAGAGTTTATTTTAAAGGCACAAACAAGCCCGCACACTTCCAGCTAACAAGTCTTAGCTGAAGAAACTGTTAAGAAAATTCAGAGCCATAGTGTGCCATAAAAGAAAATGACGGCTGTAACCGTTTATGGGCTGTAAAATGCTGCAGGGTTGAAGGCAAGAACTTTCAGTATCTGAGGCTTTGAAAATGTTCGAAGGTTCAGAGAGGCAGGGAAAATCACTTTGAGTTTTGTGTGTGTGTGTGTTTGGCCTTTTTAATTTTTATTTTTAAAAATAAAGAAATCTCTGGTCAATTGCATTTAATGAACAAAAAGCGAAGCAGTTCTTGTCTGCAAAAACAAGGGCGGGGGGAGTTCTAATTGATGCCTGTCCCAGTGGTTTGGGATGTTGCGACGCCCTCTGTTGTTGCAGACAGTGGGGACTTCAAAGAATCCGCATTGGAAGTGCGTAATAAATGGCAGGTCTGCAAACTGTCTGGAATTCGGCCCTTAATGAGTTTACAACTGTCCAGCCACAATTAAGATTTTCTACAAAAGCCCTTTCATTTGTTTTGTCTGGCTGTTTTAGATAAAGCGGGTCTGCGGAAATAGCTCGGTTTTTATTAGCCCTTTCCCCTCTGAAATGTAGGCTGTAAGGTGAACGTTTATCTTTAATGAATATACCGCTGGAACCTTTTCTATAATTGCTACTGCATGGCAAAGTAGATTACTGAAGCGTTTGCAGGGGTAGATATCAGCCTATGTTTACACGTTCGTAAGATTCCTGCACCTATTTTATTGCTTGCGATTACCAGGACAGAACAGCAGATGGCAGTGTTGTTCCACGAAAACAAGGGCGATTTCCGCCATGAAGCCAATGGAAAAAATTCTAAAATGTCGACTTTCTAGGAGCAGCATATTCGGTTTTGAAGCTCCTGATTTGATATTAACAAAAGGCGATATTATATATGTCTCCACTACTAAAAGGAATACCTTACTGCTTCAGTATTTCGTGTTTCAATATGTTATACTCTTAAAGTCAATTACTCCAATGGTGAACTTCTCCGTTTGTAACTATTAGTATTAGTATTAGTATCATGTCAGTTCTGTACAGATTGGTATTTTCCCCTCTCAGCTTGAAACATGCCTCAAGAATACTGTGCTGGTAATTTGACAGCAGTAAGAGCAAATAATATGTCGTGCGCATGAGTGTATGTCTCAAACACATATACAGTGAGAATATATTTAAACAGTTTAAGCTTATACAGATACATTTGGGTTAAACACCCCGTGTATATATATGTAATCGACTAATGAAAATGCATAACGGCATGAGTAAGGATATAACGTACAAAGTCAAAGCAGATATTCTCACACAATATAATCGTCTGTATTAACCCGTTCATAGCTAAGGCAATTTACCTGGGAATCTGCCCCAATGAATGCAACAAGGCTTACTTCAGAGTAGATCTGTATAGGACTGCACTACGCTATACTGAGGCCGCATAAGCGATTTTCATAGCCGGGAATCTCAAAGCGCTTGGAATGCGGACGCTGGTGATTGAAACGCGGCAGAGTTGTGAAAGAAACATGCTCAGTGTGTATTTTAAAACAACAACAACACACAGGTAGACGTGAGTTTTTTTATTTTTATTTTTAAAAATGCTCCGATCATTTTTTTAAAAAAGTATTTATTACGAGCAAACAGTTTTCACAATGCAATGGGCGAGTTTTTGAAATGCTAAACATGGATGGCTCCATCTTAATCTCTTATTCAGCCAATTGGTTCCATTCTGCTCTGGGCCAGAATCCTTCGGAAACGACGTTATTTTCACCGGGCTAAAACAGAGGCTCTAAGTTGGTGGCTCGGCAACAAAATTTAATTTGAAAATTATTTACCGGCCACTGAATTTCTTCACCAGATGTCTTTGCGGCAGTTAAATGCTCCCGCTCGCTTCCTTAAGCAATTTCATCTCTGTGGGACCCGGTTTAATTATGCAGTGCAGATGATAACAGTTCTAATACACCGCAGGACTGAGATGCCTGTACGAATCCTGTCTGGAACTCTTATGGCATTTTATTTACTATTTCATACATTTATATGTATATGTGTGTGTGTGTATACCTCTCCCTCACTTTTGAATTCTAAGGCTCTATAGATTAGTATATGAACCAGTATACATAAACATACATACCGAAGATAGATGAATGGACTCCATGTTTGTGAATAAATAAGACAATCAAACCACAAATGTGTACCTAATGTACCGAAATTAAGAGCCAAGAAAGACAAATAACATTATTGGGGAAATGCTTTAAGTTTGCATCTTTTTTCCCTGCCAAAAAGAAAAAGAAAAAGAACGTTTAGCAGTCAAATGACCCACTAAATGTGATTATCAAAGGTATTTCATTGTAATTCCTTAACAGGAATCCAGGAGGATAAAACAAACAACCTGATTCCTAAAGAAGACTGGAAATTTATTGTGCATTTATTTAGGATGGAACATACACATACTGTACTTAATACAAATCACCAGTAGAAAATATCATTTATATGAACGAATGACTGGTCATGGCAGTTTTTTTAATGTAAAGTCTTATTGTCTCGTGTGTACTTTTAATGTAGCTCGTCCTCAATGACTTCAGCTACAGTAAAATGCAAACACGAATATATACATTTGTTGTAAGTAATTTGGACAATGGGTGATCAATGGAGGGAATAAAGGAAGAAGAGAGCAGCTGAAACAGCGGAATAATACCCCAAGTACAAATTGCAGAAAATTATTTGCTTGATCCCACAATAAACCACCCTGCAGAATGAATGACCAGTTGGTGTGTGTGTTTTTAAATCATCCTCGTTGTTTTTAACTTTTTATTCGGTGGGTGGTGGTTGTTTTTTAACGAGGTTTGTTTAGAGAAACCTAGAAAGCAGCAGTTTCTATGTTACAATTTTTTTTTTAAGGGGGCGGAGAGGGCACTTTGGATGGAATGAGTGACCTAGGGAAAACTTTAAATAATTAAGCAGTATCCATCCCAACATATCTTTTATTTTTATTTTTAAGTGGGATGGAGAATAGAGGCATCTTCTAAAACTGGACACCATTAAATTTCCACATTCATGTACCGGTAATATGTCCAGAAAACATGGCTTAGAAGTGAATAATCATCATCCCCCCCTATTTTTTGCTATTTATACTGGAAGTCTATACTTTGGAGCTCATTGCGAAGGGACATTCCGTTTCGCGAGGGTTATTCCCGGGTCTTTATTATAAAACGCCCTATTTCCTGGAGGGGAGGCCTTGGACAACGGGGCTTGTGTGTGATGGTCTTCTCAATGTAAGTAGCGTTTCCAAGAAGTGACTGTAGGCAAACGCGATTTTAAAATATATTTATACAATCCCAGCAGAGCTGACACACACACGTCTAAGAAAGCAGTGTGTGGTTTGATCCTCCCAGACCTGGGGCTCAAAGCTAGATGCACTTAACGGTGTCCTTTAAAGACTCATCGATAAAATTCTGTCTTGCTCTTATCAATACCCAAGTCTAGACTGTCGGTTCTGTTTGCTGCTGCTTTCTTCTGGCATCTTGGCTGCGTTGTCACCAGAGTAGCAATTTATTGGCAGAATGCCGTCTAATTCCGCTTCTTTGATCTGGCTCGTCGTCTTTGGCAGGTTTTCCTTCGCCTTCCCTTCTAACTTCTTAGCCCTTCTCAGGAGGCTTTTATTTCTTTCTTAAAATTTCAAGGTATTTTTGGTTTTTTTGGTTCTTTTTTTTTTTTTGGAGGGCGTGTTATTACTGTAGCCCCGCAATCTTGCACCACGCGCCTCTCTCGCCCACCCCACCCCCACATTTTCTTCCTTTGGGTTTGACAGCCATCTTAGTGCGTAGACCGATCTTGTCGGAATGAAAACCAAAGGCGTCTGTCGATACAACCAGCCTGTTCTCTCCCAGGAATAGCAAAGCAAACCTCGAAGGGCATCCACACAGGGACGGTCTCCGCACCCAGGACCGACTCCAGTCCATATCATTGATTGTGAAGATGAATTCATGATAATAACGTTCTTCCTTTCCAAAACTGTACACCAACACATCTCTCCAGGCCCCTGTTGCACCCGGGCCTCCTCAGGCCCCTTAGCTGAGGACCCCCCCCCATTCTCTCCTTCCTTCCCATGGTTTGCCAAAATATTCCCCTCTGAAGGGTCCCTGCGAAATATGGGCCAGGCATAATTTTAAACTGGTGAGAACCTCTTTGTACACACAGGATACCAAACTCTATAATCTAAAGGGAGAATTTCCGGGGCAATCTCATTGTCCTCCTTCCAGTTTATGATGTGCAATATAGCAGGGCAGTAAAAGCTGTCTTTACCAAAACTCCCCCGTCTGAGGGAAGGAAACTAGTTTTACGATCCGTTTTAAAGGAAGGGTAGGGCGCAACATCCTCAATGGCGTGTCCTCTTATTGCTTGGTGGGGGCCGAGTGTTTAGAAATTAAGGAGCTGGCTTATCCAAGATCTGGGGACACACACACACACACACAAGCCACCGCTCTCGCCACCACCAACACCGCCACATAAAGCCAGAGGTAGGTATTTATTTACCCCGGGGGCGGGGGAGGAAAAAAAGAAGCAAGGATGAAACAAAGAAACCTGAGTCAGCATCCCAAATCTCTTCGATTATTTTTTTTAAAAAATAAGAGGTGCTGAAAGTCCGTTTGTTTTTATTTTATTTCCCACTGCTTCATTTTATTGGGGGAGGGGGCTGAAATATGCGTGCTATTGGATAGAAGAAATCCGCACTAGTTAAGGCAGGCCGGCTGCATTATCACCTAAAAACAAAACAAAACAAAACAAAAATCTCTCCTGTATAGAAACCTTCCTGAAGTAAGAGGAACAGGCAAAAGTAGACACATGCCTTCATTTCTTCTCCTCCTTCTCCTCCTTCTCCTTCTCCTTCTCTTTCTTTTTAGGAAAGATACGCATCCGTCCTCCCTTAGATATCCTGTGCTCTTTCTCTATTTGTGTTTTGTTTCCGAAGAAGAGAATTTGTCAAAAGAGGGAGAGAGAGAGAGAGATGATAGAACACGTATTTAGCAAGCCTTCACTCATCTCGCCAACAGCGATTAGCCGAATATGTCTGTCAATATCTTAATAAATCTGCGAGCAAATTGGGAAGCCTCCCATATAAATATTTCACTCTTTCCTTTCCTGAGGAAAAATAAATGTGAGCAGGATACAGAAGGATTTGCCAAATCAGTTCATTCATTCATTCAGACACACACACACACTTGAGATAGACAGACAGAGATAACACATCCTGCATAATGGTGGCTGTTGTTTTTACTATGGGGGTGTTTTTATGGGCACCTAGCCTTTGTATTATTATTTTTTAAATGTACTTTCCCTCCCGCAGCTCTACCCCTCCCCTTTCGGAATATGGAAGAGCTGAAAGGAGAGAGATAAGAAACAAGAAAAACAAACAGGAAGCATACGTGGGAACTAAGGGTTGTGTTTGTGGTTTATTTCCAGCTCTGCAGGAAATATGACTGAGGAGTGGGGTATATGGAGGAGCAGAACAGAAATGGTTTTTCCTCCCCTTAAAAAAAAAACAAAAAAGACGAGGAGAAAAGGGGTATTGAGGATAAAGATGCAAAGAGGAAAATGTGTATTTCAAAACACTGGGTTGACGTTTCTTATTCTAGCTTCCCTCTGCGCCTCGGGGCTGATCTCGGCGCTCCCTCGGCTTTATCCGGAGCCGCTCCGGGAACCCGGGCCCCGTTGGAGCCGCCGAGCGGCCACGTCTCCCCCTCGCCTTCGAATCGGCCAGGCATCGGCTCGATCTTCTTCCCCTTCCATCATAGGACCTAGTGAGCCACCCTGATCTATACCACCTGTGATGCAGGAGGAGATTGGAGGATGGGGTCATATGACTGGTCACGTGGTGGAGGCAGCTCAGTCCAAAAGAAAATGGGGTTTGGTGTAAATCTGGGGGTGTAATGTTATCATATATCACGCTACCTCGTAAAACCGACACGGAAGCCTACCGGACCACAAATCACCGGTCAAAATTATGAGTTCTTCGTATTATGTGAACGCTCTTTTTAGCAAATATACGACGGGGGCTGCTTCTCTTTTCCAAAATGCGGAGCCCACGTCTTGCTCCTTTGCTACCAACTCGCAGAGAAGCGGCTATGGACCAGGCGCTAGCGCGTTCACCTCCTCCATGCCTGCCTTGTACAACGTGAACAGCACCATATATCAAAGCCCGTTCTCTTCCGGATACAGCCTGGGCTCAGATGCCTACAACCTGCATTGCTCCTCTTTTGATCAGAACATTCCCGTCCTTTGCAATGACTTAACCAAACCCAGCTGTGACAAAGCGGAGGACAGCAACCTGCACAGCCAGGCGGAGAGTAATTTCCGGATATACCCCTGGATGAGGTCTTCAGGTATGGGGGAGGAAGGAAGGAAGGGGGGGGGGGACAAAACCGAGATGCGGGAGGGGAAGGCGGCGGCGGGGGGGGGCCGTTGGATTGAAAGCGCTGCCAAGCAAGCGAATGGCAACTTTCACGCGGGTGCGGGGGCAACTTCCACGCAAGGAGCGCGCGCGCGCCTGCCCTGCCTGCCTGCTTTTAATTAGAGCAAGCGGCGCCATTGCGCAGAAAGCCCGTGGCATTGTATGTAAATGAGTCTCATAAAACTTTTTATTGCCCAATTAATGGGTTCTAGCCTCGTAAATTTATTTAACTCTCTCACTCTCTCTTTCTCTCCCCCCCCCCCGATATGGAATGGGAGCGTTGGGTTGAATTTTTGGTCGGGGCCCTAGGGAAATATGGAAAGGGTGGTGGCGAAGGTGCCCGGAGACATGGCAGAGGGAGAGTCTCGCTTCTCCTCGCCCGCACTGGCAAAGGATTGGGGGGGGGGGTAATGCTGAGTGAGAGAAGAGTCTCGGGTGCGGACTGGGGTGGGGGACGTATCGTGTGTGTGTGTGTGTGTATATATATATATAGGAATGGAGCTCTCTATTCTTGGAGTGAGCGAAAACGTTTGATTCCCTATTATTTATCTCACCCACCGCAAGAAATATAAACGGTCAGTGGTAGGCATGTCAATAAAGAAAGGGGTTATTGGAGCGATGCAAATCCGAACCTGCAGTTAATTTTGCAGGAGGACAGGAAGACCTGCCCTTTTAACTGAGAGCAAAAGCGAGCCCTGAGTTCCAGACACCGCTTTGACTTCCGCCAGAGTCTGGAATGTGGCGGGCAAACCGGAGAGAGTTTGCTTTCAGTCAATCGCCCTCTTTCTCCCGCCTGGATTTATTTATTTAAACTACACGGTTAAAACCCGAATTCCTCCACTCGCCCAGTCTCTCCCGGCTTGTCGCCTTTGCCCGGGGCAGTTGAGGGAAAGCTAAGCCTTCAGTTTTTAATAATATACTGTGCAGGAAGTCAATGGGATTTGCTTCCGAGTAGACGTGTCTCAGAATTGGACGGTCAGCTTCTACCCACTGGCCAGGAAGTTAAGCCTTGCTGGACTCAGTGGAGCTTCCTTCTGAGTAGGCATGAGCAGGATTGAACTGCTGCAGTCCCTTTCCGAGATATATATACATATATATTTATTGGGGTGGGGGTGGGACTCGTGTGTGTGTGTGTGTGTGTAAGAGAGAGAGAGAGAGTAGGAAATAGGAAGGATTTGTTTTTCATTTGTTTGCCAGCTGTTGTAAAACTATTTCCTGGTCCTCTAATTTTGGTGGTTCTTTCCCGGCCTCCCCAAATCCTCTCTTCAGGTCCGGATAGGAAGAGAGGGCGTCAGACCTATACCCGTTACCAAACTCTGGAGCTGGAGAAAGAGTTCCATTTCAACCGCTATCTGACCCGGCGGCGGCGGATAGAGATCGCCCACGCCCTGTGCCTGACCGAGAGGCAGATCAAGATTTGGTTTCAAAACCGGCGCATGAAATGGAAGAAGGAACATAAAGAAGAAGCTGGCGGCGGCGGCGGCGGGGGCAGCGGCGCCCCGGCGGCCAACGACAGCACATCAGCTACTGCCTCTGTGGAGAAAGTGGAGGAGGAGGAGGAGGAAGAAGAGGAAGAGGAAGCGGAATGAACGGACAACTCCCCACCCCCCTGTCTCCCGGGCTCTTGCTCGCCGGAGCCCAGCGCTCGTCTTCTGTATGCACGTGACATTGTAAACGCTCTCTTCAAATAATAATTAAAATCTGTTTAAAAAGGAGACCCTTGCAATCGCGAATTCCAATTATAAGGGATGGGGGGGAGAGGTGAGTTCACCTCGACTGGCCCTTCCGCATTCCCAGAGCACCCGAGACATAGCTCTGTGTAAACTAAGAGTAAAATTATCACTTGAACACCCGGACCAGTTTGGCTGTGAATGTCCAAACCTGTTGTATTATTATTATTATTATTATTATTTGTTACATGATAGACGGATAGATTTTTCTCCCCGACCTGGTATTTGTGAAGGGAGGGGGGGTGTCGTAACTTGCACATAATAAGGGGCAAAAAGAAAAAGAAAAAAGGGGGGGAACACTGGGGGAGTCCCATATAGTTTAACTTCCAAATAAACTACCTGACTATACTGGTCCCATTCAATCGCTAAGGGATAAGTGCATTAGGCTCACACTCAAACTACCTAATTTACGCTGAGGATCGATGTACTTCCAGTTACTATATTTTTGTTGTTGTTGTTTCTTTGTTTAAAATAACCTGAAGAAGGATTTGGGGTGGGTGGGGAATTCTGAATTCCATGCGGGAGATAACAATGACTTAAACCACTACACTCAGCTGCAGTGATTTGTACTACCTATTTTCCAAAACTACCTATTATCTAGCTCCGCCTACCTATCTTCAAAATTATGCTGTATTTTATTAATGCGAAAAGGAAAGATGACAATACTTAAAGCGGACACCCTTCTAGGACCTGAAGCGTAGCGCAGAAGGTATAAGAGGGGAAAACAATTGACAAGGGAGGCCTTCCCAAGTCCGCCACAGGATTTGATGCCTGGTGTTGTTGAGTATAATTTAAAGTTTTTAAATAATAATATATTTATTCTAAGGCTGTTATTAAGTGGAAACAATATGCTGCAATGTAAGCTTTCGTCACACAAGTCTTCGCTAGGCCGAATTTCATGGAGGTTAAACCACCACAATGGATTTGTACAAAGCGGTTTCATCTCGTCCTTTTTGTGCGGCTCTGCTCATGGCCGATTAAGTGTTCCCTTTTGAGTTTTCTACCATTCTGCTTGATGCAACTGAAAAACAAAACAAAACACAAAGCAACAAATTGAAAAAAAAAAAAGACGTGAATTTAAGCACTGGCCATATACACCTTTTCTCAGCCACCTTCTCCCTATTGCCAGAATGTGTTAAGTCTGAAACAGCGTTAATTTTCATAACAATGAACGAATATTGTATATTGGATCGTGGGAGGCTTGAGCCATTTCTGATTTTCTTGGACCTCATTGATAAATATACCATGTCATCCGCTGAGAAGTCTGTACTCGGTTAGGCAAACTTTGTAGCATGAAGCAACGTTGACAACTCTGTATAAATAAATTCTGCCTTGAAAGTTTTGGGTAAACTTTATTCATAAAATGTACGTTACAATGTGTTTTTCACTGTGAACATTGAGGTATCTCGTGTTAAAATTGAAGGGGGCGGAAAGTGCGCGCGTGTGTGCGTCTGCGTGAATACTCTTCGGAGGTGCTGTCGTGTATCGCCCACGTTCGATGTGTTTTATGTTACACAGAAATAAAAAAATGCTTGTTGACAAAATATCCTCTCTCTTTTTTTTAATTAAAAGTTACATATCTATATAAACATTTATATATACATCTAGGCACGCATGCAGACCCGCACCCAAATGCGAAAGTCCCAAGTATATACACAAAACAATCCAAAGCAATTAAGGATAACTCTTTCAACCTGGTACTGGGAAATAAATGTTAATATAATTACTAAGATCTGATCTCACAGTGATCTACTTTATATATGAGAATGAGCGAAGGGGCTGCTAGCCACCTAGCAAGCAACCCAAATATTACTTGGCGGAAATATCATGGATTCCAATCAGAATTCCTTCCCCGTGGTATAATGGGGATACAAAAGAGAGATTTTGCTTAAGACGAGTCTACTGATTCCTTGGAAAACATACATACATACATCTGATTTCGAAGTAGGTCCTAATTAACTAATTCACGATTTGTTTTTCAAAAGCATCTCCCGAGGTATATATAGGCGGGTATAGTCCGCACTTTGGAGAGGAAGTCACTGAAATTTCTGGAATGCAATGACTATAAGGCGCTTTAAGGCGCGGTTTGTAGGGTTCACGGTAGCCCCCAGAACACGGAATTAACGACAATGCCATCAGCAAATATATAACATGTATAGAACCTATTTCCATAGCATATTCCCAAAATATTTCTCCTACGAGCAATTTCTCTCCCCGCCCCTTTTTTATTCATTAAAAGCAAAACTGAGTGCATGTGTGTGTGTGTGTGTGTATAGAGATAAATAAGATAAATAAGAGTGGTGAGTGAATAAGGGCAGATTTCCTGCTGCTCTGTTAAAAGCGTGTGGCATAGTTTTAATATTCCCCCTATTATAAAATACAATTCAAAAATTGTCCAGGCTGTGGGTCCTTTAAAAAATCCAGAGCTTGCCTCTCTGGTAAAATGGCGCCTCTCTAAGTCCTGCCTCTTTCTTAGTGAGGAGGAAAGAGCCATAAATCCGTTGTTGTTTATGAAAATTTACAACTTTGCAATACAACTTTATGAGTGGTTCCGTTCCTCCATTGGTTGCCGATGGTCATGTGGATGGCAACCGTGAACATGAACTTTTTTATAATTTCCCTGGCGAGAATAGAGCTGCATTCTTTTGCTCAGCTCTGTCCTGCTTCGGATCTCTCTGGCTTTTCAGCCCCCCCCCCCTCCACCTCCACCACCCCCGATTTTCATTTGTCCTTTGTAAGTCAATAGGGAGCCGGGTGGATGGAGGTTCAGCGCAGGCAGTCGCCTAGAACGCAGGTCTTGGATGGCAATTTCCAGTTCCTCCGCCGGAAGGTGTGGCATATTGGATTCCAAGCGCTGGAGTGGCAGATTTTCAACTCGGAACCTGGCTAATTTCCTGCTTCTTCTGGCACCAAAAGGAGGGCGATTCGTCTCCGGTGCAGCCAAAGCGACAGCTGTCAAAGTAGCAGGGACTCCTGCAAGCCAGAACCTAAAAAGGTGAGAAATTCAGAGAACTACCAGCATGAGCGAGCAACCCCTGTTATAACATTAGACTAGACAAACCTGGAAAAGCAGCATCTTTAGACATTAGACATAGAATGTTGATCCGCCAAAGGTGCGATTGCGCCAATTGACTCTCTAAGCTTCCTGGATTGTGCCGGGCGCAATCAAAACAGACCAGAGCTGCTAGTGAGCCTGTAGACATGCTATTTTAGCTCGGCTGCAGCTACATTTGCTTAAGAATAACCTGTATTTTTTGAAGCCGCGGGGGATTTTAGAAACCGTCTCATTAAATGCTGCGTTGATAGTAAAGGCAAGAGTTGGAATGCTTCTAAGATGTGTATTTTAGCAAAGCGGGTGCGTTTTGACTTTTTTGTGTGTTTAATGCGTGGCTGTTGTTGCTATGAGATCTGTCGATGTAAATAGAGAGTTTAGGAACTTATCGCTTCATTTTAGATGTTAGGTGGAAAATTAATTCCGGTAACGTCAGAGGATAGATTATGCATGCACTCGATTACTTCATCTTCAGATGAAGAAGAACGTACAATAGAGCATGTTAGTCACGTATATCGTATGGTGCCTGGATAACATTAGGAGCTTTTTAAAGTCCTGAAATGCAGCCTGTTCCTCAATGATAACTAAGGATTAAATGCAATAAGGAAGCTTACTTCAGAATCACAAAATGCAGCTTTTGTTTGGTGGAGACGGGGGGAGTGTTTGTGTATGTGAGAGAAAAGCAGGTTAATGAAATAATAGAAAATTATCCTCAGAACTGGTATAGGTGGAGGGATGTGGCGAAGCAATATTTTCGTAAGAGTGCGTAATTTTGTGTGATTCGACCATTTTGTGTCGTCTCCTTAAAATGGTTTTCTGGGAGGAAAATATTTCGGATTGCATATCTTCAAATATTCATTTCAGTTGTTAAAGATGAGAAGCAATTATCTTATGTGTTCAGAACGATGGGTATCCCCCCCCCCCACTTCTCCGAGCTGATAAAGAATTACGTGTGCATTGCATTGCAGTATCTGGTTGACTGCAACCGCAGTGAATGTCGGATTATTTATCGCCAAGTGGAGTGTACTCAGTGCTGCCACTGTGTGGTTGAAGGAGGTACTCGACGCAGAGTGAGCCGGGGCAAACGCCAGTATCTCTCACACACAGACACACACACATCCAAACACACACACATACACCCCCCCGCGCAGAACGTAGCGGGTGGTTCTCCATTGGAAAACTCTATTTGTAAAAATCGGCCTTCAGTTGCCCACATCAAGCCGTATCGCTTTAAGGATTCTTTTTCCGCGAGAGCTTAAAAAAAAATAACGTGGCAGACGGGATTTGAAGGGGACACCCCGGAAAGATATTGTTGTTGAACTGAATGTTTTGGCGTGGTGAATTGGAAGGACCAGGAAGGGCTACTAACACGTTCAGTCTAAACAATGGCTGGGATTGAGAGAACTGTTTGGATTAGCGGCTGTTGGCTAAATGTTGCTTTCTGTTACATCTCTGAACATAAGAAGGATTTGCAAGTGGATTTATACCTTAGGGAAACGGAGCTTTTAAGCTTAAGAGGGTAACTGCCCACCCCCCGCACCTGCATTCTAACTTTGTTTGACTTATGGCTTCGAGTGAATGAAAACCAGAGAGGAAAGGGGGTAAAAATGGGAGCAGAGGGGAAATCCTCGCACTGTTAAACGATATTTATATATACATAAAAGTTTTTGGAGTTTTGCATGTTTTCTTTTAAACGGGGCCACTCCAGCTGTTTACCTTGCTTCGGTTAGGAATGTGTATCCTGGAGCTTGTCTGGGTTCATTTGAGAAGCTGCAGTCTATGGCAAGGCTTCTGCTTAGCAGATGTGGGTCTCGGAACCTCCAGTTGGGGAGGTATATCTCATTTGTACATTGGACTGCAACCATGACTGACATTATTCTTATTTTTACATTGCATCTTGCTAAATATCCTCGTTAAGAGACCTGGTGAGCGCTGCATGCACTTTCCTGCTTTTAATTCTGCTTTATTTGGTTCTCGGTGAGTAAAAGAAAAATGAGGGAGATTCCTTCGTTATATTGCGCTGAATTTACAGACACTTCCCTACAGTTTGTATTTTTACTGGCTGCTCGTCTTTGCAGGATGGTTTGAGGGTGGCATTTTGGTTCATTAAAACTGATTGGAAGGGGACCCTAGCACAGCTTCCTGAAAATATTAATAGAGACTGAAAAAAAATGCTTTACCTGTCCTTCAACCGTATGAAGTTTCCCACTTTCGAGTGCCTTGTGCATCCTGACGTTACATATCCGCACTGTAAAAATGTTTGAAACGTGATTTATTCATTTCTGTTGTTCTCGGTGAATGGCTAGCTTCCTGTTTCTCTGCTTCTGAGTTTTCCCACCTATACTATCGATTGCATTTATAGGTAACCTTTTAGCGGAAAGATTGGGGAAGTCCTTTGAAAGCACTCGCCATTATTGGAGGTAATCGAGAGTTCCCTGTGAAACCCCGATGAGAGGCGCAAACAATGCACACGGTGGGGAGGTGGGGAGATGTTTTAACTTACTGCTGTTTTATAGATCCCGTAATGGGACTCCGGAAATGAAACACACCAGCTTACAACCGGGGACAAACATCACGGCTTTCAAGCCAATTGAGGGCTAGTTTTTAAAGCGCCCATTCAAAAACTCGAGTCTGTGGAGGGAAAGTGTAAATCGCTACCCAGGCAATTGGGCACAGAAAATATTTTGTGGGCCTCTGTCCTAAAGACACTTTACTTGGAACCAAAGGGGGACTTACTTCTGAGTAAACGTGCTTAGAAATGAACCAGCCGAACAATGCTTAAATGTTATCCAAATTCACTTTCCACATGTCAATTAAAAAGAAAAGAAGAAATGAAATGAACCAGACGTATCAAAAGCGTGGATCTATCAGATGTTAGCATTAGCACCTCTGCAACCTTAGGCCTGGGTGTATCACCTTCATCATCTCATTACCCTAAACTTTCCACCACGTTTGTGGGGGAGGGATTACAGTGTGGTGCTTGCTAGGTGATGTCTGGGGGAGTCAACAACAGCCAGGTTAAATATAAAGATGGGAAGGGGCAGCCTCCCACCCACCCACCCACCCACCCAAAGTACTGGTTATAAAGGGTATTTGTGCAGTTCGCCATGACGGGTTTCCACTCTGCCTGCCAGTCTGAGACAAAAACGAGGACTAAAGCTGCAGCTATATTCCTCGACGAGTTACAAAATGTCAACAAGCAAAACAAGCCTGTTCTTGCCGGAATGATTCAGCCTTTTCAAAGCTTCTGATGTCGTGTCCTCAGCTACTTTCGAGAGGATTCCTTTGCCAAAAACAATAACAAACAAAAAAACCACCCACTGCCAACACACAATAACAAGCACGTCGAGACATCCTCGCTTCTTTCCTGCTTTCCGATTTACTATTAAAATTGTCTGGGTCACGCTTAACAGACGAGATTCTTTTCCTCAGCCACCAAGAGGCTCAAAGAAGGAGAAATATTGCAGAGAGATTTATCTGCGTGCTCGTGTTTTCTTACTAAGCAAATAAAACCAGGCTATTCGATATCGATATTATTATTATTATTATTATTATTTATTAATCATTATTATAATTACCTGAATCGAAACATTTTGGGAAGTCTTGTATGACTAAGCTTATTCTCCCCACCCCACCCCAACCCGGACTAGGAATATGTGAAAATAATTGAGGGTTTTAATTGAGGTGGTTTCTTTTTTAATCCGGTCAGTGAGCAGAAGTTCCCGTTTTTCGAACTTGTTTGACATTTTCTTATTCTATTTTAAAAATTCTTAGATACCACATAAATCAACCAACCAGCTGCCTTGCTTTCATCTTCCGGGGAGGGGGGAGTCTGAAGGGTCCTGGGGGGAGAATCAATGGAGAGGGGCAATGGGGAGTTTCCTGGGTGCTGCTCCATAACGCCTTCAGTCTAGACACCCCTAACTTTGCAGAGGTGCCTCTTTTGCTTACAGATGCCAGCGGGGCTGTGCTCTGGGTCTCTACAATCACCTTGATTTATTTATCTATACAACAACAACACCACACACACCCCTAATTCCTCTCTAGCCGCCCCCGCCCCCCCGCCTCCAGCTTTTTGGCACAGCGGACGATAACCGCTGTTTCCAAGTTGCCATCCATCTGCCGGGCTCCGGCGGCGGCTGAGATGCGGCGGCTGGGGGGGGGGGGTGTTGTTTGTAACTTTGCTGGTTCGGTGGCGGCGGGTCCCAGGGGAGATGGGCCCTCCGCCGCTCTCTCATTGGTCGCCGAGCCATCAGCTGGTGCTATTTGCTGCTGTCGCTTTTGGCGCTCGGCCATCCAGAAACAAACCACTTCGATGACTACTAATAGTTATAGCCAGATGTACTAATACACAACAAATCACGGTCCGGGATCTGGGGAGAGTCAATGAGTTCCTATTTTGTGAATCCCACTTTCCCGGGGAGCCTGCCTAATGGGCAGGAGTCGTTCCTCGGGCAGATCCCCATCTACCCAGCCGGGTACGAGGCTCTGAGGCACTTCCCAGCCTCTTATGGGGCCGGCAGCCTGCAGGACAAGACCTACTCCTCACCTTGCTTCTATCAACAGTCCACCAACACGGTCATCGCCTGCAACCGGGCATCCTATGAGTATGGAGCCTCCTGCTTCTATCCAGACAAGGACTTGGGCGGCGCCTCCTCGCCCTCCGGCAATGGCAAGCAAAGGGCCAGCCACCTTGGGGACTATGTGCCCTGCTTTGCTTCTGACCAGCAGCAGTACAAGCCCGAGAGCGGGCCGGCCAAAATCCTAAACGAGGAAGGAAGCGACCGGAAGTACAGCAGCCCTGTTTATCCTTGGATGCAAAGGATGAACTCGTGCGCTGGTAAGTCACAGGGATGCGACCAAGAATGAAAGGGGTGGGTGGGCGGGTGAGTGAGGGGGAGAGAGATAAAGGGCTTTCGGGGAGGATGGAGGAATAGGAGGGTTTTTTGAGGGGGGGGGAGAAGCTGGATCTATGAAGACCAGTGTCACCTGCAAGCAAGTGGGTAGACTGAGATTCCTCTCCACGTTCTCCTCTATCCTGACACTTTGCTGGGCGGGGTGAGGTGGGGTGGGGTGGGGTGGGGTGGGGGGTTACTTTGAAGAAGTATGCATTTATTTATTTTTTGAAAGGAAAGGTCGCCTAAATTCTGAGTCAGCGGATAAAGGTTGCAATGCCAAACAATCATACCTGAGAGCCAGTTCGGTATAAAGTACTAAGATTTGATGCTCTTTGTAGGCTTGGATGGTGGTTACTGCTGCTACTAGTACGAAATAATCATTATTAAAAGAAGCCCGCTTCCGTGAGAGCCAAAGACTGATGCAGAGGAATATGCCCTCTGTATTGACTGCTCAATATATTTGCAAGACAGATCCTCTCTTCCCCCTCCCTTCACCCACTCATTAGTGTGTAAGTATTAGCTACTGAATGCACGTTTTCCAGTAATATGTGCACGCACACAAATCATCTACTGGGGGCGGAGGAGGTGGGAAGAGAGGAAACTTGATCAATGGCCAAATTCCCATTGATTTCAACGGATCAGAATTTTATCCTTTGTCCCTCTTAAAGGGGAAGTTTGGAAAGGAGAGGAAAAGACATGCAAAATTTAAACTCCACAACGCATTTTTATTCAGGTTTCTCATAAGTTTACCTTCTCCCTTGTGAGTTTGTTTCTTTTGGGAGTACCACACTGCAGTAAATATAAAACTTTAGGGGTGGGGCTTGTTGCTTTAAGAATGCATATTAGGATTTATTTCTTTGTAATTATACTTCGTTTCTAGGCTGTCATCCTAAGAGCACTTACTTGAAAGTAGGCTTTACTGAAATCAATGGCCTTGCAAATAAATAAGCTCAGGAACTGCTATCTGTTGCTTTCATTATTATGAAAGGTTCGTGGTCCAGACAAAATTAAGCACTTTCAGGTCGCACTTATTTTAAATAGAGCAGAGTTGCGCCTGCTCGAGTATGTCTCTGAAAATCAATGGAGCTGCTTAACTTTGTCCGGATCCTGCCCAGGCACCCTATCGGCGTGATCATAGGCATGTTTACTTATAAGTAGTAGGTCCTGTTGAGTTCAATGGGATTTACTCCCAGGCAGATGGGTATAGGATTGCAGCCTGAGTTTTTGCCGACGCCACAGCGAGATAGAAATGTTACACACCCACCCCACACAGAGTCGGTCACAGCGTGTGCATATGTGTCCGTTTGCGTGCCATATGAGGGCATTTTCTGCGTGTTGAGCGCGGAAATTTAGCACCGATGTCAATACGAACATTCGCTTCCCGAAGTTCTACTACCAACTAGATACCCCTGGGAAACGCTGAGGAAGGGACAGAGCGTTCCCCACGCATCTCGTTATATCCTCCTATGCAAGGATACGGGGCTGGGGTGGGGGGGGGGAGAGAGAGTGGGGGGGACGACACACACACACCAGCGCAGCTCGAAGCCGTTTTCCTCCATTGTTAACAGAAAGCACGAAGGCCTCTCCAACTGAGACCGTCTTGTCTTTCCTTCCATAGGTGCAGTATACGGGACGCACGGCAGACGGGGCAGGCAGACCTACACCAGATACCAGACCTTAGAGTTAGAGAAGGAATTTCACTATAACAGATATTTAACCAGGAGGCGACGGATTGAGATAGCGAACGCTCTCTGCCTCACTGAGCGGCAGATTAAAATCTGGTTTCAAAACAGGAGGATGAAATGGAAAAAAGAAAGCAAACTCATCAATTCCACCCAGCCGGGAGAAGAAACAGAGGAAAAGCCAGGGGAGTAATACAATGCTTACAACGAAGCGGGGGTGGGGAGTTGCCACCATACCCTTTCATTAGTTGCTTTTTTTCCATCTCCCCTTACCCCTCCCCTCTTACGTTCCTCCAGGAATATATAGATATATAGATATAATTCGTATTGTAATGATTCTGACGACTTTCAAAGGCTTGATTAAAATATATACCTATTTATATATATCTATATATATATGCAATTAACTGTGAATTTCTGGATCGGTAGAATAAATGGACATGGAAGGGAGTGGTGTACATAGCCAGGTCTCCAAAGTGTAGGTTAGGGTATGCTTCAGATGGTATCAAGATTCTTTAAAAAAAATCCCACACCAAACAAACTTTGAAGTGGAGCATCGGTGTTAATATGAAAGACTGGAAATTGGTGGAATGTCTTCCAGGGACAAAAAGGGGGGGGGCGGTCGCTTGTTCAGAGGAAAACCTCTATATTCTAGGACGGCCAGAGATGTACAGGCGTCTTATTTATGTCTTTGCTGCTAACTCGGGATAGATTGGTGCCATTGTTCGTCTCATTTTCACCTCAGACCTGAGCCCATTCATTCAGATTTTTTAAAAAATAATAATAAAAAAGACTCCATGATTAAAGTTGCCACCCTGGCAACTTTATGGCACCGAAATATTACAGTACAGATTAGGAAAAGCGTGTTTCCTTGTACATATGATTGAAATATATAGTTAGGATCCCACCCGACCAAAAAAAAAAAAGAGGGAAAGGGGAAATTTCAATAATGAGATTAAGCGTTTTTCTGTTTTTTTTAAAAAATACAGCTTTGAAGTGTTGATGAACCGCTATGGATGTTTCAAAATGGCCACATATTTGCGTCCTGTTTTGTTTTAATTAGCAAAAAGCCTGCATTAAAAAAAAAAACCTCACAGAGCTCAAAATACTGTTATTAAAAGCACAAAAAGTGAAGAGAGAAGTATCTCCAGGCAGGCAGAGATGGGTAGAGTTCGAATTAGAGGAGAGTGTGTGTGTGTGTGTGTGTGTGTGTGTGTGTGTGTACACACGTATATGCACGCACACAAACACAACTTGACTATCGAGGGTGACTTTCATTTCTTAGTACAGTTGAAGGAGTAGGCAGAATACTGAATCGTGGCTGTTTCTCCAACACCCCCCCCCCTTCACATTTGGTTAAATTTCTAAACAACGACAGTAAATAATGTTGGTGATGGAAGTAAAGTCGAAATGTAGCTACTATTCCATGCTTTCATTGTTAATGTGTGGAAGTCTGGCGCAAGCACGGTTTGCTTTAAATAACAGTGACAGTGAAAATGTGTCTTTATATATGGGATTAAGTGTGTTTGGCGTCCTCTGTGTATATGTGGAAATTCAAAGGTCTTTTTCGATACTATGAAAAGTGTACTTTTTGGGCAATGACTCTGAATACCAATAAAAGTGAAATAGTGAAAACCTTCCCCTCAAAAGATCACCATCACTATATATAAATTTCTTGTTGTAGTTGAGAAATTGGGTGGGGGAGGGAGAGAATAAGCCATGGTGTAATAAAATGATACTGGGGTTTGCTTGCTTTTAGTTCCAGGCTGTTTAAAGGAGGCTTAGAGAACAGCTCAGCTGAAGGAAAATTTGAAATCGGCACTGATCTTGAAAAATACACAGCGATCGATCCTCCGCCACCCCTTTTATCCTGGTTTTTCAAGCGCCTGAGAAAAAGGACACCCTAGTAATTGTTGCTAGAATGTTGGGGTTTATTGCTTTCCTCTAATTGGCTTCAATAATTATTAGTCTTTTCCCTTCCTCCCGCAAAATAAATCCCTATATATATATATATGGCTCTCTCTATTTATATAGCTTTTCTTTGTAAAGAATCTCTAGCAGAATGGGGGATGTTAGAAAATAATACAGGAATGTGCAAGATTAAAATGAATTTTATTGAAAAGGAAAGGTTGAATATATTATTTCTCCCCTATGCTTCTGAATTCTTGCTGGTTTTCTGATCTGGAGCCGATAGCCCTTAAAAATTGGTCCATGCTAATGGAACTGTGTGAGAGATGCCATAATTTTGCTATAATGGGCTGTAACCTCGATTCGACCCCAGACTTGCGAGTAAGCCCCTGACTGGGGCGGGGGGGGGGGTGTTGCGGAGGTGAAGATCCCGCTTTCCTCCAGAGGGTGGCGCACGAGGCCGACTGACAGTCGCGAGCTGGCGGCTGGGTGCGCGCGCCGGCGCGCGCGCCCCAGCCCTTCCAGCATCCACCCAAACTCCCCCATTTAGTGCACGAGTTTACCTCTAGAGGTCATCAGGCAGGATTTACGACTGGACAACAAAAGCACGTGATATGAAGCCGTACCCCATATTTGGGTGCCTACGTAGGAGGGAACCAAGTACATGTCCCAGTCATTTCCATAATTCATCATAAATTGTGCTAGGGTGCTATAGACGCACCAAAAAACGAAGCAAAGAGCCACAAATCAAGCCCCCCGATCAAAAAAAAAAAAAGCAACAAAAAATCCCAACCAACAACAACAACAAAAAATCATCATCAACAACAAAAAAAACACAAATGAGCTCTTATTTTGTAAACTCATTTTGCGGTCGCTATCCAAATGGCCCGGACTACCCGTTACATAATTATGGAGATCCCAGTGCCGTGAGCGAGCAATTCAGGGACTCCGCCAGCATGCATTCCGGCAGGTACGGCGGCGGCGGCGGCGGCGGAGGCTACGGCTACAATGGCATGGACCTCAGCGTCGGCCGCTCGGCTTCCAGCCACTTTGCGGCAGGGGGCCCCTCGGAGAGGGCTCGCAGCAGCTACCCCGCCAACGCTGCCCCCGAGGCCAGGTACGCCAGCCGGGCGGCGGCGGGGGCTACGGGGGCCACTCACTCGCCTCCGCCTGACCCTCTGCCCTGCGCCGCCGCCGCCGCCGCTGCTGCCGCCGCCGCCGCGGCCACCTCGCCTGTCAGCGGCGACGCTCATCACGGCGGCAGCGTGAAAAACTCCACGGCCAACTCGAGCAGCACTTCGTCCACTTCCAGCAGCGGCGCCAGCAGCAGCAGCAGCACCAGCGCCAGCAACATCGCCAGCAGCACGGGCAACAACCCTCACCACCTAGGCAGAGAAGGGCTCAGTACGTCGCCAGGCACAGAGGAGGACGCCCCGGCCAGCAGCGAGCAGGCGAATCCCCAGCAGAACGACCAAAGCACAGCTCCACAGCCGCCACAGCCCCAGATCTACCCCTGGATGAGAAAACTGCACATAAGCCATGGTAAAAAGCATGCCCAGATTACAATATCTATGTATGAGAGAGGGGGTGGGGAGGGGGGGAGTGTGTGTCGAGGGAGAGAGAAGGTAGATTGTTTGCAAAATAGAAAACGCGGTGGGCAAGAAATGTGCTTTCTCTTGCTCTCTGTGTTTCTCTGCCTGCTTGTCTGATCATCTGGTCTATGCGGAGGAAACCCCCCCCCCCCAAAAAAAACCCGTCCCTCCTGGAAAAGGCAAGTGGGACTTTGGAAATCGGGGTAGGGTGAGCCAAGCTCTCTTTAATAACTCTTCTAAGTCTCCCGGACTGTGATGTGTAATTGAAATTTGGGGGGAGGGGAGAGAGAGAGAGAGAGAGAGAAAGCGTGTGTGTGAGAGAGAGAGGGGGGGGGAATCTTGAATAGTGCGTGTCAGTCCTTGTAATTTATGACGAGGAACGTCCAGTGAAAAACACCGTTACTAATTATATCAAAAAAGAAGTTGAGTAAATAATGTGTGTGTGTGTGTGTGTGTGTGAGAGAGAGAGAGAGAGAGAGAGAGAGAGAGAGAGAGAGAGAGAGGTTGTTTGTGGGGGGGGAAAAGATTTTTTATGGGAGGGAAGGAAGTCGAGGGAAAACTTAAGACAGGAGGTTGCAGGGGGGTAGCGGGGGGGGTTAGTCCTGCAGTTCATAGTGCACTTGGAAATTCTTCCCAGTGACTCCCAAATAAAGTGTGTTTAGATCAGGAGTGGGACTAGAACTTCAGAGGGTGCTTAGTTTGGGTGCTTATGTTTGTGTGAAACTCACTCTAGTAACAACTTCCCCACGATCCCTAAGCATACTGTCAGGAGGAAGTAAGTTCTCATGAAGCCAAATGGTTTTCTTTTCTTTTACTTGCGAGTAGTAATATATTAAGGATCGGGGGTGCAGAAGGGGGCTCCCATCCTGTCTTCCCCAGATTAAATAAAATTCCTCAGAAGAGGCAAAGGGGAGGCTACTCAAATTCAGAGCCCGGGATATTATTTAAGGGAAGGGGAGAAGAGATAGATGGGGGTGGGGTGGGGAGAGAGAGAGAGGGAGAGAGGGAGAGAGGGAGAGAGAGGAGAAGGAACTACTTGTTGATCATTTTCTCCCAACTTAACGCCCAAACCAAATAGAGAAGGAAATCAGGGAGAGAAAGATTGGAGAGGAAGAATCCAGGGTGGCGGCGGTGGAATGTCCCCTCTTGCCAAAAAGGTCTAAACCGTGTCCTCCCCTTTCTATTTTTTGTTGCAGACAACATAGGGGGTCCCGAAGGGAAAAGGGCTCGGACTGCTTACACCCGCTACCAGACCCTGGAGCTGGAGAAAGAGTTTCACTTCAATAGATACCTGACCCGCAGGAGGAGGATTGAAATAGCACACGCTCTTTGCCTCTCAGAGAGACAAATCAAGATCTGGTTCCAAAACAGGAGGATGAAATGGAAAAAGGATAACAAGCTGAAGAGTATGAGCATGGCAGCCGCGGGAGGAGCCTTCCGCCCTTAAGAGGAAAACCCCCCCGGCCCTGAAGCTGCTGCTGCTGCTGCTCCTTCTCCTTCTTCCTTCCCCGGAAAAAAAACAAAACAAAAAAACCCGAGTAACTGAGCAGTATTATAATTGAGCTGACCCTGCGTGGAATGTCAGTAGCCTCTTCTCGCTCTCGCCTTCCTTCTGTCCCTCGTTCTGTATACCAGATTGACTTGCTCCAACTTCTCTGGGAGGCTGAAGATCCCTCGCCCATCGTTTCACCCTGAGCCTGTTTTAATTGAGCCCCCCACCCCACCCCCCCGCCCGCGTCTCTCTCTTCCTCTCTCTCTCTCTCTAGCGCGTGTTACGAGTAGATCTGCTTCCCGTGCATTTTATGTCTTGAATGGCTTTTGTCTTGAAGGGGGGAAAACAATGTAGATGTTTTAACTTATTTATATGAAGCGAGTGGTGTTACTTGAAGTAACTGTAAAGTGGGAGGGGGGAACCGGGGGGGGGAAGAAACCCTAGACAAACACAAAAGTAAAGGAGGACGATCTGTTCCCTCGTTCGCTTCCCCCTCAACTCCTTCCTTTCCGGCTCCCACACACCCCACAAGCCCTGTTTGATTCCCAATGTTCTCTCTCTCTGTGTGTTGCACTTGCTGTGCTTTGCTGTGCATGTGTGTTCAAAACGTGTCAGTGTCTGTATAGCTCCAAGCTGTGGCCGAGATTTCCGATCAGAAACGACCTATCTTATTCCCTGTGTCCATTAATGGCTGTTGTAGAGGTGAATATGACGAAATACAAAACGGAACGTGTCCTAACGTGTAGTGAATAGTGAATCTGTGACGAAAACTGTGATTCCAGACAGTATGTCCTTTGCTTGTGCCTTTGTATATGACTCTCTTTGCACGAAGTCTTAGAAGTGGCTTTTTTATTAAGCGCAGCTTCAGTAACGTATTCCCCCCCCCCCCTTCTCTCTTATAGCTTCCTTTCTTTCTTTTGGTGAACAAAGTTACACATAGAGTCAAAGTCTGGCTGTTTGAGCAAATAATATTAATATTAATATTAATAATAATAATAATAGCAACAACAACAACAACAATAATGTGATCGGCTTTTGAAAAGAAATTGTTTTTTTTTTAAATAACTGACTGGAAAAAATAAACTTTCTATTGTAAGGGTTTCCCCCCTTTCTTTCTTCCCCATCGAAACCACCCCCCCTTTTTGTTTTTAATTTTACTTCTGCGGGTAGTTTGGTTTCTACCCTAACGAAGGTGCCCTCCCTCCTTAGCTTCATCACTCTAACGGGAGCAAAGTTGGAGAAGAACCTAACCCACATTCAAAGTAGATGCAGACATGATTGCCCCACATCCCTTGGAATTGTAAAGTTATTCTTTGGATGGAGGGCTTGCAATAACAGACCCCTCAGCCAACTCCTTGTCTTGGAAGTGGGGTGGGAGGGAGAAGGAATGCCCCAAACTTCTGCTTTTTCTTGGCTGGGGAGAAAAGAATAAGAAGAAGAAGAAGAAGAAGAAGCCTGTCCTTTCTTCAACAACATTATCATCTCCAGAACCTGCTTTATACTATCTCCTTCGGTTCAAGTTAAAGAAAGCTAGACCTGCCAGAAAAGGCAAAGTAGAAACTCTTGCATCTGTGAGCACTAGTCCAACATGGGGGGGGAAAAGTATTAAAACAAACCAGATACACCCACCTTCTTATTCTGCACTCTTAAGAAAGGTATTGGGGAAGGGTTTTGTGGCTGTTGTTGCCCGGGTGGGGATAAATTCCACCCTTCGACATAACATTTATTTATTTGTTTGTTTGTTTATTTCCGCTACAGCTACCTTTTTTTTCTTTCTTTTTTCTTTTGCTAGGAAATGTAACGTTACTTACCCTCACCAGGGCTTGAATGGTTAACTCTCCCGAGCTTCTAAGCGCAACTAAAGCTTTGCACATTTACAGACGGCTTTACATTGATGCCTTCCCTTAAAAGTTATAAAACAGTAAACTTTATAAGCCCCAGTTCCGGCTATATGACATTTGGGTGCCAAATGAATAGGGTTTTGTCTATGAATTAGATCGTAAAATCATCCATAGCACAGACAGATAGGCTCACTGGCTATAAAAAGTCACGTGGTGCCATTAAAGTAAGTTTTATGGTTTTGGGGAGTTGTCATCCAACATTATATACCACATAACATATAATCACACTGACGATGGACTTCATTTGACTCTTTTGCAGGCTACGTGCGCCTCCTGGCCATTCAAATTGTCAGGTTTAGGTACAGAAGTATCCATTCCCCCAAGTTCTCAAATACTCTCTGAAAAAAATGGCTCATTGCAAGTTAAGGTAAGTTTCGTACACAAGTTGCTTAAGTTTATTTGTACAGTGGAGAGCTCGACTGTCGTTGCCTGGCTCCTTCTTAACGCTGCCCCGTTGATTCGGAAGGGGAGAAATAATATGTGAGGGACGCAGGTTACAGTGGGTGCGGGACCGTTGTCCCTCCTCCCCATTTTTATCTAACCTCTCCTTTTTAAAAATTTATCCGTCAAATCCAGGCAAAACCACAATAAGCGACTTTGGCAGAGATGGATTTTGAGGCCTAACTTTAATTACTTTGACTACGGCGGATGATAATGACTTCCTTTGCTTCATGAACTTTTCCGTGCCCAGTGATTTTGTTTATTGAGGGGGCAGAGAGTCCGCAGGCGATTTTTTTTAAAAAAATGTTTTAATGAAAGGAACATAGATCTGGCTATATCTGTAGACTGGGCATCCCTATCTTTGTGGGGCGGGGTGTGTGTGGAATTGCTGCAGTCGTGGGTTTTCCAAGCGGGCGAACTTATCGTCTCTAAAAGAGGACAAGGAAGGTGCGCTCCAAGTCTGACTTTACGTGGTTAAGGTTCTTTGAGACTTATCTCTCCTCCATAATTACCCCTGCCTACCTATATACGCAATTTACACCCTTACCGTAGATTCCCCACGACCCCAGTGCCTTCATTTCCCGCTGGTTCCTTTATTCCTTCCCATGAAGGAACAAATTGACTCTAACTTTTACAGGAGATTCTACGTGCCATTAGAGTGCTTGGAATTATGAAGGATACGCATAGGTTTATAGGCGATAGTAAATAACCCCATTTATATAGATAACCACACACACACACACACACACACACATTACTGGCTGGGAATTGCTGGGTAGGCCCCAGCTGCCTGTTTATTTCAACATTCTTTTTTTTCTATTTAAGTAGACTCTTCTCACTAGAGTGTGATTGCTCAGCAATAAACTTTATGACCGGATTCAACTTTAAGTCTTTGAATTTCCAGGGTTGAAAGAGAGCGTGAAAGAGCATCCTTTTTTCCACTGCCCTTCTTTTTGTTTTGTTTTGTTATTTCCTTTTCTTTCTTCTCCCCTTCTTTGTACTGCCAGAGCCAAATCCTGGAAATCCTTGCTCACACGAGCAGCTTTTAAGTCTTATCTGTTGCATCTTTGGAGCGCCTTGTAGCTAAAAGCCATGCAGGTGATTAAGAATTGGCAAGATAGGACCCTACTCTTTTTGAAAAAGAAAGTAAGAGGGGCCCGTATAAATGGGCTCATACACTGAGGTGACCCCACTTGTGGTTTGAAACGATCTCTCCCCCAATTCCTGCCTTTTAAAAAAAACAACTAACAGATTGTTATCAGCGTGTGGGGTTCTAGAATATGCTTTTCCACTCTTATATCGCTTTGGACATCAGAGGAAAAGACGGTGTTGTCAGAAAACATAATAGCGTAATATAACATAAGCGTGCCCTGTACTAGTTGCTGTTTGGAAAGAGATAATTCTGATGAAGGATATTTTTTTCTTTTGTAATCTTAGAAGATTGAGAAACTTGCAGCAATAAGAAAATATATATTTTAACACTTCAAATATTTTATACATTTCTCTGAATACAGATGGATACGCTAGCAATGCAATAAACTGAGTGGGGAGGAGCAGTTTTTAATTATACATTTAGTCCAAGCCTATGTGGCAGAATTAATCACACGGAACCGAATGCTAATAGTAGCTGGCATTTTCATGGTATTTACTTTCCTACATCTTAAATAGTTAGCAATGCGTATACACGTGTTTGAAAATATGACTAGAATTTTTTCAGTAGAAAAAAATAAGGATTTAAATATAATGGATATCTGCTAAAGAGAAACAGATGACTGAATTACAAATCCATAATCCAGTTAAGAGAAGGACCTGATTTTACATGTGTGTGTTTTTTAATCCAACGGGACTATTGTTGGACTCCTAAAGCATTTACGTACTGGGAAATTCGAGTCCAGGCATTCAAGGGAATATTTCCCCAAGTAAAATATCACTGAAATCCAGGTGCTAATCTACTTCAGTTTACATAAACTGAACTTTAGCTTCTGTTTCCTAGTGAAAAACAAGGTACAGTTTAAGCTCATTCGGGGCTGGATGTGATCTCATCGTCTTGGATGGGACCATCTGAAGGTTGTGGTCATTCTGCTCCATACCCAGGCAGAAGAAAATTGTACTGAAATATGTTGGATTTAAGTCAAAATAATTCAGGAATGGAGTAGGGAAATCTTGATGTCGTCTGATTTTGTAACTGGGGGGGGGGGAAACAATTCATTGAGCTGAATGCTTAGTTAACTCTTACCGTGGCTACCTAGCCATCCAGCCTTCTGATTGCTAGTTGACTGAATGGATACTAGCCAGTGAAACACATACAGCTTTGTGAACAACGTAATTTAGGCTATAATCCTATACTCACTTCCCTGGGAGTGAATCCCATTGAACTCAACGAGATTTACTTCTGAGTAGACACGTAGGGTCACACTATTAGGCAAAATTCCTCAAGCACAAAAAAAACCAAAATAAAAAAAGTCAACCCCTAAACAAAAGATAAATTCATTGAACACGCGAATAACTAAGGCAATTGTCACTATTTTAAAAATATTTCTAGTTTTCTGTCATGCCACCTTGAAACACTCTACCGAATAACCTAGGCAAAACACATTCACACGAAACTCCACAATGTAAGGCCCATTTTAAAATAATATTGTATGTATATTTAGTGCAAGTATATCTGATGGTGAGGACTGTCCGTATCACTGTTACTTTCTTTCTCTGACAACTGTATGGTTTATTTTACTTAAATTACCGCGAGCAATTCTGAACATTAGAAGTACTTCGTTGGCCCAGATGTAAGCACCAGCGCCATTAAAGGTTAGACAAGGGTGTGTGTGTATATAGCAAGGGCGTCGGAAGACTTCACTTTCTTTAAAGCCTAAAATGGCTTTTCTAAGTCACATGATTCGATGGTTTGCGCGTGCCCCTCACTACAAAGCATCATGGGAAAATTATTAGTGGCGTTACCTTAACGAATTAATTTCCTTGTTTTCAAAAGAGTGAAATTGCCAGTGTTTTCTACCTTATCTGTCCAGCTTTCAGCATTGCATTCTAATATCGAGGACATAAGCATTTTGTGCCCTTGGATTGCATGTTTCCTGTAATCCCTCTCTTTCTTCCCCTCTTTCTTCTGATTTCATCTGATCTGTATAATTCGGCCTTTGGGAGTTTTTTGTTCTTTCTATCCCCTCTGATCACATAACCTCTATTTTTCGCAGGCTTTATTTTCACGATTCTCCAAAATCCTAGTAGTTTCCCTGGCGGCTAGCGTTTCTCCAAAACAGCTCCTCCACAATCACAGGGCTGTATGGTTTGCATATTGGACGCAAACAATGCACTGTGATCTCAGAGAGAAAGACACCATGATTTCCAGAGGGCGTCTCTTTCCAGGGAGCCTAAGGGATCTGTCCCCTTCTTTTCCTTCTACACATAACCCTCTGAAATGAGCTTTTCAATAATAATATTTGTTATGAAGGTTATTGGGTAATTATTGCAGTTTTTGTGAAACAGTCCTTGCTCGAGGTGAAGTCTGTCTCTGGATAATAAATGGCAGCCCTCGCAGTTCATTGCCAGGTTAAGTAAATGCAGAAACTAAGATAAATCTGCACACTCCAGAACTCGCCAGCAGAGCTCGCTTTAGACCAAGTTCACAGTCAACTTGCTTTCTCCGTGGGGCAAGGCTTCTCAACTCCGTTGGATCAGGGTCTTTATTAAATAAATAAGATGGCACAATGGCCAGCCTGGATAAATTGCCCGGTCACTGCGCACCACTTCGCATCCAGAATTTACACATCTACCAATGGAAAACACATCGTTCCTTTCAGTATAATCCAGTTAATCTCCCACGCTGGTGTCTGGGCATTGCGTTTGATTTTAGAATTCGGTTTCAGTGTTGGAAGCCTTAAAAGCAGTTGAGGCTGCTCTTAAAAACAACAACAACAACAACTAACCCCCCCCCCCCCAGCAATGCTGCATTCCCTTAAAATCTTAGCGAAAAGGGAAACAGTCAAGGCTTGATGGCAACAAACAAGGGAGCAGGAGATTCTTTTAAGGAGATAGGAGCTGCTCCGCTTTTGTATATCTCTGTGGTTGGGGCGTAACAACTCTAGGTCAAAAAGTTGAGGGTCAAAAGTTTACGTTGTGCGCCACTCTTAGTCATGCGCCCAGACAGAGTTTGATGTCAATGTTATAGCCAAGATCTTGACTATCAACACAAAAGATAAAATAGCTTAGAGTTAGGCGTGTATCATAGTATGGACTCCAGGTGAACTCTAGTGGTTGAATGACCTCAATTACCGAGGAAAGGATAGAAAATCCCTCTTTTCAAAGAGTAATGCACGTTGTATTTCATCTTGAATTATCAACCACATTCCCCCCCCCATTGAATATCGTTGGCTGGCAGATGCATCAGGTGAATGCGGGCGCACATTCCTCCCCCCCCCCCGCCGCCCAGGCAACTGCGCATACATGCACCACCACCAATGCATTTTAAAGGTTCGTGCGAGTCCTATCAGCGTCCATTGGAAATTTCCATTGGATTTTAATTGTTCTGAATCTCATTGAAGTGTACTCTTGTTCACAGAAGCGTATGCCATAGTACAATTGTCTGGCTTTTAAGTGCCACAGTACTCTGTTTTGTGTGTGTGTTCGGTTTTGCTACAACAGACTAACACAGCTAGCCCTCTCAAAAAGGCTCAATGAGGTGCCAGTTGAGTCCTTAACTGCCCAGTTGGTACCAGAAGACTGCCCGCTGGTTGATAGCAATATCTGAGGAAACGAGTAGACTGAGATGACCATCTCACTGCCGGATACCGCAGGAGCACAAAATACAAGCATGACAATACTAGAGAAAACAGAATAATAATAATAAAAATCCTTCCAGTAGCACCTTAGAGACCAGCTAAGTGTGTTCTTGGTATGAGCTTTCGTGTGCATGCACACTTCTTCAGATACACTTCTTCAGATAGATGTATCTGAAGAAGTGTGCATGCACACGAAAAATCATTCCAAGAACAAACTTAGTTGGTCTCTAAGGTGCTACTGGAAGGAATTTCTTATTTTTTAATTTTGTTTTGACTATGGCAGACCAACACGGCTACCTACCTTATACTGTACTAGAGAAGTCCAGTTATGCTGTCTTTCTGAGTGAAAGTTAAGGAATGACGCTATGCAAATTGCATGTCTCCCCCCTCCCCCCATCCTTTAGGGTTATACGTTTAATAAGAAATATATAGCTTCACTCTTTTGGCCGCCTTATTTAGCCACAACGAAGCTTTATTTTTTCCTTCTTTTTTCAAAGCGTGTTTGTAGCTGAATAACTAATTATTTCAAATAGTGAAGTATTGATTATTTATTTAGCTATGAGTAGGATTGCTTCCTGAGATGGATTTTCCGTTTTCACTGTGTTGCCAGGTGTTTTGTTTCTTTTGTGTATATATATATATATATATATATATATATATATATATATATATATATATATATATATATATATATATATATATATTAACCTGAGAAGGTGCGTTTTTCAGTCCTAAGAAATACAGAATATTTCACAGAGATCCAGTGAGTGGTTTATTACTAAGCAAATACATAGGAGAGATTCCTCCTTTCTGAGGTGTCCAAACAGAGATAACGTGCAGGAGAAAGTAAGCAAATTATTATTAGAAGGCTTTATCAATGCTTTGAAAATACACAAAGAACTAGAAAACACCTCCCTGTACGACAAGAAATAGTTTTAATTATAAGGCGAGGACGTTGGGCTTCCGGGAAATATATTTGCAATATATTTTGATTTTTCATCAGCGACCTTCTCTTGAAAATTCCCTTTGCAACGTCGTCCTCCCCGTCTCCTATATGTGCTTTTGCACTGGAATTACCACTGTAAGGTGGAGGGGGTGCTATCCACAACACACTGTTAAAAACACGCCTCTCCTATTTCGGTTTTGCCCTTGAAATACTGCATTGCCTATTTGGAAATTTAATTATAGGAAGCATGAACATTGCAAGGCGGAATGTTTGCCTAAACGTCCCTTTTATATACAGAGGACCAGGGAGACTGTTTGGAAGACAACACTTCTTTGACTCCGCCTGTCCTGAAAAACTTGGCTTAAAAAAAAAAAGAGGGAAGGAAAAAAGGAGAATAAGATCTCTGTGGAAATCAGCAAAGCGAAACCTGGCTTTCTTTCCCAAGGACTCCTAGTGCCAATTTATTTTGCTTCCATTTAAGGTGGAATTTTGGGCGGGGGTTGGGAGTAGGGACAAGTTTTTTTTTTCAAATACGGAATATTTCCAAAAGGGCTTCAAAGTGCATCTGGAAGTAGTATTGCCTTCTCAAGTCGTTTTCTATTCATTCACTCATATTTTTTTTAAAAGGTAAAAATAAAAACGACACAGTGGGCTTTTGTTGCTTTGATCGGAGTCATACCCATATAGTCGGAGGGTCCTACCTCTAGCGCAGCACAGACACTGGTTCTTGGTGCGTAACGTGACCTTTGAAAAAGATTAGCCTTCTCAGCCTCAAATGTAGATGCCAATCGCCCCATCTTCCCCTTCTTTAGAAATGTGCTTGTTTACGGTCCTGGACGACCAGGACCTCAAAGTCTAGTTGCCAAATACACACACACACACGAGTTAGATCCTTATAAATAAAATCACCAATATTTCGGAATGGGGGGGGGAGGAGAGCATCCCAACCTCTTGTCCCACGAATGAACTCCATCACACCATCCAGTTCCCTGGTAGGACCTTTTGCTGATTCAAAGGAAGTTTAGGATAAACGCAGCCGCTGCATTACCACAACGTTTACATGTTTTCTCGCACGGCCGCCTTAAGATTCCTTCCCCATTTGCGAATAAGTGACCTGCCCAGAGCCTCTCTCTGCCCCTTGCTATTTTTTTTTTTTAAGACGCTCTTAAAGACCTCGTGGAGGGGAAGGGGAAAGGGAAAAAAAAACCCCTAAGTCCAAGGCCGAGGTGAACTTCAGGTCAGCGCGTCTAACAAATATGAAAATGTCGCTTGGCGAAGGGCACGCCTTGTTATTTAACAAAGACTGTCAATGTGTAAGATTAATAAGAAACAAAATGCGCCCGGTGTCACTTTTCGGTCACTTTGAAACTTGGGGCAGGCTTGCATTCAAGAGTGAAAGCTGGGTTAAATATATTCAAAATGCCTCGAATCAAATTCAAGCCAGGCTGCCGGGTGTCGCTCTCCACCGCCACCCCCCTCCCGCCCGCGTCTCTATTGCTCGCTCGCTCTCTCCCTCCTTCCCTCCCTCCCAGGCGCGTGGGCAACTTGGAAAGTTTAATTGCATAGATTATCTATAAAAGCGCAACCTAAGATTGCGATGCGCGCGCACACATCTATATTTACACTCTGAACTTGCTCGGGGTTGGCACTCTCCGCTTATCCATTTTACTTGGTTTGCTCCAGTTCTGGGACCGACTCCTGTTTCTTGGGAACTCGGATTTATCTTGCCATCAACTTTCATTTCGGTCGATCTTCCACGTTCTTCACTGGTTAGCTGCTAAACTTCAGCCTCCCTTCATCGGTGATGATGATGAGGTTTTGGTGCTGAAATCCCCCTCACTGAAATGTGTGTGGTTTTTAAAAAAAAAGGGGGGGGGAGGCGATGCTCTGAAGCAGTTTCAGGAGGCCAGGGTTCAGGGTTCGGTGTAGGTTCGTTCAGGGATTTGCTCCGCGGAGCCATAAATCTCCGGAGGGAGTGGGAGGGGAGGCTTAACGTGGAAACCGCCGCATATGAGATAACAACCTGGTGGTCTTGGCTGGGCTCTTGTTTATGATATGTAAACCGCAAAGACGAGGAACAGGCCCATCTCTGCAGCCTGATACAATCCCGTGGAGGTGGGGGGGGGGGGGAGAAACCCCGGCTGCTCCCGCAGCTGAGCAGTTTAGGTCACCTTGGAGATTTACAGCCCCAGCTCCAGAATCGTATTCATTGCTTGTTGCAACTGAGCAAAGGAGACACCCAGTGGAAAGCAGACCAGGGGAAAACAGACCAGGCTCTGAGATACAATCAGGAGAGCTAATATTAAACAGCCCCTGGGACGTTATCCGAAGGTAATAATCAGCAGACAAAAAGAGAGAGAAGGTACCTGCTTTCCTTGTATTGTTGTGGTTTCTTTTCTTTTCTTTTCTTGTTTTGTTTAAAAACTAAAAACAAAACCTGCGGTTTTGACGCATGGTGGTTTTCTGGTATTTACTATCGCCCTCAGATGCAAGGGCACCGCTTTTTCTCTCGAGGGGAAATTGATAGTGTTTATGTCAGAGGTGCATCTTGCAGTGTTTCTGTGCCAGAATCGCACCGTCCGCTTCAGTGTGTGTGAGAAAAGGGGAGGGAAAAGCGAAACCAAACCCTGCGCCTTTGCTTTAGCCGTTTAACACCACCATGTGCTTAACTGTTGCTGTTCGTAAGTGGCAAAAAAAACCTCCCCAAAGGGGCAGCTTTGCATCCCGGTCTACTATTCCGTGAAACCATAAAACGGGACTGGAGCCGGTTGTCATTCCTACAAATGTCACAGGCGCGCAATCAGCGTTAAAAAAACAAGTGTTGGATCCTGCTATTTGACTTCCGCATATTCTGCGGGTGTTTTACGGCCTGCCACTCGCCAGTGGCATCATATTTGCTTCCACAGTGTATGGTGCATTCGAGAAAGCTTTGCATACATAGAATATCCATCGGAGATGTGCAAAGGGGGGGGGGTCTCTTGCCATTTCCAGGACGGAGGTATTTCCGATAGTATCTGGAAACCAGCACATTATTATTATTATTATTATTATTATTATTATTATTACTACTACTACTACTACTACTACTACTACTACTACCATTATTGTTGTTATTATCGTGGAACAAGGTCTCAGCAGTTTAAGGGAGACGCACAGAGAAGAGGAAGG
Organism: Lacerta agilis; assembly: GCF_009819535.1. Classification (NCBI taxonomy): domain Eukaryota; kingdom Metazoa; phylum Chordata; class Lepidosauria; order Squamata; family Lacertidae; genus Lacerta; species Lacerta agilis. The sequence goes on from NC_046323.1 coordinate 21,511,179, forward strand.
GAAATTCAACGAGAGCATAAAAACGGGACCTATTGAGCGCACTGACACACAAAGAAATGTAGCTGGTTAATCTAGATGCAATCGTCATCCACGTGAGCGCTATGAACGGTTGATACAACCGAAAAAGTCATCAGTCCACACTTCGAGTGAAATAATCACGATGAGAATGAACACTCCTATTATATGGATCTTTTTCTTAAAACTAAACTGGTTCTTTGGGAAGAGGGCAGAGCAGCGTTTCATCAAGCAATAATAATTCTTATTATTTTTAAGTAATATTAATAATATATTAAATGGGTGTGTCTCTAAAGGCTCAAATATTAAAAGCGAAGGTGGGTCACTAGACCTACCAAGCGGTTGAATTAATATATACTTTATTTAAAGGCTAGTTTAACGTCCAGATTTCAATTACCCCCTAGGTCAGGCCATCGCCTCCTTTTCCTTCCTGTCTTGCAAACGGATCAATTTCCAGCAATCGTAACACAAGTCGAAGAGACTATTCACGACGCTCAGCTGCAATGTTTACGGTACTTGTGAAAGATAACAGTGCATTCTGTTTTAAATAACCAATTCCTCTCCATTTCTCCCTCTCTCAAAGGGAAATATTGTTTCCTGGGCACTAGATAGCTTTATTTATTTATTTAGGAATGTGAATGGGTTTAATTCTTGATCTTAACTGCCTCTCTAATCTGCTGAAGGTTTTGATTAAAATCTATTCACCTTAAAAAAAGAGCCTTTCTATATTGCCCTCTCTATCTAATGACATGCCCCCGCAGCTCCAAATTTGCCACGGGGTGGAAGATTTTAAAAATAATTAAATTATCGTAAAAGAGCAACATTTAAAAGCCCCCGGGAGGTATCAGAGAGAAACAAATAGCCAGTTGCAATTAGGTGGTCTCTGTTTTCATAGGATCGACTGGTCTCATTGATTGCACTGCTACCGTCCAATCACTCATTGATGCCCCCGAAATCCGGCGAATCTATCACGCGATCTCGGTTGCCCTTTTATGTCTCGGGAGGACACTGCGTTTTCTTTGCTCTCAATGACTTGGTAAGGGCTGGAGATACAGAGAGCGAAACCGTAGGCTGCGTTTGAAGTTCGGTTTCAGATACATATACAATGCTGGCGCTCAGTCCACTTTGCTCACACTGTTGCTACCAACGGCCTGGTGCTTGTGGTCAGAAATAGCACACATGCGCAAGCTCCCAGCTTGTGTTCAGGAGGATGTGTTCAGGATTACTGCATTCCGGAATAAGGACTACCTACCCTTGGTTCCCTCCTCATGATAGCACACAAGGACGTCTTCTGCGACATACACTTTTGGGCTGCCCCAGATCACTCCCTAAACCACCCTGAGCCTAAGTAGCACATAGCTGTTTTAAGGGGTACGACCGTGCGTGGTTAGTCTTAGGTGACCTAGCATGTCAAGAAAGGATCCCTCGCTGCTTTCACTGGGGAAACTCGCTCAAAGCAGCAGCCCCCTCGTTGCAGGAGAAACCTGCAGCTTACATGGCTCGTAGGTTTTCCTCTCGGCCTAATTCTGTAGTTAGGCCGCTTGCACCGACTTCGGTTCTGACTGCCGCTGTCTGGAGCGCGCAGAAAGGAATCTCCAGCTTCTCCTTGCCTCTGCCGCGAGAAAGGCAAGACTGGCAGGCAGGGACTGTCCTGGGCTTGTCCACCAGCGTTTCATTTCCTGATCCGGGCTCTGCCAACCTCGTAGCAATTGGCCCTGCCGGTCAGGTGGTGGGGGTGGCACTGGCTTGTGTGTGTGTGTGTTTGCGCGCGCGTGTGTTCCAGGCTCTTTTGGTGGGAATTGGAAAGGAAGGGGGGAGCGGAGGCCCAAACTTTGGCAGCAGGCGCTTGACAACAGCAGCAAGGGGGGTTGGAGGAGGAGGAGGAGGAGGGAGGGAAGGAAGGAAAGAGGGAGGGAGGGAGGGAGGGAAGGAAGGAAGGAAGAAGGGGGAGGAGGGGAGGGGCCTCCTCGAGCCCAGAAAAACGACAACGCGAGAAAAATTAGTATTTTTGCACTTCACAAATTAATGACCATGAGTTCGTTTTTGATAAACTCCAACTACATCGAGCCCAAATTCCCTCCTTGCGAGGAATATTCGCAGCTCGGCGGCGGCGGCGGCGGCAGCGGCGGCGGGAGCAGCTATCACCACCACCACCACCAGAACCAGCCCCACCACCAGCAGCCCCATCACCACCACCCTCAGCCGCAGCAGCACCTGCGCCAGCAGCACCACCAGGCTCACCCCGGCCAGCCTCTCCCCGATTACTACCAGCGGCCGAGTAGGGAGCCCGGATACCAGCCGCCAGCGCCGCCGCCGCCTCCTCCGCCTCCTCCCCCTCCCGAGGCGCTGTACCCCGCGCAGCCACCCCACCACTACCCGGAGTCGCCTTATAGCTACAGCAGCCTCAGCGCCACTCCGGGCCAGGAGCAACCGCCTCCCGGAGCCTCGCCGCCGCCGCCTCCTCCGCCGCCCCTGCCTCCTCCTCCGCCACCGCCTGCTCCACAGACTCCCGCGCAGAAGGGCCACCATGCCCCGAGCCAGCCCTTGCTCCAAGGCCACGTCCCGCCACCGCCTCAGCCCCACCAGCGCCATTGCGAAGCAGCAGCGGCGACAGCGCCCGGGGGAATCCCTGCCTGCCCGCTCTTGCCGGACAAGAGCCTGCCCGGCCTGAAAGGCAAGGAGCCGGTGGTGTACCCTTGGATGAAGAAGGTCCACGTTAACACGGGTGAGTTGACCACCTTCTTCCAAGGGGAGCCGGGTTGGCTTGTATGTGTTTGTTTGTGTGCGTGGCGAGGTGGAGGAGGCTGGGCTAGGCTGGACTCCGATGTTGTGTGCATATACGTGTGTGTGTGTGTGCTGGGGCATTTCCTAATTTTAAAAAAGCGCGCACGCACACGTGAGAAGCCTTTTGTACTCGGGGCCCTTTATCAAGAGATTTACGAGACGCCAAACTGTTAGGGCAGTAATTATTGTCCCCATAAATTTAATCGCCCTGCCTGTGGCTCTGGGCCACGTCTCTTTGAAGCTTTTCTTGAACCCAAATGCCCATCACCATTTTTTATGGCTCCCCAATTGTCTCCTATTGTCACGAGCCTGTGAACCATTTTCTTCCCCGCTTCTGTGGCTAATCTAAACCCAGTGTCGAGTTATTATATAATAATGATAATGTTCCGTTGCCTTCTTCTCCTTTGTGTGTTTGCGTGTGTGTGTGTGCGCGCCTGTGTACGCTCAGTCAACCCCAATTACACTGGAGGGGAGCCCAAAAGGTCTCGAACTGCCTACACCAGACAGCAAGTCCTGGAGCTGGAGAAGGAGTTCCATTTTAACCGCTACCTGACCAGGAGGCGACGCATCGAGATCGCGCACACACTCTGCCTCTCCGAGCGCCAGGTCAAGATCTGGTTTCAGAACAGGAGGATGAAGTGGAAGAAGGACCACAAGCTGCCCAACACCAAGATGCGCTCCTCCAACCCCTCCAGTCTTAGCCAGCAAGCCAAAGCGTCAGCACAGCACCATCAGACACCACCACCCAGGGGTAGGGCGACCCCAAACTCAGCAGCGCTCTGATGGCCCGGCAGACGCAAGGACACCCTAACCCATCACACGTCCCGCTCCTGCCTGATTTAATTTGCCATAGGGACTATATTAAGGGGCATAAATCCAGAACAAGAACCAGTCACAGGGCACGTGTGTTAAAACCAAAAACCAAAAACAAACACCTTGGACAAAGTGTTCACCTTCTGTAAATATGACCTTTCCATTCCCACCATGTTTCGTTTTTTAATTTATTTATGGAAATACGGTCCACCTGCAGCATCATTAAAGAGTTGAGGATGGATCCTGTACCTAAGAAGGACCCTTTGTAGATATGTTTTAAGGTGTCAACATATGTTAATAAGTGACTTTGTGACATGTGTGTGTAAATCATAGACTTTGTCTTGTTTCGTGGAACATTCGTGGACTTTCAATTACAGACAGAAGCAAAGCCATCTTATGACGTGGCAGTATTTTGGAAGTTGCAGTGGGGAAGATGCCCAGAAACCCCAGCACCCTCCAGCCCATACCGACCAAGAAAGTATGTTTTCTGTGTAATAAGAACAAAAAAAGTGTAGTTTCTGCTGTAGTCGTGATACGTTATCCTCCCCCGAAGGTGCATTTATTACTTTAAAAAAAAGAAAAAGGAAAGTACACCAATATTGCTATAAAGGCTATTTCTGTCTTCGTGTCTTGCCATAGTCAAACGTCCGTGTGCGCAGTTTGTGAAATCTATGTGTACACATTTGTGAATGTGTGATGTATATATAATGTCCAGTGCTGGTAATAAAATAAAATAAAACAAAACCACACCTCTCTGTACAAAAATAAAACTTGAGGCACTAGACACACCGTGAGAAGCGTGCATTTGCCTAGAATGTGGCTTTGTTGACATAAACATGAAAACTCTCGAGGATGTCATGCGTACATGCTGTTCAACCCATTCCTTAGGAGAGGCCGAGTGCCTGCATTATAGCCGAATTAGTTTTATTACAGAGTAATGTTTCTCCTTCCCAAACACCCTAACCACTTTATGTGTAAGGAAGTCACATAGTTTTCTATGACGCTGGCTTCCACATAGGACCATAGACCAAAGCCCCTATGGAAACCAGAGTTGGGAGTAATTCCCATTGAAACAGGTTGCAGGGGGTGTCGTTGTAGATGGGCTGAATAGACTGCCATCCAAGTACCCCGTTTTAAGTGAGTTGTGGATCGGCCTGCGCAGCCTGCCCATTTCCCTAAGGAGGGGCTTCGGCTTAGCCACTCCTTCTACAGGATACAGTCCACTGTGTGTAGAACAAGAAAGGCGTCCCCCACCCCCCACCCCAAAAAAACCTCATTCATGATATGTTTCCTCTGTCTACACCATTGGGGAAAAATAGCTCTTTCCCGCCTTGTGTGAAGAGAAACGGGGACATTCCAGTAGAATGAAGGAAATAATAACAGTAATAGTAACACTGCACTATCAATGCTTAAACATACTGCAGCATCAGTAGTGACCCCTTGGTTTATTCTAGCCGCAACAACTTTCCACATGGGGGAAGAGGATCGAGTTGCAATGGCCCACCGCTGTTTGGCATGGGAACAAACCGGAAGCGTTAAAGCCGCACACCCAAAACATTATGGTAAAACCCAGATGATGCCCTTGACATGGAGGTTCATGGGGGGGAGGTCTTCTGAACAGCTTAACCAACCTATGCAATAAGTACAGGTGAAAGTTGCTAGCTCCCACTGTTGCACAGTGAGGCTTATTTCCAGGTAAGTGTGTCTAGGGTTGCACTCTTATAAGCAGCAATTCTTCAATCGCCTTCTGGAGAGTGGAATACAGTTCCGGGCCCTTTCTGATATCCAGAACTATCATCCGATGCTGGTTTATACTGGAGACTTAAATGGCGCATTGAGTCCAAAAGTCTGTAGACAGCTCAGACAGAACTGTGCTGGAAGCATAAGCAGATAGTTTAAATGTACCCTTCGTCCATTGGGCTGGGAAGGGTGACACCGCCATTTGAACAGTTATGGTCTCACTTGCCGTGCAAAAGAGAAGTAAACATTGCTGTGAGTAATCTGGAAGCGTGCGTCGAACTGAACAACTGAACTGAACCACCCTAAAGGAGTTCCTTTCTTATTTACTATATCCTTGAAGTGCCCTGTCCCGCATGTTTGTTTGCTTGTTATTAAGAAATAAAAGAGAATAGGCTGGAAAACAATATCTCCCCCTCTCCTCCCTGTTAACATGGACCTCTTTTGTCTAAAGTCTTTGTTTGGTCTGCCCTGGAGAATTCTCTTCTGCTAAATCCACTGGCGCTCGAAAATCAAGAGGAGTGTGTCCCAAACTGTTAAATCAATTATTAGTATTGAAGTATGATTGCGGATCTTCCCTGACTTCCGTAGTCTTACGCTTGAAGCACCCCCCCTTTCCCTCCCCCTCTTTCTCCATTGGGGGGGGGGGGAAGCCCGAAATGAAATCACGCTGAAAATAGCAATTTTACTAGGAATCATTAATCACCTCCTACAATAAATACTTCTTTGTAATTCAACAGCGATTCTGAAAGGCATTCTCTTGGAAAAAGGTCTGAGAAGACACGAAGGATTTTCCTGGGGAAAATGGGTTCATGCGACACAGTTGCTTGGCTGTGCCATGAAAATGTATACTTTCTGGGTGGAGAACCGAACGAAGACTGGAAAATGCTCGTGGCAGATCACCATCATTCAAGGTAATGTTTTTATTTGATTTTTGGGGTTGTTTTTTTTTCCTGTTTATGCCTTTCCCCTTGAAAACGCAGTGCGCTTCACTGTGATGTGTAGGTGTCCATGTTTTTTTTTTTTTAATAGCTTGGCTGCCATAATCGATGTAACAATAAGTTCGAAAACTACACCCGACCATTGTCCTGTTTGTGCGAGGGCAATGGGGAGAGTTCACCGAAAGGACAAATTTTCTATCCCATTAATTGTTTTTTTAAGAGAAGTAGACTGAGGCATCAAACCCTTGACCTTTAAAGGCAGGATTCTTTCTAGCTGCTGGACCTAAATCTGCTCCTCTTGCCCTGTTTTACACACACACACACACACACACACACACACACACACACACACACACTTATTGCATATTACCAAAGAAAGCTGCTCTGGATCCTAAAGGTGGAAGCTGCCTTCATGTTTCAGACAGAGTAAATGCAAATGTCAGTCCTTGAAACAGTCGGGCGTAAAAAGGTCTAAGTAAGCTCTAAGGCGTGCAACCACAACATAGCTGTCAACTTTTCCTTTTTTAAAAAAGGGAAATTCCCTTATCCCGAATAGGATTCCTCGCAAGAAAAGGGAAAAGTTGACAGCTATGAACCACCAGCAAGGGAGGAGGGCTAGAATTGTGCTGCTTGCCTCCCCCCCCCCCACTCAGAGATGTGGCATGCGCGGCGCAGGTTTGTTTGTTTACGTTTTTATTTTATTGCTGCCTTTGGGATTCACCCATGGCCAGCATCCAATGCTGAAGAGGGATTGCCACGTGGATTCCTGAGGAAGGGACTTGCCATTTTGGGTTGCAGCAGCTGCAGGACGAGATGGGTTTGTATGTAAGAGAAAGAGTAGGGAGGGAGGCCCAGACTGGTGGGATTTTGCTGGTTTCCGCACCATCTCATGCTGTCTAGATTTTCCCCAATTTTGTAAGCAGAAAGGGGGTGTACTTGGCGCTGTGTAGGGTATGGGGATTGCGAAGGACCGTTTCGTCTCTCTCTCTCTCTCTCTCTCTCTCTCTCTCTCTCTCTCTCTCTCTCTCTCTCTCTGTCGTCCCCACATACACACAACCCATCTTCAGGCTTTAGGTTCATATTTGCTAACTTTGAGCGTGTGAAATGAGCGCCGCAGGCCTCCCGACGATTCTACTAGTTCCACCACTCCTGGTCCAAGTCTTTCATGCTGGAAACTCTGCTCCCCACTGCCCCCCCCCCACTTATTTTCCTTTTAAGAGAAGTGCCCCTCGGTTTGCTTAGCTTGTTCGCTACAGAAATATACAAAACAGATCAATATCTTGGTGACACCATTTCACGGAGCAACCTTAGCGTGAACCGACCGGGAAGACCAATAAACAAGAACTGCGAGCTTTTGGATGTGATTTATAGTATGCGGAGAAGAGACATGTTTTTTTTTCCAGAAAGAGAAAGTACTGTAGTCCCTTTCTCCTACACTTCCATTACAAGAGAGACAGATGGACACCTAAGACAGAAGTGCTACTCTCCCGGCAGAGGCAATCTCTGAAGCGCAGGCTTGGCTAGGTTGAGAAGGAGGAGTAGGTGTGAAGATATTGTTCTTGCCCTGCTTTGAGGGAAATGTTAGCTTTGCAATTCTGCTAATTGCCAGCTCCCTCCAGAGCAGTTTAATTTACTCACTCCTTTGGCCATGCTGCGACCCAGGAGGATTGGGCCGCCAAGTTCTCTTAACTTCAAACTTTGACCCCATTTGTGCTCATTGGTGCTTTTGCCTGCATCATGAATAATAAGCAGTAGTCCCCCCTCTCTGTTTTAAAGCACATATTACTCCCCCCCCCCAAGAATCCTGAAAGCTGCCGTTTACCCCTCCAGAGAACTACAGTTCCCAGCACCTTTAACAAATTATGGTTCCAAGGATTCTTGGGGGAAGCGGGGATGTGCTTTAATTATATGATGCTCAGGCAACTGTAAGTTAGGCGCGTTGAAATCTGGGTTGAATCCAGCCTAAGGTACCTGCACTTGGAAGCCACTGAAATCGATGCGACAAGTCAGACATTAAGCCTGCAAGCCTAAACCCACTTACCTGGAAGCCACCCTCCTTGAATGCAATGGGGCTTACTTCTGAGTAGATTGCTCTGCTAATGCCTGAAACCAGTGGGCCCTAAATTAGATTAAACCCACTGCGCCTTAATTGCTCGCCAATCCTCATTGCATCTCATCCAATCGAGTTTTCGCCTGCCTCGCTTCCTTTCTGGAACTGGCCAAGGTGTGAAACACCTTTGTCTCCCAGGACTGGGTGGCAACACTCCTGCTGACCTCAGAAGAATAAAGTTGTCACCCCATCCGACCAGTTCAAAGGGAATACTGACTAAATAGCCGTGGCCGTTCTCTTAGAGACTCGCCTGCCTGATAGCCCTATGCGCCAGGACTTTTTATCAGGGGGTTCCTTGTTGTGATGAAAGGCGTGGGTTCCAAATCATGTCTGCTGCCCCAACCTGCTGCCACTGACAATAAAAAGTCGAATTCAAATGACTGATTCGGGGGCTCGGCCGCTTCATTCTGCCTGGGCCTGACAAGCCCCGCGTTATTAATGTCCAAATGATCTCCCCAGAAACTGAAAAGCTGTCAAAAACCGGCGAGATGATGAGGCCTAAATAAAGCAATAGAGAAGCACTGCGAGGGTAGATAAAGGTGTTGCGTCTGTTTTTCTCGGGTATTGAAATTTTAATCTGGCCGGGTTGGGGAAGGGAGGGTTGGGGGTGAGAGAGAGAGAGAGAGAAAGGATGGGATGTCACGTGACATTAAATAATTAATGCAGATCTTCACGAATGGATCTGTGACGGTCAGTTCTCACTAGTAGGAGTGATTCTTTCCGAAGTGAAAGGGAACTTCCTCTTTGACTTTCTTTCTTTTATATATATATAAGAACAAAAAACAAAACCCCAAAAGCATGCCTACCTGGTTTATCTTTTGCAAGGCTCCTTAAACTCCTTAAGCAAGCAATAAGGGGGATGAGGTCGGTAAGTATGCGCAGGCCGGTCGTGTGCCTGGATTGCCTTTCATTGTTTGCACTTGCCTTCCTTTTTGATAGGGGAGCCTTGACTTAAGCGACGGGGAGATTTACGAAATGTTAAATCTTTGTTGCAAAGCTGCCTTGTGGTCGCATTATGCCTTTTTGGTGATTAAACCTAAAGCGAGGCGAGGCGATTTGATAACGTTCGAGTACTAATTCAAACACTGTGGAAAGTTGCCGACCACAGTGCGGGAGTCCTGGTTTTTTGTGTGTTACCCCCCCACCCCGCAATTTGCCAGGCGTTCATAAATCACCGGCTCGCAGAGCAAGGCCAAGAAGAGAAACCGGAGAGGCGGCGGCAGCGGCAGAAAGCATTGTGAGGAAGGGAAGAGAGGCAGGCCGGGGGTGGGGGGGCGACGACAACAGAAGTCATAGACACATTTCTCTATGACTCATCATTAAGCAGCGCGATTTAGTACCCAGTTAAAGCACCGCAATTAATAGCAGAGTTTTGTGATAAGGTTCCCCCCCCCCCACTTTAACTCATGGCGTTTTTGTTAAGTGCTGAATTGCTACTTTCTAACTTTAAAGCTGCAAAGGAGGAGCCCTGCCCCCCCCCCACCCCAAGAGGTCTCTAAAATATCATAGCATGTAGCTTAATCGTCCCCAAATATGCCACCAAAAGCTATTGAATAGCACGGTGCTGATTTAATAGTAAGCGCATTAAGTGGTGGTTCTGTGTATGCTATTGCTTTCGATTGTATTACAGTTTGCCACGCGATGGGCTGTTTACGAAGTCGTTTGAACGTTAAACACCAAAGGACTTTCCCAGAATAGAGAACTGGTAGGATAGAGAGCGAGAAATATTATTATACCCTTAAATACTCCTTGGTATAGAAGCAGCTGTCTGGCAAAATCCGCCGCCAGTTCCAGAAATCGAAGCATCTTACTAATGGGGGAGTGCAATAAAAGCCCCCAGTAAGCGATCTAAACCTTCTCCTTTCTTTTGTCCTGCTAGATGCCTGCGTAGCACCAAATCTAAAATTATAATAGTCATTACCAAACGATCCAATTACCAAAAGCAAATTCTATCATGCCAAGTTCTCCCAAGATGAGATTTAAAACTTTTTTTCAGGCCTTCGATGACATTATTCCAAGAAACAGCACTTTGCAATTATTAAGCAGTCACTTTTGCTAGCCAGGCGAAGGAGAATCCAGCGGGACATTTTTTTAAAAAGGGGGGGGGGAGGCCTGTCAGTGGATTGCGGAAAGCGGGGCGAACATCTCATTGTTACTATAAATGATTAATAAATATATTTAAATAAAATTATTATTGCTTTGAGAAAGTCAATATCCTTATCTTCAGGCTACTTTTCTGCCAACGGACCAAAGAACAGCCATTTAAACCCACAACACACGTCTGTTTCCCCCGTTTGAACACTATTTTTTGTTGCTATTGTCCCTAGTCTGATTTTTAAGTCAATTGTAGCCAATGGGAAACAGTTCAGGGACCACAGATTCAAGTGTGCGCCTAGTTTCCACCGACGTGTGCCTTGCATTTAAACGAGAGAGTCACATTGTTATGCCATTAAACAGAGATGAACGTGGCCAGTTGTATTTAATGTCCTTACTTGATTAAATGATGCTAAACAAAGGCTTCCCAGAGGAATATAAAGCTTACATTTCATAAAAGAGGAATTATAAGATATTCACAGGGAGAATAGTTGTCTTCATAAGAAAGGAGCTTATCTTTCAATTTCATACACGATTGCAAAAGGCAATATTTTTACGTGTGCTTTTTCTAAAAGGGGGGGGGGAACGCAACTCAACAGCGTCCTTTTAATGATTATATACCCACCGAGGATCTGCTAAAACAACTCAGCAGCTGACCCACGTCTTCTTTCGAAAATAATGCTCATCCCCTATAGTTCTCTTATTTAGCTATTGCTTGTTCTTTATTTACAGCACTCCGGTGCACCGGAAAATGCGGTTTAAAGACACCTACAATCTGGAAACAATTCTGCCCGCTGGTTGGAAACGCGAGGAGGTAAGAACCCTGTGGATGGAAAGAGGAAACAAAAAAAACGGAGAAAGGAATCTGTTGTCCAATTGTTTAAAATAGTTTCATATTGCAGAGAAGAGGATTCGGTTTGCTAGTGCTTGTTACAGAGGTTAATGTGAGTTTCGGGTTTGATAAATAGCTAAATCGGTTGGAATTTTCTGCACTGCGCCAATTCATCTTTCGTCGTCGGTGAATGCACGTCTTGTCAAACAAAGAAATACATAGAGCCTAAGTAAGAGCAATTCTTTGAGAGCCATTCAGAACAGGGAGGGTTGCTCACGGGCTGGAAAGAGCTAGAGAAGCCAGTGAAGTCTTTACTGAAAATCCATTTTGCTTATAAAATCCAGCTCTCTCAGGATAGGTTCGTGATTAAGAGCAGCTCTGCATTTGTGATAGCCTGCTTATTGTTTGCTGTTCCGGGTGGCTTTAGATTGTTTAGAAGAGGAGAACAAAAGTCACCTTTACAACTTAGAATACCTGAGTATTCTCTATGGCTGCTAGAAACCACTACTAGGAATCAGTAATATCGCATCTGCTTTACCTGCTGTTGTAGTGAAATTTATAATTTTCTCTAGGTGGCCTCGTTTACACCCAGCTGAAGGCAAACGAAATATATTCATTGATGGCATCTATTCATTGAAAACTGCTCTTAATCCTAATAGAGGTGCCTTGCACTCTTCTCTCATTTCAGTTCTTAAAATCGATGAAAACGTTTAAAACGCCACCATATGATTTTTTTTTATTTTATTTACCAGCGTTAGAAGACCAAGGGATATGTAGAGCCGCTTGAATTTCCTGCTAGAATTACCTGCTTTTATGAGGCTGAAGTACAATTAGTTTAGTTTACTACCTTTTAAACGGCAGGCATAAATTACAAGCCTACAAAGGCTTGTTGTGTTGATTTAGCAGCTTGTTGAAATTCTCCCTGCTAAAAGGCCCTGCAAATGCCCCTTCCTGAGCCATTTCAAGACAAAATGTTGATTTAAAACTATCAACATTCCAATAAGGGGGGGGACAAATTACTTTAAAAAACAAAACACTTCCAAGTGTCTGAAATATAGCCGGACCATACCCTCCCATAAATAGTCTAGAATTTTCTAAGATTTGTATTCAATGCTTACACACACACACACAAACACACAAACACAAACACAGCACTCGTCCCAATTTCTCTGATAAAGATGCATGAAATTTGGACAAACTTTAAAAGATAATAGATGTGATGCAGCGCAGCTGTCCTAGTACTTAAACGAAAAAGATAAAATTATTTAAGGGGGACCAAGAAACAACAACCACCCCCAAAACCTAGTGACATTAAAAAACTCACACCAGGCTCTGATAATAACAGAGTCTCTATGAGAACGTCATTTCCTAGTTCTGATTACCTTGCTTTGCATTTTCAGACATAAAAGTGACATAAAATATTCAGAGAAGTTCACTCGGTTTCTTCTCCGCGTACACAACATTTTAAGGTTAACGTTAACAATCAGCATTCGTTTTAAATGAGGCGTATTGCGGAACGGAACTTTAAACTAAGCCCAAAACTCAATTCATCTAAAGCAAAAGCACAAATCGTTTTATTTAATTTAAGCATGGATAGCGGAAGGGAAGTCCCACTTTCATCGGAGGATTCTCTGCTCAGTATATTTACTTGGCAGAAAGTCCCACTGAAATCAATAGGACTTACCTCTGAGTAAATATGCTTAAGCCTTGCAGCTTTTAAATTCGTAGAGACTTTACAGCTTAGTTGCACTTGGATGCTAACCAATCATTTGAAAAACGATGTCCATTGATTTCAGCGCGCGCGCTCTCCCTCCAAGTAATTGTGTTTTGGATCTCGACCTCAGGTCTGCTCTGCGCCTTCTTTCTTCCGCATGCATTCCACTGCTATGTGTGCAGAAAGAGGCGGGGCAGCCTAGCCCTGTTCCCTAAAATGAAATGCAGCATTTTTAGCTATCCCAAAAGCGTTCAGATTTCCCAGTCCTCGAAGTAACAGATGAAGGCAACGGAGAACCTCCGTGAGGAAGGCAAAATGGGTGGCGAGGCTGCTGCCTTTCTGTCCATTCGCATTTGTATTTCTCAGAATTCAAGATCTCTGAAGTTCAACCGAAGCAAATGAATTCCAGGTCATCTTTTTTGGTGGGTTTTTGTTTTGAAAAGGCGAAATGATAAGCAGAGTTACCAGGACTCCAGTGAGGCAAGCTTGTCTCCTATAAAGCACAGCCTGAAGAATTAGCTCCTCATAAATCACCAAGAAGTTACTTTTCTTTAGGGGAAAAAAAAAACACCCCACATATTCACTATCCATGCAATACGCACCGGAGTTAATAGTTCAACGGCAGATTTCACATTAACTTGATCGTTAAAAGTAATACAGATCTTCATAGCAAAGGGCCCTTTCCTTTTTTTAATACAAGGAAAGGAAAGGGGGAAAGGATGTACTCATAGATGGCATTAAGGTGTGTAAGTTGAATCTGCACCCCAGAGTTATGATTTATGGTTTTGTAGTTTCTATTTGGTAAAGTCATCTTTCTGCTTCTGACTCAAAGCAGTCGATAACGTTTTACTCGAGATTCAGGAAGATTTGCTGTGCCTCCCTCCCCCATCTGCTCCATTATCCATTAATTTTGGCTGCATTGTTGCTGAAGAACTTCTGAAGGCCTCTTTTGACTGCGCTGAAGGCACTTTAGTTTAAATGCCTATGAATCCATCTCTTGGATAAGGGTGCTCACTGTTTAAAGTTTAGCATTTGTCAGTGAAACTATTAGTGATGGACGTGCCTATGACTATTCTACAAGTTTCCGTTGAATACTCGCCCCCCTTTCTTTTTTAAGTTTGCTTGTGGCCTAAGATCTGTAGGTTCTAGTCCTATCAAGCTGTGTAATTTGGGTCCATTATAGGCTATGTTCCGGGAAGGGAAATTTATAAAGGTAGATTCGAAGTAATATATCTTTGGGCATTCTGCCACTGGAGTTCAGTGGGAAGAAAGAAAGTTGATTTCAGAGGAACTCTGAGCTTATGAAAACTCTGAGCCTAGAGAGCCTCTGGGTGACAAGGGGAGCTTTTTGTGTGCGCGCTGAAATCCCCGCATTTCCACTTAACACTGTTGTGGAAGGAGATGGAGGTTACTAGTGTGGTTAAATCCACCAACCTCTTAAAAGTTAAGTTGCAGTCAAAGGAATAGGACGGCTCATAATTCGATCAGAAGGCTGGAAGACGATACGTTTCATCTGCTCACACATAGTAAATGGGGTTCTCTCCCAGCCCCAAGCTCTAATGCAAGTGATGAAAGAAATAGAATACAGTGAAACTTGCTTTAGAGTTCGTTTTGAGGAGCAGCTGAGAGGGATGTTACATAGGGAACCGGGCAAGAAATTCAGGACCACCATCGCCAAAGTGGGCCCGTAGTGCATTTAAGGTAGAAACGACGTTTGCCTTGTAAGACATGGTCACTTTGTTGGAGCACTATGTAGGTTGTGGAAACTGAACAGAAAGAAAAAGGGAGCTTTTAGATCTGCATACAAATGAAAGATTAATTCATTTCTGAGGCTCGCTCTAGGGACCTGTGTGAGATTCCCCCACCCACCCCCATTTCTTTCTTGCTTTTTCTCTTTTTTAAAATCCTCCCTCTCCGGACAGTTAGATCATTATTCCGCGCTAAATATTTCATCGTTCCAGAACCCTATAATTTTGTACATCACTCAAGTACTTGCATAGGAAATGCGTAAGCGCAGGTTGAAAGAGAAGGTCCCAACAGAGTTTGCAAAATGTAGATCCACCACAAAGCCAGCAGACGCCTTCCTCCTCCTCCTCGTCGTCCTCCTAGGGTGTTAACAAGGATAGAAGCCCACCAGCTCTATACCATAGGATCCTTGGGCCTTTTGTCAGGTAATTACGGGTCTTTGGGGTTCCTACAACGGCTCTTGGTGTAACGTGGGTGTTCAGCAAGCTCCATTCAATAGAAGTACAGAGGAGCCCGTGGGATGGCGGATACCCCCCTCCCCTTAATACTGAAGGGCTTTTCCTTATGGAAATAGTGGCAGAAGTTCATCTCGGATGGAGCCAGCTGCCCTTTTTTCCTCTAAGGGTCAGCGGAGAGTTTCTCCTTCAGAACGAGGCCAGTTGGTTAGCCTCAAAAAGTTATGGGTAATCACATGAGAGAGAGAGAGAGAGAGAGAGAGAGTGTTATTGATTATTTCTATCTTCCGTGTGAAACTTATATAGAAAAATATTCGTGGGAGGCGTGGGATAAAAAATATAAGATAATCTGTGCCTTCTTAGCTAAAGCGTAAGGAGGGGTGAGAGAAGAAACAGAAAAGAAAGGAGGAGAAACACACACACACACACACACATACATACATACAGAGAGAGAGAGAGAGAGAGAGGTTTGCGCTTCCAACCCTTGTTCCTTCAGTGATTCCCTATTTCAAATAAAAGGATTTAAGTTGACGTGTGACCACGTGAGCACATAATACAGCGCATTATTGTGGCATTTGGAGTGGAGACCCGGACTGGCTTCGCCCGTGATTACGTTTTTTCCGTTTCTGTTCAGAGCAAGAACTGCTTTCTATTATCCACCATCAGCGCCGCCGCCGCCGCCGCCTCCCCCCCCCCAAACAACCAACCCACCCGCTCACCCTCGGAGAGAGAGCTTCCACTTGGGCTACGGCGCTCGGTCCTTATGGAAAGGTTATCGCCGGACTGTTAGGACTCGATGCTTCGTTTTAAAAAAAAGAGAGGATGGATTTTATTTTAAGGTATTTCCGCCGATTGTTCCTTTACCGTGGGTGACTTATGGCTGGGCGAGGCAAAGGTCAGGAGAAAAAGCTTAAGGGTGTATATGGACACCAGGCAAGCCTCGTTTCCCCCTTTGTTTCCCTGGGCTTGTGGAAGGGGGGCGAGAGAGAGAGAGCTTTGCAACAAACAGATCAGAGAATATTCCCCCCCCCCATAAGGTTTTGGATTTCTGCGTGTTGTTCTTGTGGCTGGGCTTTGTTGTGGCTTTTTGTTGTGGTCTGGATGCTTTAGTGGCCGTTGTTATTTATATCGCCCAACAGAAGCAGGAGAGGAGAGAGTCAAGGCTTTTGCTTGTCCTGTTTATTATATACCTCTGATGCTGATTTAAGTGTGTTTTGGGAAGCGTCACGGGACCGTGATCCGAGCCCTTTCTTTCTTTCTTTCTTTCTTTCTTTCTTTCTTTCTTTCTTTCTTTCTTTCTTTCTTTCTTTCTTTCTCTCTCTCTCTCTCTCTCTCTCTCTCTCTCTCTCTCTCTCTCTCTCTCTCTCTCATATTCTGGACCTTCAAATCGATGAGTATGCAATTCTGCTGCCATTTTATTTATGATGCTTAGTGGTATTTTGTTGACTGGTGGCCCACTTAACGCACGACTGGTGGGATCTTCACCATTCCAGGAGAAAGAAACCAGACGGTTTTCCTGCTCCCCCTGCTCAATTTTGAAGCTGTTTCCCTGTCTTCTCTCTCTCTGTGTGAGAATGGAATAAAAGCATCCCTCCATACTCCATAATAATCAATGGGAATATTGGAGCGGGGAGCTGTGGTTGGATTGAGCAAGGATCTGGAAAAGAAAAGAGGGCGCTTGAACCTCTTTTTCTCTCCAAAATCTTTACATTCGCATTAGATTTTACCTCTTTACCTCTCACCAGGTCTTAACCAGCTATTCATTCAGTTTTATGGAGGGAGATGCACCGCAAATAAGGGGGAGGGGGAATGAAAGCACTGCTTGTGTTATACAAGGGGACAAATGTTATATAAAATTACATCCACCACTGAGTCCCAGCATTGCTAAAGGTCAGAGTGCTGACTTTTGATTTATGTTGCCAGTGGGCTAGGGGCAGAGCGCTCGCCTACACGCTGCTGCGCCTCCTCCCTCTCCCTTCTTACTGCCCAGTTGCAATTATTCAATTCAGGGTTAGATTTTAGAATTGGGGGTTAAGGAGCAAAAACTTCTTCTTCTTCTATTATGAATAAAACCCTCTTATCTAAAACATGATGGTTGTTTAATTCTAGAATGTGTCCTTGCGGATATTGTATATTTCCCCCCCCTTCCCTAATCTGTTCACCGACCAGATCCTAAATTAATAAATGAAAAGCAAGCGAATCCAGATTGTCCACGCATCTCTATACACATATGCACCCTTTCATATATATGAAAGAGGTGGGGGAACTTTTTTTCTTTTCTTTGGGGGGTGGGGAGGAATTAGATTTCAAATAGGCCGAAACCTCTTTGGGGGGGAAAAAAATAAAAATAAAACGTAAGTTTTAATTGTGGCTCAATTACTTTGCCACGGTTTCTTATGATTTATGACCTAGTTCTGGTGCATTTTGACCCAGTTCAAACAGTCATAAATAATAGGAGTGCTGAACCTGATACGAAAAAGGGCTTTCGTGCACAAGTGCTGGAAAGTAAGTAAATATTAATAACAATAATAAATGATGATGATGATGATGATTCCGGTGCAAATCCTCAGTATATATACCGAGTAAATACAAAACGAAGTGTCAATAGCGGTTATATGGGGTTTGATAAGATAAACAGTGATAAGAGACCAAAGAGGCTTCTTCTGCCTAAGGTTGGAAGCGATACACTTCTGGGATCGAGATCCTAAACCCCCTTACCAGGAAGCAAATGCCATAAAAAGCCAATGGTACTTACTTCCAAGTAACCAAGCTGAGGTTCGGTGTATTAAGCGTCTCAGGTTTGCATTTTATCAAGACTCTGTACCAAACAAGCCTCTTTCCCTGCAATTAAATCAGTTGAGTAGTTCTTCTCGGTGCCTTCTTGCAGCATAGTTATTCCGGAGTTCCGAATAATTTTCTCTTCCCAGGAAATATATATATTTATATTTTCTTTCACAATGCATTCTGAAATCTTTGGGCTATTTGCCGAAATGTTTGACGAAACTCCCCTGGATTTTCTACCCAGAGAAGAGAAAATGTTCGTTTACAAACTTCAGCTCCTGGTTCAAAATGTAGTGTAGTATCTGTTGGTTTGTTTGTGCAGCCCACCCCCAGGTTGCAGAAAGGATTTTCAGGGGAGGGGAAACATATTTATGCCGCTTGACTCCCAATGGCATAAATCCAAATATCATGGCTTCTTAGAAGGGGGAGTATTAGGCAACAGCAGCTAAAATTAAGATTTTTTTTTTTTAAATGATCAGGTTGGATAGAGAAAGGATACAAAGCCTAGGACAGAATTCGGGGTGGGGGTATTTTCACATTAAATTAAATAGCCAATTTAATGTAAATATTCAGGGCTTAGAAATCCACCCCCGCTTCCAACCACAGATCCTTTATCTGATTTATCTCTAAGGTGAAATATGTTATCTCTGCATCAGAATATTACTTCCCACAAAATTATCCTGAAGTAATTCCGAAGTGTGACAGAGCACTCGCACCTCGCCATCGCTGCTGGGACCCCAAGACTGCCTTTGTGGCAAGTGGGGTGCGCGCGCGGTGGATACCCGGACCGTCTTCTGTAGTTTGTTCCAAAGAGGGTTTCTCTCTCTGCCACCCGCCTTGCTCCCCACGCAAATCCTGCCCCAGTTTCTTAGCCGGCATCTTGCTCTTTTTTTGGTGGCTTAAAAAAAAAGGAAGAGTGTAGCATCAGCAGTTTTCAGAAGAAAAGTACGAGGTTGATTATTGACCAAAAGAGGCGTTTTCTCTTCCAGCGCAACTTTCAAGGGGTTGTTTGTAGCAGAAAAAATGCCTACCAGTGAATTTTTTGGGGGCCCCCTCCTACGCCGCTCAGCTTTCCCCTTCAAGTTGGGAGCCGCCGCGATCTGCTACGAGGAGCAAGTGTTTTCTGTTTGAAGCTCTGTTTACAGCTTGGGCGCACGAAGTCATAAATCTTGCCTAGCCATAATGACAAAAACCATTGGTATGCGTAAGAGGCCACCCTGGCCTTAGAGTCCTTGTGTGTGCATGTGTTTAAATATCCTCTTTCTTCCCCTCCTTTGCTTTGTTTCTGCTTTAAGGTGACATTGCGGTTTAAAGGGAGCCCTTTGTATTTCTCACACCTTGGGTTTTATCGAAGGCATGTCAGATTCACACCTAGGCTTTATTCCGAGCGCACCGCGGAAGGTCTGAAGCGCCGAGCGGCTCCTTTGTGTTGCCTTGGAAGTGCCTTGATGCTCTCCGTAGGTCCAGCTTGGTTTTGTTTTTTTTGTTTTGTTTTTGGAACCCAGAAGCATTCTGCTGGCTAAACCTCGCGACATTTGGTTTGGTGGTTGGAAGGGAATAAAGAAATGGTTAGGAGAAGGGAGAATAGGACAAAGACTAAGAGGGGGGCGGCAGAAGGGAACTGAAGTTCACAGAACCAAACATCCACGCCCATCAGCATGCAACCACAACATTACATATGTCGGTGTGCGTATTTTTACTAATGCACACGGAGAGGTGTGTCTTTATGGGTGAAAAGATGTTCATGCTAGCCTCTCTGAACGCATTTACAGAGGTCCTCCATGCACACTTAAGCTTCAGAAATTCTAGGAGCCCCTCCGAATTATTTAGAACCCGAGTAGCATTTGTTTCTGTCGCGGAAGGATGCGCAGCCTCCCCATTCGATCCTAACGATGTTTGCTCGCCAGCAAACCCCGTAGATTTCAATTCGATCGGCTTTCACCTAAGCACCCTTTAGGAGTAGGCTTGCCTGTCTCAGTTCCATTGATCTGAACAGAGACAAACATGCCAGCAATTCGGTTCTAACTGGGAACGGAGTCTTTATGGGAGTGACATCCCATTTGCGCGGGATTCAATGGCAAAAAAGAAATCGGCCCTCGGTGTTGAATCTTTGCGGCTTGTTTGCGTACCACGGTCGCGTGGGCATCCCGCATCCAGTTGCGCGCGTTAATGTAAGCCTAGGGGAAGGGCATGTGTGTGTAGATGCGTCCTTACATGGGCATCTGGCTGCGGTTGCCTATCTCGGGTGAGCGCGCCCGTTCATCATCCCGAAATGTCATTACTTTAATCGTTCCTTTGAAACGCTGTCTAGATTGGCCTGGGTGGTAGACAGATCAGAGGGCTCCTGGTTTATTACATGGGGGCATCCGAGTCTTGCAGGAGTTCCAGGTTTCCACCCCTTCTGCACGTCCAAAAGAGTCCATATCTACCATGAGCACCTTCATATAATGTGGAAATACGCGCGCGCACATATCTATATCAACAATCCGGTCTAGGGAGGGTGACCCCTTTGTGAGCATCCTTTGTCTTCATTTGCATAATTTCCCTGGCCTTCAGTGCCGCCCCAGCGCTTCCCTCCCTCCCTCTTTCTTCGCCCTCCCTCCCTCCCTTCCCGCTCCCCACCCCCCACTCTGCTCGCCTGCTCGCCTCCCTGCCCCGGACTTCCCGAGGCAGCTGCCTTACCCCCCCTTCAAACAAACGCCCCCTTGGGCGCACAAAGATTTCAGAAGAAACATCCCTGCTGCTTTTTTTTTCCTGTAGAAAATCTGGTCAAGGTGGGAGAAGCCCGGCTCCGGTAGCCTAGGGAGGCTCTCGAACGCGGCCAGGCCCCGAGGAACGTGGGGAGGTGGAGGTAGGGGCTGGAGCGAAGTAAAGGCTCGCGCGTGGCGAGGAGGGGCGGGTGGCTCTCCGTCAGAGGCGAGCTGGAGAAAGATCCCCTTGCGCGCGTGCCCTCTTCCTGATCAAGGCAGGGCTGCTCCCATCTGTACTCGTGGGCTCGTCCTGGTGGAGATGAGTTGAGCTGGGACCCATCCCGGAGAAGCTGAGGGGACTTGCTTGGGGAGGGGTGGGGAGGGGAACTCGCGAGGTGGTGGTGGGGGGCAGTGGATTGAGGAGAAGAGTCGTGCTCCCAGGGCTGGCAGGGAGCGACTGTCGCCGAGCCTCCAAAGAGCAAAATGCGAGCTTCCGCCTCAGTCGTCAGAAGTTAAGGTAAGCAGGCCACAAATACGCTGCTATCAGTGGTGAATGGCGGAGTTTATGTCCTGGTGATTTATGACCAGAGACTTAAATCTCGGTTCAAGAAGAGTTCACAGGCTGGAGCTTCCTTCCAGGCAGTGACGGATAGACCCTGGTGCTTCGAGTTCAGGCCAGTTGCCCACCCCCTCCCCTCCACTTTCCCTTTATCTGGCAGGAAATCTTGGGGCGAAGGGAAGGTGGATGAGAGGGGGTGCCCGCCTGGATCCAGTAGGGTGAAGGGAAAAGACGGGAGCGCGAGAAAGAAACATCTCGAGATTGGTCGCCGCAGCTCACTCCAGGAGCCAGTTGAGGAGGACTGAAACTTTTAGGCCAGTTCAGTCTCCCTGTTTTCCAACCAGGACTGTATCGGCTCAAGTCCAGGCAACCCGCCTTTTTCTGAGCTGCAGATCGAGCCGTGGAAGGGAGGGGTTTTTGTTTGTTTGTTTGTTTGTTTGTTTTTAAACTGAGGTGTGGCGTGGAGGAGAAGCAATTAGGAGCCTTCCCTAACGAAGTTTCCACCAAAGCTTCCTAGTGTTTCTAAGGAGCTAGGAAAGTCCTAATTGATGAAGATATTTTATTTGCAAGGGCCGGTCTAGTCTTTTTGCTTACCCCTTGAGACACTTTTGGATCCTGAGATAGTACAATCCTGAGCACATTTCTTCCTGGGAAGGGAATCCAACCGAATACAGTGGGACTTACTTCCCGGTTAAATGGACATAGGATCGCCCTATAAGGCAGCGAGAGTAAACTATCATGGAACTTACTTTGGAGTAAGCTTATGTAAGACTGGGCTGCGTATGATCCCATGATAAGCAATCAAAGTTTTATGGCCAAGTCACTGGGTTGCGTGACAAACTTCTGCGGGGCCCAATTTCGCTTGTAACCTGTTCCTCCCCTCCAGTTTCCTTTTGTCTATTATCTGTGCATCATCATCAGCAATAGGCAAATGATATGAAGGGTGCATTTCACTTTGAATTGGTAATACAGTGTAAGATGTGATCCAGAGCCACGTCCCTTTCGTGGAAGTTTCGCCCTGATTTCATCCGGAGTTGTTTATTAGCACCTCTCCCTTTCATTGTTGAGAATAGGTAGGTTTACCTTTGGTCTGCTGACATTAAGGATGAGAATTGCGTTATTCCTCTCACTTCACACTCTTTTTGGCACCACCCTCCACCTGAGCTGGTTATCGCCTCACTGCCTAAGCTTACAAGCAACAAAACTTAAAGCCTGGGATAGCGATAGCGTGGAAATATTATGAATTTGACCAAACGGAAACCACGATCATAACAGACCCCACCACCTAAGTTGTGGTTCACAGAAGATAACAGGCCTCTGCAAAGGAAGCCCGGAAATTAGCAGAATGAGTAGAAGGACAGATAGCAACAGTAGGGATCTACAATCCAGGTTTTTTGTTAGGTATTTTGGATTTAAAGTCGATTCATTCTCAAAACTGGAGGAAATCAGTTTATGCCTGGATTGTGTTCCGGGGCTACAGTTTCTAAACTGGCAGCCAAGAAGAAGTTAATTGCCTACATTTTTAAGCTCTTAACCGCCGGGTTAAGAAAGGACTTGATTACTGTTTAAATAATAATAAGAATCAAAGGAAGCTGCCATCTGTAAGGGGTTTATTAAATTAGTTTGTCTCTACAGTGTGCCTTGTTTTCTAAGGAAACTGTGGACTGAAATGCTAACACATGTAATGAATTTGAGTGGGTGCCTATGATGCTGTGTAATGTTTTCTTCAAGAATATAAGCTTTGGCACAAGACCATCTTGGCGGAGAAGAGGGAACTGAGGATGTTTTGTAAGAAGATGGAGATAGGGAAACTATGAAGGTGCTGATAGATGGGTTTTGATATCGGGGTTTGGCCAGCCTGTAAAAAAAAAAAAGTTCTTAGATGGCAGATAAAATTCCTGGGAATGGAAGCCCATCCCCAACCTCGGTTGTACTCATGCAGGTAAACATTGTGGAGTGAACAGAAAAAGATTCGCCTGGGTTGTAGGAGCCTTCTGCGGTTTTGTGTGTCCATTCTCCTTTTCCCAGCCAAATGACCCTCATACATCAAATTACATAGCAGTTCCAAAGACAGACCCTATTATCGTTAAGTTGGTAGGAAAGTTCAATCCGTGGTCATGGAGATGAACGCTGGTTTTTCAGGTTCCTGGTGTGTGTCTTTCCCCCCAATCCATCATGTTTGAACAGGTAGAATTTGGGTATATTACACGAAGGGGTTTGGGGGAGGGGGAAGTGAAGATACTGAATGATAATATTTTAAAAGTTCGTATGTGCCTAATATAACCCCGAAATAGTTATTAGCTGTTCCCGCAGAACGCAATGGACAGAAAGAATATATAGGCCCCAGGGTGCGAAGGAAACTTCCCACAAAAGCAGGTCTAGCTGAAAGGCCGCCTCGGATTATTATGTTTGGTTACATGTTGAGGCTGTTTGATCCTGGAGGCCAGATTTGTGTCTCTGTCTAAAGGCGCAGCAGTTAAAGCTAATTTATGCGCAGGAAGTTGGCTGGTTATTAAACTGCGAAGGAGAAGGGTTTCCCTCGTCGCTGTGCTGTTTCATCACACGAGGGCCATTATGGGCTGCATTTGTCAAACGTTTCCTAGCAAACAGTTCATGTGTTCGAATCCCTCGAGTGCCAGAACGTTGAGTAGCCCTTCACGGGGAATGCGATACAGTTATTTATGGGTCTTCTAGCTTTCTGTTTTCTTCGTAAAAAAAATGAAATTCGAAATGATGCTTGCTTAATAATAAAAAGGGGGGGGGAGCAAAAAAAAAGTCTAAAGAGGAAAGAGTTACGGATTTGCTCATTATTTTGGGGGGTGGGGCGGGGAGAGAATATCACTTTCCCACGGTGAACACAAGTTTACTCTGGTCGTTCTTATTTAGAGACTCTCCCTTTAATAACATACGAAATCCCTTTCCTGAGAATTGAAAAATGGTTCTTAGAGTAAGGGTGGTGTGTGTGTGTGTCTGTGTGTACACACACACACAGAGAGAGAGAGAGAGAGAGAGAGAGAGAGAGAGAGAGAGAGAGAGAGAGAGAGAGAGAGATTAAAATCCTAGAAAACTACACTCTCCCGGAGCAGTAAAGCACACAGTACCGGCTTCCTAGTAAATCCCAGCCACTATCGAAATTCTCCTCGCCCTCCAGGCCAAGTCATGCTGCTAAATATTGCTGACCACTTTTTCTGTTATGGCTTTCATGTCACTTAGCTATTGAAAGTAAGATGGATTTGTACTATTTCTTCACTCTCCTGTGCTTTCCCTACACCCTAGGTCTACCAGAACGGGCCATTGGAGGAAAAACGTCACGTGACAGAGGGGTGCCAATGTTATTCTTTAAGGGTGTCAAGACCCTGTCAGTTTGTGAAATAAATATTGGGAAACAACGAAATGCAAAAAGCGACCTACTACGACAGCTCTGCGATCTATGGCGGCTATCCTTACCAAGGAGCAAATGGTTTCGCTTACAATGCTAGTCAGCAGCAATATCCTCCTCCGCCTCCTTCTTCCTCGCTGGTGGAAACGGAGTACCATCGACCGGCCTGCTCTTTACAGTCCCCCGGCGGCGGCGGCGGCGGCGGCAGCACCACCGTGTCCCACCACAAGGCCAATGAAATCAATGAGAGTTGTATGAGGACCATCACCAGCCAGTCTCTCCAGCCCCCAGTCCTTTCAGAGCAGCCTCAGCCTCAGCCTCCAGCCCCCCAACAGGCACCACCACCTCCACCCCCCTCTGTGTCACCACCTCAGAATGCCACCACTAATTCAGCCCCGCCTAGCGCCACCAAGAGCTCCATCTTGAACTCCCACCATGTCCAAGCAAATATTCCCCTGGATGAAAGAGTCTCGACAAAACACCAAGCAGAAAAACAGCGGCTCCAGTTCAGGTATGGCAAAACCGAGGAGGGCATTTCCCCAGTGGATGTACGTACTTACAGGCAGCCCCATCCACCAAGCCATTAAGCAGAAGTTATTAAGATCCTTGACTTCTAGGTGTTTCATTAGTCTTGCAGGAATGGTTTAGGTTCCCCAGCTATTTCACTTGGGAATTGGAAACACACACAATCGCTTGAGATAGAAAGATTGCCTTATCTATAGCTATACACATAGATATCTAGATATATCTATATCTATATTACACATACACACAGCAAAAGATAGCTATGCAAATGCATACATACATACAGCTACATGTGCACATATTTAGGTAGGGGTGTGTGTGTGTGTGTGTGCGCGCACACACCCACACCCAAAGAGGCTGATCTCCAGAAAGAGGAGGACGCCTGAAGTTTGGTTGCTTTGCATGACCTCTGTTAAACTCTTGCAAAAGAATGTGAAGTTGCTTAGCTTCCAGGCTCTTCTCTTTGCAGACTTTGAGATGACTGTAACAGGCACCTCTGAGTCCTCAGCATTCCATAGACAACCCGCCCCCCTCCTCCTTTCTGCTTCTATTAAATCATGTCCAGATACAAAGGTCCAGGCCTATCTTCAACCAGTGGCAAGACCTGTGTCTCTTCTCTCTCTCTCTCTTTCTTTCTTTTCTTCTTTTTTGGCACAGTGCTACAGTCACAAGACAGTGACCTATCCCTGCTGAAGTGTAATGAGAATAAAATAGCTCATATCTGCAGTCAAGATCAATGCTTTGTTTGATATTCATAACCTCTTTTGATTTTAGCGCACAGACTGGCAACCTTACAAGCGCACTAAACAAAGCTTAGGTTTCCTTAGCACTTTGCAGGCAGGTCCATAAATACATTATGGGTGGATTATAGTGTTTATCAACAGTGCTATTACATAAGTAAACCCAAATCGATAAGAAAAGTATTAGCGTCAGTCTCCCCAGGCATTTGGCTTCTATTTACCACTTACTTCCTCAATTTATCTTGTGCTGCGAAAATAGATTCTAAAATTTTTGCAAATGTTTTCTTCGATGCATTTCTAATACTGTTACAATGGTGTATCAACACTGACAAGCCTGATTATTTGATATGTACTGTGGTTTAAACTGTATATTTATCTACATGCATATTATATCATCTAGGACCCTGGCTCTGATCCATAAACCCAGGCGGTCAAAGTACTAAGGGTGGCAGCCTAATTCTAAACATGTCAACCTGGAAGGAAACTCTGCTCAGTTTTATAGGCCTTGTTTATTAGTAAATATGCAGAGGACTGCAGACATATCTCATTGGGTGCAACTGCTGGAAGGAAAGTCCCACAGAACTGAATGTAATGTAGGCTTGATACTAAACTAGGAAGCAAGTTCCTGGAATTCTGTGGGGCTTCCAAGTAGGCTTAGGAACTCTGCTTAACAGAGTACTCCTATACCTACCTATCTACCCAGAAGGAATCCCACTGAGTTCAATGGGAATTTTTCCCTGGTAAGAAGGAATAGGATTAAAGCCAAAATCTCATGGAGTTTGATGTGACTTCAGAAATATTTCACTTATTTGGATTGTGCACTCAGCAAAGGCTGAATACGTTTTGGAAAATGTCCAAGTGTCCCCACTCCCACCCCACCAAGGTGGTAAAAAAACCAGCACAATGAATTGACCAATTAACCATTTTGCTGCCCTTTAATGGTACCCTAAAATCACTGCCTACAGCAGGCCTCTTTGTCCTTCCCAGTCACAGAGCTGGCCCTGTGTTCCCATCCATTCCATTCACTTGAGTGTGTCCAAGCTGGCTTTAAGCCAAGTAATTATTCACTGGTGTGTGGAGCTGGCAGCCAGGGTGGTTTTATATTTGGGGAAGGAAGTGGATGGAGTATGGATGTTTGTCTTTGGCTTTTTGTATTCTGATTCTCGGTGTATTGACATAGATACCTATCTTGTTATACTTAATGGAATATACCTTTTGAAGTTCTTTGGACCTCTCTGAATGTCAGCCCCATTATCCTGACCCCACCAAAGTCAATGGGACTTTTGCGGTTGATTCTAAAAGAGTCAAGTTTTCTCCTCTCTAAAGTTCCATATGAAAGAAATAATTCAGCCTACCACTTCAATTGGACTTTCATTCAATTACTTGGGAGTAATCCAATTCATATAGCAAACAACTTTTGTTTTAGCGGTTTGGGAGCTGACAACATGTAACCCCAAAATCCATACCTTTATTTGCCATGGTGTTTATCTTTCCCATAAAAGCAGGGTTTCTGGTCAGACGCATTTCTAGTGGTTTTCAAAGACCGCATCTCTGATCCTACAGAGATAACGGCAATTTGCATATATTGGTGTGCAGTAAATGACTGTCACGTGAGCATATCTTTGGTCAGAGCAGACAAGCTCATGTGTGGAAGAGCCAATGCTACCACTAGGCCCTACAATGTACTGGGACAGGCAAGGCTGAATGATTATTACTGGTTGTTGTGTGTTCAGGTGCCCCCATACTCACTTTGTTCTTTGTATGATTTGCATAGGTGAGAGTTGTGCTGGTGATAAAAGCCCCCCAGGGCAAGCTTCCTCTAAAAGAGCCCGCACGGCTTACACAAGTGCCCAGCTGGTAGAACTGGAAAAGGAGTTTCACTTCAATAGATACCTTTGCAGGCCAAGAAGGGTAGAGATGGCTAACTTGCTCAACCTCACAGAAAGACAGATCAAAATATGGTTTCAAAACCGCAGGATGAAATACAAAAAGGATCAGAAGGGCAAAGGCATGATGACGTCTTCAGGAGGACAGTCCCCCAGCAGAAGTCCTGTCCCTCCGGCTGCTGGAGGATACCTGAACTCTATGCATTCCCTAGTAAACAGTGTTCCATATGAACCCCAGTCACCGCCATCCTTCAGCAAGCCTCATCAGAACGCCTATGGCATCCCTACGTCATATCCGACTCCTCTCAATAACTGCCCGCCACCACAAAAGAGATATACCGGAACTGCAGCAGTAACTCCTGAATATGATTCTCATCCTCTTCAAGGGAATGGCTATGGCAATCCACATATACAGGGAAGCCCCGTCTATGTTGGGGGCAATTATGTGGACACCATGGCAAATTCTGGGCCTTCCATCTTTGGTCTGACTCACCTCCCTCATCCTTCCTCTGCCAACATGGACTACAGTGGGCCAATGGGCAACAATCATCACCATGGACCTTGTGACCCACACCCAACATATCAGACCTTACTTCTCACCATCCTTCTCAGGGAAGAATTCAGGAAGCGCCCAAACTGACCCATCTGTAATATACCATCAGTTACTTAGTGGATCATAAAACTCCTCCAGCCTTTTTTTAAAAAAAAAGAAAAAAGAAAAAGGGGGAAAGAAGGAAAAGAAAAGAAAAAATACTTTAAATTCCACCCCCCTGCCCTTTCTGTTTTGCTTCTGTTTTCTTTTCTTTTGGTAAAAAAGAAGAAGCATTTTCTAGTTTATGTGACGTAGCAATATCTGTTGCTTGAATTGCTCCCTAGTTTCAATAGTGGATATTTATCTCCTTGAACTCTTTGCCTTGTGTTCTCCCTTTGAGAGTATGCATAGGCTTTCTACTCTTAACTTCAACACTTTTATCAAAACAGGGTATATGAACAAATTTTCTATACAGATGGTTCTTAAATGTGAATTTGTTCGTACAGAATCGATCCCAACCGGGGAAGCATTTTTATTTTAATTGCACTTCTTTTAAATAGCGAGAAAGAAATAAAAAGGCGCTTGAACAGGGGCTCTCTGAGCGAACTTATTAATACGTGTACGTCTTTCAACGTGTGTATGCTGGTGAACTTTCAGATTTATTTATATTTTTTGCAAACTTTGAATAATCTAAGTGTTTAATTTTTTATTTATCCCCATCTGTTCATATTTATATATAAATATATTAAAAAAATAAATAAACTTCTGTACCCTGAATATTCAGGAGATATTTACCTGGCTGTATGTTAAATGACATATAGGAAATATCATTTGAAAGGGGGGGGAACTTAAACTTTTATTTAAAAAGAAGAAGGAAAAAAATGCAATAAAATCTGGAAAATAAACAGCAGGCCACCACAGAAACAGAAATGGGTGCCTGTTAACATCGAACTAAAGGGAAATGTGTAAACCTGAACGAGAACAACACAAAGCTAGATTTTGTTTTGAAAGTTATACATTCCTTGCTGCTCACATTCTGGAAAAAAAATAAAGTTTTTATTCTGAATAATACAGACTTAAGATATGATCATTTGATTTTAGAAAGAAAGAAAGAAAAGCGACAGAGAAGGAGAACAAGGACTGACGCCCTTGGAGCTTTTAAATGCATAAATCTCCAACATCCAACCTTCAGGTCTTCTCTGTTTCTCTGAGCTTTCAAAGCTTAGAAGGATTACACATTTTTGTCTCCACTCCCCACTCCTCAAAAAACAACAACAGTGGGGAGAATTGGAGCATTGAAAATATCCAAGATGGAAAAAGATCCGCCCTTTCCGACCATAGCTTGAGGACTGCAGTTCTCCAGACGTTTTTTCATAAAGGCAGCCTATAGGTAGCTGTGGCAGCTTGCTCGTTTTTGTTGCATTCATTGTGGTCCAAGGGAAGGGGTGGAGGTGGGGAAGAGAAACTGTGTCCCTCATGTCTGGAGCGATATGCAGTAAATCAAGCTCAGGTGGCTGCGTCGCCTCTGCAGAAGGGAATCTTCTCCTGAGGCCGCAGGCTGAGCTGGGTGCCGCTTGCAGGCTGTTCTCCCTCTCGCCATGTTGGGTCCTCTCTCTGCTGGAGGAAGCCAGCCGTTCCTAATGGGGGAAAAGGCTCCTCTCGCCTCTGCACTGGGGACCTTTGAGCCGACCGGCAGCTCGCTACTCCCACACTTATGAGCTCCTCTCGGGAACAAAAACGGACAATTCAGCGACTGTTATGCTGAGTGATGGGGAAAATACTTTTTTAAAAAAAGGAAAAGGAAGGGGTGGGGATTTGGAGAGAAGAAAGAGAGGCGAAATTAAACAAACTAAGGCTAAAAAACGAAGAGCATGTAGTCAGACTCATATTTGGTATGGCACGAATTCAAAAGCACATTTGTTTACAGGCAAAATACAATTCATCACTCTAATAATGATGGGACAGATTCAGCAATAATAAATCAGGCCTGTTTGCCAAGCGATCTGGCCCATCCCCGGGGTTGAAAGAGAGAGTTTGTTCCTTGTGGTCTTCTCCACGAGCTGAGCTGCTCATCTGCGGTCTTAGAAATTGAAGGGCTTTAATAATCTTCGCACGATTTGTAGCGTCCTTTCCCATCCTGTACCCCCCCCATTTTTCTAGATTGGGTGGGCAAGGTGAGGCAATCGAATGTAAATCTTCTATGGGAGGGGGGGGGAATTAAATAAATAAAATCCTTTCTTTCCGAAATACCTTTTGATATATCCATAGCAAATTGGTCTCGAAGACCCTTATGCATGGATCTGCGCTAATAAACGAATTACAATAAATCCAAACAGTAAACAGATAATTTAAAGATGTGGGGCTTATTTGTTGTAGCAATTGGGTTCAGGATTCTAAAAACACCGGTATACACAATAGTGCATTTAGAGGGGAAATATTCAACATTCAGCATCTGTTATTTCAATCTGAAGGAGATTGTCGCCATGTTGGTCACCTTGGTAGAAATATTATTCATCTCTTCTCTTTTTCACAGTCTCAAGAATCTTCCTGATTTCTTGTCCCAATAACATTGCTACCCCCAATATAAAAAAATAAGCACAAGGCGTAGCTAACTACAATGCAAAGAAACATAACTCTGTGTTATTCTTTTGCAATCCATACAAACCTTATTATAGCTTGAGTTAGGCAAGTCCCATATATACTTACAGCGACGCGCTCCAGACTGCAGAAAGGCTGTACCCAGCCTTTTAAAACGCATTAATTAGTTTTTAAAGAGTCTTATGATGGGGGTGAAAATCCCAAATTGCAGCTCCGGAATGCAGCATTTGGAGAAAGATGAAGCGAAAATGGATCATGGTGGATATTCTCCTGTTCAAATTAATTTGAGAGAGGTTACCTTATATCAGTGGCCAATAACTGACTGTTTGGGTATTGAAAACCAACCTTTTAAGACAATTTTCTGGGAAGGGGAAGTCACTTCCCCATTTTTATCTCGTTTCAAAAGCATATATTTTCTTGTTTTCCTCCATGCTGCATATATTTTCTCCGCGCGCGTTATTATTATTATTATTTTACAGGAAAAGGGTCACCTAAATTTTTTTCCCTGCACTCACTCGACTGTATCACATACTGTTAGGATTTCATTTAGAGAAATATAAATTTTGGTTTTTTGTTTGTTTTGGTTTTGCAGGGGTTTTTGGGTGGAGGGCATGGGTTTTTTTGTTGTTGTTGACCAGCCTCTTTGTTCCAGGTGTTTTTTCTATTAGGCTGCCCACCCCAAAATGCTGGCCTTAACCCTCCCACGCCGATTTGACTCACAAAGCCTTCCTGGACCCAACTGCCCCAGCCTTCTCCCACGTTCGCCTTTCCTCCTAGCGGGTCCTCGAACAAACCCTCCCACCCATTTCACTTCTAGCACCTATATTCTATGGGGGGGGGGAGTAAAGGTTTAAAAAACAACAACAAAAAGAAAACCCAGGATCGGAGCTGTCTTTCAGGGTAATGCGAAGAAGAGGAAGTTCTCCACTCTTAGTACAGGAAAAAAATCCATTTGGGGAACAGAAGCAGCCTCGCCGTCCTCTTTTTCCTTGTTTACTCGCGTTTCTTGCGCTCTCTCTTTCTCCCCCCTTCTTTCTCAGCCACATTTGATCTGGGAAAGAGCAAGAAGCTTCAAATGTGTTCTTAAAGGCCAGAAGCTGTCAAAGCGTTTGGCCCGGGAAGATTGATCGCGCGCAGGCTTCAGCGGATCTTTGTTTGGAGTAAA
Source organism: Lacerta agilis (assembly GCF_009819535.1). Lineage (NCBI taxonomy): Eukaryota > Metazoa > Chordata > Lepidosauria > Squamata > Lacertidae > Lacerta > Lacerta agilis. The sequence continues at coordinate 21,543,275 of NC_046323.1, forward strand.
AGCAAGAAAATTAAAAAGAGAGAGAGAGGAAAGAAACCCAGCCTACATCTTCCAACAGCATGTATATTTGTAAGGCACCCTTTTCCATCCTCCCTCCCCTCCCCTCCCTCCTTCCTTCCTTTCCTGTCAAAGATGCATTAAATAGCAACCCCAATCTACTTTTTTTTTTAATGCGAACAAATTATTGCAATATCTCGGCCCCTCCCCCACCCTTCCTTAGCCCATGATCCACATTGTGGGAGTTTATTTGCTTGAAATCAAAAAGGCGTTTTGCTTATTTATTTATTTATTTATTTGCTTGTTGTTTTTTTTTAAATCACCTTTAAAAACATTTCTTTTTCTTTTTCTTAGCTTCACTCCACCTGAAGAAGTAATGGTCAGTTTATTGTTTTAAGCGCTTCCAAGCTCTGCTCAGGATTCTGCTCTGAAATCTAACAAGGACTCGAGGTAGCGGATGGAGCACTTTCGGGCTTCACTGGAATATATAAATATAGAAAGAGAGCTCTTCCATCCCACCCCTCTCGCCTTGCAGAAAGCCCTCTTCCAAAAAAAGGAAGATGCGCGGCCTTTTTCCTGGTTTGCTTTGAAGAAGAAGAAACCTTCGCCTCGTTCCCACCGTGTCCTTCTGGATCTTCTTCTTCTCCTCCAGCGCTGTCCACCCCTCCCCTCATTTACCTTAAAAATAAAATAAAATAATGATAATTGAGGCGATTGAAGAGCTATCCTGTCCAAACCATCGGCATCGCGGAATGAATGAGCAAATCGAATAAACCGTGCGCTCCAAAACGAGATGGTAAGGGCAGGAACGGATAGTCAGTTTCACAGTCCTTAGAGCTCTTTGGTTTAATCTGCAGCATTATTGTGGTTTTGTTTCGTTTTTTTAATTCCTGACATTGGCTTTTTGACATATTTCACTGGAATCGAGAGAGAGAAAATACTCGCCAGACCCCATTTTATTGGGGCTACGGAAAGAAAATGCATCAGCAGATTCCAGTGTCGTTTGTGTGAATGCTCTGGATGTTGTTTTGTGATACCCTCCCCGCTTTTCTTTCCTCTTTTGATCGGAACCTATGTTTACAGTCCCAGGGTCTAATGAAAATCTGTATCTCCTCTGAACCGTCCACTTCTGTCAAGCCAACTGCAGGGAGAAAGTAGCGACCCACCAGCCTGCGTGCTCTTACTCTTCCCCTAGGAGCGAAGCTGCTGGAGAAATTCCTTCGACACAATGGATGGAGGCAGGGACCGGCGGCCAATTGTTCTCCATACTGTACCCTCAGCTGAAACGAGGAGAGAAATGCGGGGGGGAAAGATGCCAGGTCGTGATCGAGGGGGAGGAAACCCCAACCTTGCCGTCCTTTAATTTTTCTTAAGGAAGTGGTTAGTCCTCAGCACAGAGGTGGGACCGGGTTTTGTTGGAGATTTGGGGTGGGGGGGGGGTGGGAGGGGAAAAAAACCAAACCCAAATCAAACAGAAGCAAAGACTCCCTTCCTTGGCATCCCCTGGCCGGGTGGAACTTTTTGTGCTGCGGTGGAGATGTTGGGGGCCCGCGGTGTCACAACTTTGGAGATTAATGGATGACTTTGTTAATGACTCAGGGCGTCCGATGGAGGTGCGCCCGTGATTTGTGAGGTGCAAGGCGCTTGCTTGACAGTCCCAAACAATGAGAAGGGGGAGTGTGCGGAGGGGCGGCAAGCGGGGCAAGGAGCCTCCCCGGCCAAGCTAAGCATCAGAGGCAGCAGCAACAGCAACAGCAGCAGGCAACCCACCCAGGCAACCACACACACACACACACACACACACACACACACTCCTCTCTCTCTCTCTCTCCCCCTCAGATATCATTTCAGATTAGGAGGCAAAAGGGGGAGAGAGAGCGCGCGGCGGAGATACCCTTTCCCCCCTTTAAAAAAGTATAAATAATGCCTTGCTGGCCCCCAATGAGGCGTTCCTTCCCGACTTTTTTGGATCAATCAAACAGACAGTGGCTTCTTTTGATTAAAGCCCAAATTGTCATTGGGCAGAGGCAATCATGTGACAGCCAATTCGGTCCAATTTCAACCTTGTCTCCATGAATTCAATAGTTTAATAGTAGCACGGTCCCCATACGGCTGTAATCAGTGAATTAGAAAAAAAACACCCCACCAGCGATCTTCTATGATATTTTTTTTCCTTTTCTCTCTCTCTCTCTCTCCCTCTTCCTTTCTCTCCCTCTCTCTCGGTTTTTTCCCCCCCCCCCCCTTTTCCTGGGCCTTGCTCCCCCCTCCCCCTCCCAGAAGCGCTAAATAAGAGGGAACTTTTTCTCCAAGGGGGCTGCGAGTTGAAGGCCATGAATTTCGAATTTGAGCGAGAGATTGGTTTTATCAATAGTCAGCCATCGCTCGCTGAGTGCCTGACATCTTTTCCCCCTGTCGGTGATACATTTCAAAGTTCATCAATCAAGAACTCGACGCTTTCACACTCGACACTGATTCCTCCTCCTTTTGAGCAGACCATCCCCAGCCTGAACCCAGGCAGCCACCCTCGCCACAGCAGCAGCAGCCGCCCCAAGCACAGCCCCAATGCCAGCAGCGGCAGCCCAGTGCCAGCCGGCGCCCTCCAGCCTCCGGAATACCCCTGGATGAAAGAGAAAAAAGCCTCCAAGAAAACTGTCCTGCCGCCTCCTTCGGCCTCCGCCACTGGACCAGCCTGCCTGAGCCACAAAGGTCAGTTCAAAGACTTTGCTGCACCTTCAGTCTTCCTGGGACTCAGAGATCTCTCTATCTCCATATATCTCCTTTTTTTCTTCTCCCACTCCCTCTCGCTTGGATGGGTGCCTCCCTAACTTACGGCACTCCAATCCGGGTTCGTTGGAGGAAAGAGGAGTTCTGGTGGGGGATCCACAGGCAGATTCCTCAGAAAACAACCCCGCCGACACCCCCAAATCCCCCCACCCCAAGCAAAGTTTCTTCTCCCCCCCCCTTAACTTGTTTAGCGCGGGATGATTTATTTGAGTTGGAGGTGACCCTCCTCTTGTCTCGCTGTCCTAGAGTTGGGATATTTGACAGTAATGAAGAGTGATAGATTGCTCTTGCTCAGCTAAGCAGCTGATGCATTAATTATAAATTGTTGTATGGCTAATATCAAAGTTTGCTCGGGTATGGGCAGGTTGGGGAGATGGAGGCAAATCAAGTTCCTGGAGCTAAGCGAGGAGGGTGGGGGAGAAAGAAAAGTGGGTCCAAGACCGGGCTCACAGGAGTGCAAACACAATGGATTTACTGCATTCATGGGCGGCCATTTTGTTGCAGTTGAAATTTTAATGCTTTAAGAGAGAAAGAAAGAGCCCCCCCCCTCCAACTAGCTCATTTCCCCCCAACAGGCTTGGATGTTCAAAATCTTAAAATTAGACATTCTCTCTCTATCTATCTATCTCTCTCTCTCCCCCTCTCCCCTCTTTCGTATGTCTCATTCTAATGGTGATTGTTGTTGTCTCCTTTTAAGCAGAATCTCTGGAGATCTCCGAAAATGGGACCGGGGGCTCCAGGAGGTTGAGGACTGCTTATACCAACACGCAGCTCTTGGAGCTGGAGAAGGAATTCCATTTCAACAAGTACCTCTGCAGACCGAGGAGGGTGGAGATCGCCGCTCTCCTGGACCTGACCGAGAGGCAAGTCAAGGTGTGGTTTCAGAACAGGAGGATGAAGCACAAGAGGCAGACCCAGTGCAAGGAGAACCAGAACAGCGAAGGGAAATTCAAAGGCTTGGAGGATCCCGAGAAAGCAGAAGACGACAGGGGAGAGGAGGAAGAGGAGGAGGAGGAGGAGAAATCCCTCTTCGAGCAAGCCCTCAACAATGTCTCAGGAGCGCTTTCGGAAAGGGAAGGCTACACTTTTCAGCAGAATGCACTAGCGCAACAGCAGGCTGTCACTGTCCACAATGGAGAGTCCCAAAGTTTCCCAGTTTCGCCTTTAACGAGCAATGAGAAAAATCTGAAACATTTTCAGCATCAGTCACCCACTGTTCCCAACTGCCTGTCAACAATGGCCCAGAACTGTGCAGCTGGCCTGAACAATGACAGTCCTGAGGCCCTGGAGGTCCCATCTTTACAGGACTTCAGCGTTTTCTCCGCAGATTCCTGCCTACAGCTCTCCGACGCCGTCTCCCCCAGTTTGCCAGGGTCCCTCGACAGCCCTGTAGATATTTCAGCTGACAGCTTTGACTTTTTTACAGATACACTCACCACAATTGACTTGCAGCATCTGAATTACTGAGAAATGACAGACCAACTTTTTCGAAAAGGGTTATTTTTTCCCTCTCCTTTTCCTTTTTTTGGGGGGAGCGGGAGGGGGAGGGGGATGACTTGATTTAATTTCTTTCCCTTTTCCTGGTCAGTATTTTCCTGTTTATTTTTATTTTTCCTTCTCGGTGTGTTGGAGAGCTTATTTTGCCGTTTGCCTATGACACTTTCAGTTGTGCTCGGTTTTAAACCTAGTCCCATTCTAGGTCCTTCTATGAAAAGCAATATATAAGGCCTGTAAGAAAGTGATCATATCAAAATTGTATCTTCACTTTCTTTTTATTTTTGTATTACATTAGGATGCGTTGTCATAAGTATTTTTGGTAGAATAAATTCTTGTTTGCTACAAGCACTTTTCTTATCTTTATCTCTCTCTTTCTCTTTCTCTCTGCTTCATACAAGGAAGTTAATCTCCGCCCCTCCCCTAGTCCTGAAATAAAATTTAAAAAAAACAACACAATTTGGTCACAACCTTCGTCCTTTTTCGTTAGAAATATATTTATTAGGGGGGAAGCCAGCGGTAAATGATGGATTTCCAAAGTTCTCAATATTCAAATGAGGGAGAGAGAAAAAAAGAAACCTAAAATAACACCAAAACTTACATAAAAATATATTCCCCCCCCTTGAATGCACATAAGACATTAGAAGCACAAGTTAAAATGTTTCTGTGCTATCTCAAACGTTTTACTATAGTATAGGTTGAATATATCGTAACATTATATAAAAATTCTCTTCTACGTTTTAACTGATATTGTAGTATAGGCAGAATATATCATATTATTTGCAAGTGGAAACAAAAAGCACTACAGCAAGCCTTGCTGCATAAACAGCCAGAAATCGACAGAAGGGTATACTGGTTTCTACTATTGAACGCTATTTTTAACTATTTCTTTTGCGACCCGTGCCTTGGAAAGGGGGGGGAGGGATGGTGGTGTGGGGAGCCAGAGCTGAGAAAGGAAGGCGTTTGATGGATTTCCCAGCTGTCCGAAGGCCCCGAGAAAAGAAACCTAAAAGAGAGGAAATCAGAGGAGAGAATTAAAACACACGCACACGCGGTTAGGATGTTATGCAACACATATGAAAAATCGCTTTCAAATCCTGTGGTTTTCGCTAGGTCTAGCGAACAAAAGCTGTTGGAGGGCACGGAGTCCTACTGGAACTGGACTAACAAGTGTAGAGTCATGAGGTCCGTTTAAAAGTGCTACCAGGCAGGGATAGCTGTGTGTATTCTCTAATCCGATTTCAATTCGGATTGTTAGCAAAATCCAGTGTGCCTCTTTTTTTTCTTTTTCTTTTTTTTTTGCCCCACAGCCTATCAGTAGGTGTTAGCATATATCTTCGTGTGCATGTAGATATGCCAGCGTAGATATTTACAGCCCGCTCCTTAAGAACTTCCCCAGATCTTTGCAGGCGCGGGTTTCCCGGTTGCTCTCCTCTGCGCGCGTTTGTTGTGGTCGCCGTTGGCTTCCCTGTTTTGCAAACCCCCTCTAAGTGGGGTGGCGCTGAGCTGCGTGGGTAATAGCTGGAAGGACTGGATGCAATTCTTCCTAAAGTCATAAATCAAACGCTTTCTGTGAATGAGAATGTCATCAAAGAGATCAATTGCAGGAACACATGCACAAATAAAAATCCTCTTACGTATTTGCTCGGGCTGGGGATCCCCGTCTAAAACCATTAAGCTAGGAGGCGGTTAGTCATAATTCATTTTTATTGCTCTGTTAAAACAACAGCTTGGCTAAGCTTCAGGTGCGGCAGGGAATCCCGGGCGCTCCCCCGCTCTTTTTCTCCCCCCCCCCACGCTTTTTGTAAGGATTTGCCTGGTTTGTGGCACAGAAAATTCCACTCCGGGTGTGCATTTCGGAACGTTTTCCTTTTATACAGAGAAGGCAGCGCTTAGGTTTATTGTGTGTGTGCTTTGGGGGGGGGGAGCCTCCGGTTCAAAGAACAAAAGAAGCCTTCCATACAAATCTACACCCCCCCCTCGCAGCAGATTCTCTCCCCACCCCCGCATATCAGAACTAGTAGGCCAAGCCTTCCAGATATCCTCTTTCTAAACGAACAAGAGAGAAATTCGAAAGATTCTTTTTCGAACGCAAAAACAGAACGCGCCCTGGTCGCAGGAACGAAGGCCAGCGAAGGGGTTTGACGACGTTCAGAACCACCAGAGGAACCGATTCATTACAAATAAGGCGGGTGTAGGGTGACGGGGAAACCGGTGGGGGGGCAGGGCCTGCTCTGGAAAAGGCCTTCGTCGAGCTTAGGGGGCTTTTCTGTGTGCCTGCTGCTTGCGTTTTCCAGAAGGCAGACATGGGATGGGGAAATGTGGTTGCTCCGCCGCACACTGGGAAAAACGTTCCCCTCCCCCGATCTCCCCGGCCGCCACCACCCCGCCCTCCCTCCATGTCTCTCCTTCTGCGTTCTGGTAAAACAGAGTAATTGTGTTGGCTTCAGAATGCAAAAGCGTTGGGCCACAGAGACAATGTAACAAAAGGGGGAAAGAGTTCTTCTGAACAATGGCGGAGAAATGGGGGAGAAAAGTGTGGAAGGGAGCAACGAAGCAGCAGGCACGGGAGGGAGGTTTCTGCTCAGAGAAAGGCGGGCCAGGAAGGAGAAAGAGGGAGAGAGGATAGGGGCCCAAATGGAATTACCAACTTTTCATGGGAAACAAGGCTTCCTTTAGATCAGGATTTATACCTTGTTTTCAAAGCCAGCATGCACCAACATAGTTTTACATCTAAATATTAAATCCCCACATGCACGTTCTTTTGTTTTACAAAACGCCTCCTCGTAAATCTCCTAGGGCCATGAGTTGGCCACTCATATCGATGCGATCTACTCCCACACCGTCGTTCCTGGGCAATACGTGACTGTGCGTGCAATGAGTAGAATGGAAATCAATGGGGCTACTCGTAAAGGGGACTCTGTATCTGTCCTTCCTTCCAGTAAATTGAAGAATATATAAATATTCTTAAACATACACACACAGAGAAAGAAAAAGAGAGAGAGAGATCCGAGGTGTGACTACAGGGCCAAAAGGAAGTGTTTTTAAAGTCCTACTCAGAGCGAGTTTAGCTCTGCCAAAGGAAAGACAGGAAGTACGTATGATATTTTCAAAGTCTCACAGCCAGATTCGGGGCATGTTTGTCTTAGTATACAATGCATGCTTATCAATATTTTGAGTGGGCCTCGCTTTTGAGAGAGGAAAAAATGAAGAAAGGGGAAGCTGGAGAACAGCCTAATCCAGATCAGCAGCATTTTAGGAAAGAAAATAGTATTGTAGTTTCAGAGGGACTAGGGTGGTACAGAATCGTACATTATGTGTGTGTGGGGGGGGGGAGAAAGAGAGATAACACAGAAGCAACAACTATTAACACACTAATGCTAAATATTGGACTGATTTCCACATTTGCAAGATGAAAGCATAAGAGGTCATAGCTATTTCCGGACTCTGGCAGGCAAAGTTTGCCTTCTTTCTAGTCAGGCCTGTTTTCCTTCCTGCATTGCAGGGGGTTGGACTAGATGACCCTTGGGGGTCCCTTCCAACTCTACCATTCTATGATTTTATGCTGGATTCTGTGCTGTTGAGTCCTCCCTGCTCACCTCTCCTTTTTTTGTGCAGATGAAGCCCCCGTGGGACCCACCACCTCCCCACATCCAACCCAGGGGCTTTCCTCTCCAGGTTTAAGCTGACCCTGCCTTTCCTCTGGGGCAGGTCTAGCCCCACCGAAAGCCAGGCGTCTCTCCTGGCCCCACGGACTTGAGAGGAATCAGGGATTTACATCTCCGAGAAGAAAGCACTTGCGGTCCCCTCGAGGGAAACCAGAGAGGCCTCTCCCAACGCCCGGCCATTTGTTTCCCTCGGCTCCGTTTCTCCCTCCTCGGAAGGAGGGCGGCAGCCTAGTGATCAAGTGCCTGGAGGAGCGCTGTTGATCCCCTCGCCCCTTCCTCCAGACAGTCTCCTCCCCCTAACCGCTGGCTATGCCATCCAGAGGGCTGCTATTTTAAAGACTCGCATCTTTCTAGACCTCATGGTTTCAACCCGTGGACACTCCTGGGGGGGGGCGGGCGGAGGGAGGCAAAGGTTATACAACGTGAGAAGCGGGGTGGGGGAGCAAAAGCGAATGGGAGGTGAGAGAGAGGAGAGGCCTGACAGTTTGCACAGGCGCTCTGGCGGCTCAGCTGCTGGAGAGAACCTGAGAAAGCTTCCCTGGCAACCTTTGTAAGCGCTTCCTTCCTCTAACCGCGCCCAGCAGCGTCGGATCGTTCGAAAAAACAGCAACCCAGTACCCAGTCGCCAGGCAGGCACACTACCGCCTCCGTTTCAGCCCAGGCTCCCGGCTCCAACTGCCCCCCACTGACTCCCCGTCTCCAGGAGCCAACGGCGCCATTCCCGTGCATTAAAGCCAACCACGCTGCCCGCAGCAGCAGCAACAATGGAGAGCCTCATTTCCATGCAAATAACCGCGAGAGAGAGGCTGGACCAAGCGCATTTTAACTCTTGCCGGTTCGCGCGCGCACGCCGGGCTCTGGCTGAGGACGCCTCGCCAACTGGCAGAGCTCAGCCGCCGTCCTCCTACGTCTCTCCATGCCCCCAAACCTCCCCCAGGCCCCTTGCTCTCTTTCTTTCTCTCCCCCCTCTCTTTCTCCCAACCCCCCCCCCCCCATACAGCAACCCCAGACTGCTGGAGACTGCCCAAGGCAGACCACAATGATCCAAGCGATCTAACTGTAGCCGAGAGGGTGTAGCCTAGCTGTGCTCTCTCGACAACAGCCCTGGAGAAAACAGCAGCAGGAGCAGCTCCCTAACTGGAGACGCACTGCGCGGGTCCCTTTGCTTACCTGCCAAGCCAAGGCTGTCCCTTCGTAAATCCATGCAGGAGCAGCCCCCTCCGGCGGCGGCTCTGTGCTTGCTGCTGCTTCAGGCTGAGCGCCTGGGCGCGCACTGCCTCTCCGGCCCGGCTCTCAAACCCCAACGCGCTGACTGGGGATGGGGGAGGAGATGGGGGGTGTGGAGAGAGAGAAGGAAAGAGGGAGAGAGGGAGGGAGAGAGGGAGGTGGTGGTGGCTGCGCGTCACCTTGATGGAGGAGCGCTCGGAATTTAAATGCCACAGCCAGGGTGATCCATCACCAGGAAGGAGCAGGGCAACTTTGGCAGGAGCAGCAGCCATTGGCTGCCGCCCTCACGTGGCCGTCGTCTCACTGTACATTCATATCATTTTTCTTCTGGCCCCCATGGAGGAAGTGAGAAAGTTGGCACGGTCACCCAGGACTCCGAAGAGCCGGTCAACCGGTGATAGATGGACACGGCGAGGATGAATTCCTTCCTCGATTATCCGCCCATCCTCAACGGCGAGTCCGCCACTTGCTCACCCCGTGCTTACCACCACCACCGCCACCACCACCACCACCACCCAGACCATGGGATTACCACAACCACGTTCCAGTCCTGCGCTGTCAGTGCCAACAACTGCAACGGGGACGACCGCTTCCTCGTGGGCAGGGGGGTCCAGATCAGCCCCCATCCCCACCATCAGACTGCTACCTACCAGCACCACCCCAACCTGGGGATGTCCTACGCCCACCCGAGCTGTGGGCCGACCTACGGCGTGCAGAACTTCGGTGCGGGGGGCTACAGCCACTACCCACTCGCGCAAGAGGCAGAGATTAATGGGGGCTTCCCCCAGTGCGCTCCTGCGCTCTACTCTGGAAACGTCTCGTCGTCCGTGGTTCAGCAGCCCCAGGTTTATGCTGGGGGCCCCGTGGGCTCTGCTCAGTACATCCACCCTTCTTATGGGGACGAGCAACAGAACTTAACCCTAACCAATTACAGCCACCCCCTGTCTCCTCTGCATTCGAATCACCAGGAAGGCTGCGGTTCCCCTTCATCGGAGACTTCTCCTCCCGCCCAGACTTTCGACTGGATGAAAGTGAAGAGAAACCCTCCCAAAACAGGTGAGTCACCTGCATGAGCCATCCTCTGGACTTTGGAAAGTTCGGGCCCGAAGTTTTCTTCTTTTATGATTATTTTTGTAAGGTGGACGCGGAAGATCTGCATTTAAGGTAGATGCAGATCAACTTGATGGTCCCAGGTATGATGGGAACAGGTATGGTTGGGATCCTGAAGCGTACCGGTTCTCCAGACATGGGGGAAAGGTCGTGTTGTGATTTGAGCTCCATATTATAACGCTCAGTTTGATGTGTTTGTGTCCCCGCTGTGGATCACAAAGCAGCAGTTCTTCAGATCTCTCCTGATCTAGGTGAGTTCAGTTGCTGTTTAAGTGGACAGGCGGACACTAAGAAGTTAGCCCATGTGCCACTCACGAGGTCTTTACTTAGGAATAAGCAGGTTTCCGATTGGCCCACCAAGTTCCTTTCACTTTTAAGAGCTCCTTTTCTATGGTTTGTACCTGCGCGCGCCTGCCTATTGATTCATGTCACCTATAATCATTACTTCGAGTTAACGCTTCTGATGTGGGTTGTTGCTTCTTTCTTCTTTCTTTCTTTCTTTCTTTCTTTCTTTCTTTCTTTCTTTCTTTCTTTCTTTCTTTCTTTCCTTCTTTCTTCTTTCTTTCTCTCTCTCTATCTCCTCCCCTCTAGGGAAAGCTGGCGAGTACGGTTATGTTGGCCCAGCCCAACACGGTCCGGACCAACTTCACCACCAAACAGCTGACAGAGCTGGAGAAGGAATTCCACTTCAACAAATACTTAACCCGGGCCCGCAGGGTGGAGATCGCCGCCTCACTGCAGCTGAACGAGACTCAGGTCAAGATCTGGTTCCAGAACCGCAGGATGAAGCAGAAGAAGCGAGAGAAAGAGGGCTTGCTCCCCATTTCTCCGGCCACCCCAACAGGAAGCGAAGAGAAAGCGGAGGAGTCCTCGGAAAAGTCCAGCCCATCCCCCTGTACCCCTTCGCCAGCCTCCTCTACCTCAGACACTCTGACTACCTCGAATTGAAAGACACGCTGCTGCTCATTCTCCCTCTAAGGCACAATCTAAGAGTAAATTTATTGTGTTTCGAACTTCTCTGAGACCCCTCATCCCCTAGTTTATTTTCTGACTCTCACGCAATTGGCGGAGAGCAACCCAAACTCTCATCCTGAACCCTCTGATCTGGAGACAAGTCTCATTGATTTTAATGGAACTCTCTCACAAATTTAGCAACTTTGAGGCTGAGATCCTATAAGGCCTGCAAGCAAGCTCTCTGTAACCCAACACGCCTGAGTAGGCAGGCCACAGGACTGCGCTGTTAAATCATCCCTAAATCCCATGAAAAGGAGCGGGATGGGACTTTGTGACTATTTTAAACTCAATTGATTTCAATGGGAGCTGGCTCACGTTGGCTGGGTTGTGGCCCAGGAGTTTAGGACCTCACTCTGAGTAGCATCACTCACTAAGCCTGCCTCAGTTCCTCAGAGTTGATCCGTTGTTTTCATCTCTAAAGACTGTTTCGTGGGAACAATCAAGAGAATTTGTTAGACCAGAATTGAGTTGCCAAAGACATTGCTACCGTTTTCTCCTCCCAACCAAAGACCTGTCAGACCCAAATTCACGAAGAGATGCACTATTGAAAGCGTTTACACGACTTCGAGAACTTTAAACCACTTTAATTTAATGTCTCTTGTCTTCTCGTGTGTATGAGTTTTGTTGGCTGTAAATACTTTGTCCCAGAGATTTATCTTTTTACGGATTTTCTAGAAATGTTTAGATAAGATTATGAGCTTAAACAGGGTGGTTACATTCTCAACACTGGATTCGATTTTATAGCAAAAAAGTGAGGATGTCACGAACGAAAAGTTGTTCAACTCAATCAGATACCTCAAAAATCATAGGTTGCTACTATTTCTTTGAACGAGCTAGAAAAGAAAGTGGAAATTGCACTAGGGTTTTTTTAAAAATAAACCTTGCTTATTAGTGTCTACCCCCGCTTTAAATCCCCCCCCTTCCCGAACTCTGTGCTGGATCATTCCCAACCCCCAATATTATCATTAAAAAGGGAGAGGGGAGATCCCCCCACCCCCAGGAAACGTTCCTTAGACTTGAAGTCTTTTCAGCCCAATTCCTGAATGTGATGAATGGCCAAACGAATGTATATTTTATGTGATTCGTGGATGGAACTTGCATGATGCACAACCACTTGGATGTACTCAGTGAAAATAACACTGAGTTCTATCAGTTGTCATTTGTGATGGAGTACTTTCTGATTTTTTTCTGTACAATCATCCAAGGTTCTGAGATTCTGTGTTTAAAAAGGAAAAGGGGGGGGGGGGGAGAAAGGAATCCAGAGCAGAATTTTACGGGTCCTACAAATCTCTGTAATAAATATATTCATATCTCAGGTTTTTACTTTGCTTCCGTATCTTTTGGAAAGCGGAGTCTGGGGTTGAGGTTAAACTTTCTGCACCCTTTCCAGTTCCCCTGGAGTGGCTTTTGATAGGCTGTTCAGATATCCTCCTCAGATATCCCTACATCGAATTATTTGCGCCCTGTGACTGCACATTATGTACAGTACCCCGAGATTATACAAAGTAGGTCCATTAATCAATAGAAGGAGAAAGATCCATGTTTATCTTCTGCAGTTAAGAGAAAGGCGAAGGAAGCGGAGCTATTTTTGAACCATACTTGCGGGAACTTCCTGGGTCAAGGGCTAACCTTTTCACCCCGAACTGAATATTGACCTGTGTGTAAACAGAGTCCTCTTCAAAAGCAGGAGCTGTCTTCGGCCGGTCTTTCCTCACATCACAAGCCACCAGTTAAGAGAGTCACATTTCATTATCCCTGGATATAAAGCTGTCCAAGGAACCCCCAGCGTCACTCCCTGCCTTCTAAATCGTCAGTGACATCTTGAAGGCACAAAGCACGGTAAAAGTTCACAGAGGGAGAAAGAGGGAGGGAGAAATCCTTGTTGATCCCAACTCCGATCCCTGCGTGGTCTGCAGACAATTTCCTAACTCAAGTATGTCCAACCCAACGTGTCCCTGCAATCCCCGCACCATTCCCGCCCCCCCTCTATTTGGAAAACAGGTTCTGGCAGGTGAATTGCAGTTACTTCCTGAAAAGACTTGCAAACAAGGGTGTTTTCTGTTATTGTTTTTTTTAAAGATCTGCAGAACCCTCTAACGCGTCCCCGCTTTTCTTTCCAAGCTTTCCAGCGCGTTCTAGCCAGTGCATCGAGGCTTTCCATTCCATTCCACTCCAGCCCATCCGAGGAGCTGTGTTTCTTTCTTTGGGGATTTAAAACAAAAAAAAAACCAGAACAGAACACCCTCCTCGCTGCAAGATCTGCAGGAGACTTTTTTACAAGCTTTGAGCCCGGGCTGTGAAAACAACAGCGGAGGCTGCTGGTTTTGAGAGAGCCGGAGCGCGCGAGTCGTCTGCGGCTTCTCGGCTGAAGTGTCAAAGGCAGAGCAGCCTGGATTTGCAGGCGCGTCGGCCATATCAAGAGGGAGATGAGGAGAGACCCCCCCTCCCGCCCCTCTCCCCTGCTATTGCGCAGGGCTTGTCTCCAAAGGGCTCCCTTGACTGCCTTGTTGCAACTTCAAAGCAGGAGACCCAGGTTTCATTTCATCCTCCCTTCCTCTGCTGGCCCCCCCGCCCTCCTGCTTTATACTTTTATATACATTAATAAAAATACATTTTGTTGGCTAGGGTGAGGCTGCAAACTCAGCAGATGGCCTTCTGCCACAGGCTTTCGTGACCCAAGGGGCATCTATCTCTGCACGCCAAGAGGGCCTGATCGGGATCACCTCTCGGAGAGAGCTGGCCCTCCTCAAACACGCGGCGGCCGCCTGATCCTTCCGCATCCCTTGTGCTCTTCCTCCCTTCCTGACTCGTTTGGTGGAACCGGGAGAACAATAGCAAAAGGCTGGCAATAATATTATTGAGGGTTTCGCGGGTGTTTTTAAAGGAGGACTCATGTTGCCAGGCGGTGGGGGGGGGGGAGAGGCTGTCCTAAGATAACCTTCTGCATTTCAATACACATTAAGCGCCCGTCCCCAAGAATCCAGGGAACCGTAGTTTACCCTTCACAGAGCTACAGTTCCCAACACCAGTAACAAACTACAGCTCCCAGGATTCTTGTGGGGAGCAGGGAAACGCGCTTTGAACGCGCTTTATAGTGTGGATCTGCATCTTCGCCTTATTCACCCGAGCATGCCTTCGAGACCCATTCCTTATTCCTATTATTTTACCATCTGGTAGGGCTGCCGTTGCGACCCGCTTTAGATCAGGCCGGGGCCGCTAGTGGGCCCCGATTCGGGGACACCAACATAGGGCCAAACCCCCCAGCAAGAAAGTTCCTCCTTCCTGCTAAAACGTTTCATGTGGAGGTTATTCAGGAATAAATGTGCATGCACACGAAAGCTCATACCAAGAACAAACTCAGTTGGTCTCTAAGGTGCTACTGGAAAGAATTTCCTATTTTGTTTCGCTTTTCCTGACGCAGGCTTCTTGACTGACGCCCGCTGCAGCAGTGCTTCCTAAATAATAACAAGTTCGACCTTAGGCACGTTTACCCTGAAATCTGTCTCCCCCCCCCCCCCAGCTGAGTGTGAACTTGCTCCCCAGTAAGAGTGTGTGAAATTGCAGCTTCTCTGGTTTGGACAAAAACCAGCAAGAAAAAGCATTCCTCTCTAGCAGCTTCATTTATGCTGGGGCAGGAACACCGCCCTTCAATGGGAGCTGAGGCCGCTCTCCTCATATATCTATAGATATATACGTATATATGACATTTGATCAATAGGCTTGTCAGCCAAATAACATTGCTGACATCTCGATCCTAAACGGATTTAGAATGGGGTGGTGGTCGGCGGACTCTCTCATCGATGAACGGTATTTGGAAGGAGACCCCAAAGCATTGCCTAATTTGAGGTGAGATATAAAGGCTATGGGACTTCCTTTGGATGAAATAAAAGCCAAGCACGTTGTGTGTGAGTGAAGATTTGTGCACGGATGCTTCGGGGTAACTTGCTCTGAGAGCTTCACGGTTTCACGGCTCTCCGAAACCCACGCTGCTGTCTCTGCGGCTGAATTAGTCAATCGCTGCTACAAATCGATTAATCACACCTGTGAATCGATTAGTGCCTCATGTTCTTTTTATTTACAAAAGAATTTGCGATAAAGCTTCTCATCCTTTCCCCCAAACTGTGCAAAAAGATGAGGAGGGGGGGGTCACTACTACTACTAATTATTATTATTATTATTATTGAGATAGAGATGCCAACAGCAACTATCCTTGGTCTGCTTATTTGCATCCTGGTCCTCTTATGACTGTGTATATATATTTATTGCCCTCAACTCAGCCAAACGTCTCAAGGAATTGAGCGTCTTCTTTCAAGCCTGAGATCTATTTTCGATGTTCACCTTTAAAGTTTACTTTTGGAGGCTACATTGAGATGCTCGGTGTTTTCCTCTGGGGCAATCAGATTGAAAGCGATCAATATTTACTCAGTCTGAAAAGGGTTGTTGAAAAGGCAGCTCGCAACAAACTGCTTAGCTGCTCACCCCTGTTTAATCTCAGGTTCACCGAAAGTTCAAGCAGAAATGAATTCAGCGGTGGGTCACTTTAGAATGTGTCCCAGTGGTTTATTTCAGCTCTCTGCTAAAGGCAACAATTATTTACACACACACACACACACACACACACACACACACACACACACACACACCTCCCAGCGGAGCCCCTTGTCTATTATTCTAATGCTAAACTTGATCCTTTGACTTAAAACTAAAAACATCTTTTTTCCAGTTGTGGGGTTAAAATCTTGCTTCCTCCTCCTCTCCTTCTAGCTCTTCTTTGTTCTAGCCTTGATGATCTTTAGCCATTGTTAAAATTAGTGTACTTTTTTTTAAGTGAGTGAAAGAGAGAGATTGTTTGCAACAACAACTTTTAAATTATACAGATCAAACCGCGGGCCTTTCATCTGCTTTCTGGGCAGCAAGCCCTGATGACTTCAGCAAGAATGCACTTCCCGGTAAATGCATTTCTGAATCAAACTTTTTCGCCGTATCTACACAAACCAGAGAATTTAAAGGAATCCCCCCCCCACCCCCGGTCTCCAGCCAAGCTGTAGATCCCATTGCTTCGACTCAGCTGGGTTGAGGACAGTTTTGGCTGCATTATTCAAGGAAAGAAGCACTGGAAAGAGGCGGCCATTTGAGGCGCTTCAGATGTTCCTCGAAGCAAGCCCTGCTTGAGATCAAGGCAGCGGGCTTCCAAATCGAGAAAGCACAGAATTTGCGTTATAATAATGCAGCCAGTCTCTTAACAACCCCCCGGAGACGCTTCGAAAGGCGCGCACAATTTTCAAATTGTGTGCGAGCGCGGGCGCGCCTTTGCTCGTGTGAACAAATGCGAGTTCTTTAACGTGTTTGCACGCTCCTCCCGGTCCATATTTTAATGAAAGCAAGCGGGAAGGGACCGCGGGACTGCGCAAAAACCGAACATTTGAAGGTGCTGCACGTTGTGTCTAATTGCAACAACTCTCCAGAGGTCAAAGTTCACCTAATCTCTGCATAAATGCATCCGGAATGGGAATTTATTAGCCTTTTTCTCCGGGCAGATCACGTTCGAGGCAGAATCTAATTTTCATTAGCATATTGGCTAGCAGGAACTATCACCCATAAACTCGGCGGCTTCCCATTTTTCCTTTGAGATGCTGAGCATCTTTAATTGTTTTGTCCTAACGCAGGGATAACGTTGAAAGACGCTGCGCCGTTTCGCTAGGCAGAGGCATACTGAGGGACAGATTCTTAAGCGTGCGCCTCTAAGCACTGTTCCTGGGGGAAGACAATTCAGCCGCATTTCCAAAGCGCTGATCCTGATAACCTTCTTTCTGGCATACCGCACATATTAGATCTGCGGAACTAATCCAAAGCAAGCGTTTCCAGGACCCCCTGCTTCCAGGTTCTCGCTGGTAACCGAATATATCACTCTGAGTTTAGTTTCAGGGGGGCGTTTTAGGGGGTCATATGTTTTTCTTTTTTAAATAACCACATTTTAAAAGAAGAGAAGAGAGGTGGAAGTTAATTTTAAAAAAGAAACACTTACCTATGAGGAAAGGCAGAAGATGGGTTAAAAATAAAATAATTGGGCAAACTAAAAATAATTTTTAAAATATGCAGCCGATTAATACAGAGATGTGTTAGTGGGGTCAATCGTTAAAAAAAACAAAAAAAAACTAAGATTCCCTAACCTCCCCTCCACTATTCCTGTGGCCTCTAGGCATGTTCCTGGGCTGTCTTTCACAGTTGAAATTCCTTTCTTTTTTAAATGGCTTGTGCATCATAAACTCTCCTGGGTGCCCCCCCCCCGCTCTTTGTCTCAAGCTCAGGAATTCAGTTGGGACAACCTCGGCCAAACCCGATGGAGGCTGTGATGCCTGCTGCAGGAGGAAGGTGTTTCAACCCAGCGGGGCCCACGCCTGGCTTTTGAAGCTCACCCCAGTCACCCGGTTTGCCCACTCGAGTTCGAGGCAATCCAGAGCAGGAGAGAGGAGGGGACGAGACTCACATTTGTCTCTTCCCCGTTTCTCTGCTCTTCTTCGGATGCTTCCTTTTGCTTCTCTTTGATTCCGCGGGAGTGTGATTAGGACTGGGATGGAAATCGGCTCGCGCAATCTGTTAAGGGAGAATCAAAAAAGGAACATTTGCTCTCGAAGGCGTTGGCAATTTCAGAGAAACAGGTCCGAACACGATTCCCCTAGAAAACTTCCAGAAGAGATTAAATTAATATAAAACACAAAAAAGTGCAGGGCGGGGTGGGGTGGGGGAGAGGGTAAGCAACCCCCGGGGTGAGAAACCTGGGAAAGCTAGTGGATATAATCTATATCACTATCTTGCGGGAAATCCAAATGCAACTGGGCATTTCCAGATTCACTCCGCGCTGCAGCCCGCCCGATTTTGCGCCAGACAATTAAATGGAACGAAATCGGTTTGAATCCGAATGGCCCCCCATAACAGGCCAACTGATCGGACTCAACAACGCGCGTTTGACACTGGTGGGTTTAAATGCAGGCGGATTTGCGGTACTTGGCCCGGGGAACCCTCTGAGAGATCAGACTGGGGAGAGTCTTCTGCTAAACTTCTGCGCCATCCATTAACCACGGGATCGCTTTAGCAATCTGCAGAGACACTAATTTTAAACAGGCGCAACTCCGTTTCTTGAAGCAAAACTGCAAGAAAGGAAGACAAGAAAGTAACATCAAAGAAGGCCGGTCATGATAGAGATGGGTGCAAGCACACACGACCACCACCGACATAGGTAGAGACCTCCTTTAAAGAGTTTCCCCACCAATGGGTCGAATTACAGGCAATAATTGCAAGTGGCTTACTTCGGTATTAATCCTGCAAGGGTACAAATGAAACGAAATTTTGCAGCCCCTTCCTTTATATAGGATCGCAACAAAAAAGTAAACTCATTTTGCAGACCATTTGCAGAGAAAGGCGTTGTTATGGATGCGAGACGCGCGCAGTTTAATATTAGGAACTTATGCACAAACGAGAGAAAGAAAAATATCTTTGAAGTTCAAAGTCTGACAGTATTCGGGTTTAGCAGTGAACACGTGCAAAGAATGTGTTTGCACTGAGTCACCATTGCTGTACATGAAAATTAAAAAAATTAAAGCGAATTAACAAAATATCACCGGAAGGTAACATAGTTGTAAAAAGACACCGCATGAACTCCGATAGGTCTCCCCCTCCCACAAATCGCTTTCTTCTTATGTTTCTGAGTTAAGAAAAGCAGTTTTTAACATACAGTAGTTCTACTCAGATGCTTTAACTGCTTGTGGTTCCTTATGTTTAAATAGGAGCAGTTCAGGCTTCATAAGCAAATAAAAAGCTGCTCGAGGGGATGGGAAACGCACTCCTTGAAATGGGTGCGCAGAACATTCTCTGTCAATCACAGATTCCCAAGGAGTGTATAACCCTGTGCAACTAATACGTGCGTCATATTCACAAGGTGCCCTAGAATGCACGGGTTCCCAGCCACCCGTGCACCGGTACCAGCCCTGTAGAAAACCCGCCTTGGATTTAATACAGTTGCTTCTTTGGTTAAATATCCATTCCACATCCTCTTGAAGTCGAATGCAAATGGTACTCATAGGGAGATCACAAGCCAAAATGTGTGGCCTATGCCTAATGAATCAGGAGGGGGGACTGTTAGGCAGACTTTGACGAAAGATGCCACACCAACAGTGCTGCAGACAGAATAGCTGCTTTGATTCTGCGAACCATGGAGAAAACAGCCCAAAATGTAGCAGTCTCCAATAAAATTGCCTCTACTGATCCATTTTTTAATCCATAAATCAAGAGCACTCAATTCCTATTTGATTTTTCTATCTGCACTTCAGTTTTACATTCTATGTCGGATCCAGTGACGGAACTCTTTTGGATTCTAATAGCTGTGGTGCCCGTCTTCTTTGCATATCATATTGCTATATTCCACCCACCCAAATTTATATATATATAAGATGATTTAGAATTCTTCCCAGGAGTACTCATAATTCAAAGTGCTTGACAGTGTTGGATATGTCAACAACCTTGTTAATCCAAATTGGTATTTTATTCCCATTTTACAGGTGCAGAAGTGAGAGAGGCAACTTAAGGCCACATAATGTACCTACCCAAGTGCCCAGATTCAAGTACAGGTTTATATCTACTTGACCATGCTGGTTATCATTGGTTTTTCAAATGTTGGAGAAGAAATAAATTGAAAAGGTAATCTCAACAGGTATCCATTTTCTTCCTTTTCAATAGTGGGCAAAGAGAATGTTGTCTTTTGCAAACCAGTTAGACCAAAGAACCTCATTTCTTTGCAAAACCTCAATGATTTTTTTTTTTAAAAGCAAAACCACTTTTGATATGTTCCTATAAATGCCTATTCAGAAGTAGGTCCCATTTTGTTCAGTGAAACTTACTCCTAGGTTAGCAAGTATAGGACTTTAGCTTCAGTCTAGGAAATGCAAGAACTTAAACTTACAGCTCGTAAAAATAAATTGAGAATGCAGGTTGCACTGGCTAAACATTTGAACGGGAAGCGCCGCTGACCAAATAAAGAGAGGAAGTTGGTGGACTCCCCTTTACTGGAGGTTTTTAAACAGATGGTGGTGGTTATCTGTTGGGGATTCTTCAGCTGTGATTCCTGCATTGTGTGGTGACCCTTGGAGTCCCTTCGAACTTTGCAATTCTATGGTTTCCACAGACAAATTGACTATTTATTTATTTATTTATTTATTTATTTATTTATTGCATCTATACCCCACCTTTTTCTCTAAGGAGCTCAAGGTGGCATACATAGTTA
Organism: Lacerta agilis; assembly: GCF_009819535.1. NCBI lineage: Eukaryota > Metazoa > Chordata > Lepidosauria > Squamata > Lacertidae > Lacerta > Lacerta agilis. The sequence continues at coordinate 21,563,846 of NC_046323.1, forward strand.
TCCTTCTCCACATTCTATTTTCACAACAATCCTGCAAGATAATTTAGGCTGAGAGTGAGTGATTGACCAAAAGGGTTGAATTTCTTGCACGGACAAGAATGGGGAAGGTAAGGAAATTTAAATGAGTTTTTTTTTATAAACATAGCCATCTTGTTGCTGGATCTACTGGTGGGTGGTGCATTTACTTATGCATGCTTTGTACTTAATGCCAGGTTTTAAGTTATGGATTTGTCCCTGTCCTGGTTTACTTTGGAACAGAGCAAAGGGTTCATGAGTGTTTCTGTCCTCCTGGGCAGAGAGAAGTAGTAGATTTCCCTTGTCAAAAGGCACAGACAGCGCCTATACTCTTTTAGGCATTACAATAGAATCTGAAATAGGCACCACACTTCATGACGCACCGGGGATCATTGTATTGATTGATTGATTGATTTGATTTGATTTATATACCACCCTTCATCATAGGATCACAGGGTGGTTCACAGAATAATGATTTAGCCTATATTGAAGAGTCAATTTGCACAGAACTTAAAGCAATGAACTCGTATGAGAATTAAGCAAGTTATTGCTGTTTGAAATGGTAGGCAGGAATGCATACTATATGCTTGATGCACAAATCCAATATCATCCCTATGCTTGCAGAAAATACTTTCTTCTTCTTCTTCTTCTTCTTCTTCTTCTTCTTCTTCTTCAAAATCTTGGTAGATGAATGAAGCATCTATCTTGATTACTCATGCTCTGATTTCTTTATTCTGCTAATAAGCTGATTGCCCAAACTTGATCTGCTTTCCTTTGTCTCTTTCACCACTGCCTCAGACAACAGTGTATGTACTCTAGGGAAAAGGTATTGGACGTGCCATCAGGATCTTGCGATAGGGTAACCCCTTCAGAGGTTCCTTGGTGACAGATGCTGGCATTTGCAAAGAGTTCAGTAAACAGAGACTTGGACTGGACATTTTCATAGCCCCAGATGTTTTTCATCATTTCCCATCAAGCTGAGACCAAAGGAAGATACATCTCTCCTCACACTGTTCATCTTCCCACATCTTTTGCCGTCTTCTAGTGATGGTGACATGAACTTAAGAGCAGAGAAAACACAGGAGACTAGGTTCTTCTTTAGCTGCTTGCTAGCCAGGTGGAGAGCTGCAGCAAGTTCATCTATAGGCCTAATATTTCCTGATAGAAAGGTCAAACCTATAAAATAAAACAGAAAAGGAGCCCAACTTGGTAAGCCTGATGCCCTCATTGCCCTCCACTGCTGGTTACTTAAGTTGTGGGTTCAGGAAGGGGACAGTTAAATTGAAAGGGAGAGAAATTCACAACTGAATTTCATTGCTACATGGTTATATAAATGGACCAAATGCTTTAAAACAGAGGATTGTCCTGATGTCTAGTCTTGACCTGTTTTGCTGGTGGTGAGAGCAAAAATCTGTATCTAGATAGAATTCTACATACCTGGTATAACTGAACAGAGATTTTCAGTTGTAAGTAATATTCCTAGATATATATAATTGCCATAGGCAGAACTTCCTATGGATGAAATAAAACACAGCTTCAATATATACACATTCAGTGCTCTGTATAGGTAATGCATATAGAATATGCAATACAAATGCATAATAAATCTAATCTAATAAATAAAAAAATTCTAAATATGAGACAGGGGAATGTCCAAATATTTGTACTTAGAAATTCATTGAGGATTTTTTAAAACTGCATAGTCTTAAGAACGTGAATGCAGAAATCCCCATGTATTTAATGTAAATCTATTTCATACATTTAAGGCTGTGAACAGGTCTGTCAAATTTAAAGAAGGGTGCATGCTCGATAAGGCTATAAAAATATTCTTTGTTGTACAAGCTGAATCATGTCACAAAGGTTAGCAAACAGCACATACTGATGGTGACTCAGGTTTGGCCTTAGGCAGGAGAATTGTAGTTTGTGCAGCAGCCAAGGGGCAGGACTTTCCCTTCTGAATGCAGCCTTAGCATACATGCATTAGGTAAAGAAAGGAAGGATACAGTCTTGCAACAACAGGCCATCCAAGTAATATGCAGGGTGGGAGACAAGAGAGGGTCAAGAGAACAGCACCAGCCCTTTGGGCACCCAGGTCACATGATGAGTGAGGAGTGTGCAGAGATGGTAGTATCTGCAAGGCACAACTATGGGCAAAGGAGAAGGATGGAGCTAGGCAGGGTTAGTGGCACAGCTTCTTAGACCCATGAATTTCAGGTCTCAGGGCAGAGGGGCTGGTGAGTAATTTTAATATTTCAGTTGGAATGCCCAAGTAACAAACGATATCCTAGGTCTGTCTTCATGCTGCAATGCTGTCATATGCATATAAGATTCTCTAACATTAGTGGGAGACGTACACTTGTCTTGACGTTATAAAACTGGAGGAGACAGGGGCTCCCAGACTCCCAGCGCCTCCAAAGATACATTTGTGATGTATGTGCACATTTCATGGTCCAAAATAAGGACTTTTCGGTCCAAAATATGCTTGAATGCATTTTTAAGGAAGCGTCTTCAGGATCACAGCTGTGGAAAAAGCCAAATGGTGTCTAAGATCTTTCAATAATACACAGAGCTATTGCATATAGCCACAACCTGGTTCTTCTTAATACTAAAAGGTTCGTGATGCAGCCCTCTCTAGCCAATGGTAGAATGACTTCAAAAGCTTGGAAGTGCACTTAGCGACATGTCTGCCTTCAGCGAACTCTAACAAGGGATTAGGAGCTGTTGTCTAGAAAGTCGACATATACCAGCTTCGCTTTGTAACTAGCTGCAACCAGCTGTGACTTGGAAGTCTATTTTGTGTAAATATATGTGTACCTCAGGGAAAGCCAGCTAATAAACAATTAATAGATCTGGACATGGGTCTACTGTTTTTTACCTCACCCCGGCACAGGGCATGACACCTTGATATGTCTCCAAGGAGTCTTGAGGCTCTGAATCTTTGGGGACTCCAGTTTGAGAAAGAAACACTTCCTAGGCATGTAAACAGATTACAGGGTTTTATTTCTGTTTGGGGCACAAACCCTAGAGACACTCTTGTGCCGGCAGAGGTCAAGACACAGATATAGAAACGCTGGAGCTGGAATGAGAGCTGACAGGCTTCTGCAGAGGGATCTGAGAGATGGACTCAGAAGCCAGTGGGGTAAAACTGAAGGAACTCTCGGCTCCCTCCCCCATTTGCTCTTTAAATTGCTTATTTCACTATCAGAACCTGGAAATTGAATGCGATTGCACTTGATTCTTTGACGTGCTTCTGAATACTTGGTGGTTTCTTTCCAAAGCAGCCCTTGTTTAAGACACAAAACTGAGTTTGTTGTTTAGACTTCATGAAATTGAGAAGAGCTAACATTCTCAGTCAACAAGCCACTGTGTTTCTAGTGTCAGTCTAGCTAGAGAGGCTCCCTGAAGGGAATTCATTGGCCTGTATGAAGATTGGTAAACCTCTGTGCGACCCTTGGGTTTTTTTCCAGATCGTTTGACTATAAACAATGCTTTTGGGACATAGCAGCAATTCTCTACGCTAATACCCAAGCAGAGAACCTGTGCAGTAGCTTAACATGGTGATGTATTCTGTAAACATAAACATATCCACTGGTAGGGAATGCTGATACTGGGGGACACTCTGGTTTTTTTTGGCACCCTACTGTATTTCCAAATGGCCTCTGCTCTTTCAGCCTAAAGTCACAATGCAATTTTGGGCTGAAAGGCCAGAAGCAGTTTGGAAATATGTTATGGAGGTTATGGGAAATACATCTATTAGTGATAGATAAATAAAAGTAGACAGAGGCAGATTTGGATGGATGATGGATGGAAAGTTTTGAGGTTTTATAATTGTTCATATTCTAAGAACATAACAAGAGCCTGCTGGATCAGGCCAATGGCCAATCTAGTTCAGCATCCTGTTGTCACAGTGGCCAACCAGATGCCTGTGGGAAACCTACAAGCAGGATTTGAGCACAACAGCACTCTCTTCTCCTGTGTTTTCCAGCAAGTGGTATTCAGAAGCATTGCTGCCTCCAATTGTGGAAGCTAGTAGCTATCGATAGACCTCTCCTTCATGAATGTGTCTTATCCTGTTTTAAAGCCTTCCAAGTTGATGGCAAGTTCCAACGAAATGTGGCTTTATTTGATATTCATAACATTTGTTCTGTATTTTTTCCTGTATCAGATCAGGTTTTGCTGTTTTTGTTTTTGGGCAACATCTAATTCAATGTACTTTATTTTATGAGCTAATGGCTGTGAACCTTCCTCTTTTCTGAACCCCCCCATGTTTTATTAATTTTATTTCTCTCAAAACCTACAGAGAAAGGAGTCCAGCAGCATGGGGTGGCTTATGGCACCAACAAAAATTAAAAGATTTATGTGGGCATCCGCTGCTCTCAGAGAATCTTAGAAGCTGAGTTCCCTGTGTCTCTCAGTATAATGGACTGAGCCAGTCACCACTATTTCCTGCCTCCTTGGCAGCAATGGAAGTTTCACATGAGTACTCATGCCTTCAAGGTGAGGTGTCTGCTACAAGCTCTCCACACTAGTCGTCTCTGCTGCTGTCCACCATCATGAGAGTAAGTCTCTGAAAAGAAGCGAGAAGCAGGAGGGCTGGAACTGAGTGCCCTTGGGGTGGAACACCATTAGTTGAACTTCTGAGTATAAAACACAACCTAATTAAGAGATAAGTAGGGAAGTCAGGGGGAGGCATTGCTGATGACTGCATTAGGCAGTGGCCTAAAGAGAGGACCCTGGGGTGATGGAAATGTAGAAAATGAGGAGAAGCCTCGGAGAAATGAGGACTGAAGCAAAATTAGAAATAAAATAAGGGCATTGTTAATTACGTGTTTATCCCAATCGTCCTTTATTTAAAGAACTGAGGGTGGCTTTATGTGGGTTTCTCTCCCCTTTATCTTCATAATAAACCCCTGAGCTAGGGCTAGACTACAAAAGAGTGGCTGGCCACTCAGTCAACTTCATAGATGAGTGGGGACTTGAACTCAGGTCTCCTTGGTCCTAGTCTGGCATTTTAACCACTATGTCACTCAGACTTTAAAAACCAACCAACCAACCAACCAACCAACCAACCAACCAACCAACCAACCTGAGAGCAGGATTGTGCACTATTGGTAAGAAGAAAATGGGCAAGGTAAGTGACATTTGGGAGTGCTACAGGCAAGGTAGCTAAGGAGGCACACGGCTGCTAGTCTACAGTCTGGAGAAGTCCACCCCCAACTGGGTGCCCGCCAGACATGGTTGAAATCAAACTCTTATTAAGTGCCAGCAAGCATGGCCAATGGTCATAGGTGATGGGAACTGTTGTTAGCACCCATCTGTCTTGAGAGACAATGGAGTACACCTCTGGGGGGTGAAGTCAAACTGCTGTGGCTGCAAAGACCAGTAACTTGTAACTGCTGCCTCACGTGTCATTTTGCTGCGTTAGCAGCACTGAAGTGACCTCCCCAAGGTGAAAGCCTGGGCAGTGTGTATGGAGGTCCTGGGCTGCCCAGATGAGAAGAACCCCCTCTCGGCCTCGCTGATGTGGTCCAAAGGAAAGCAGAGGGATATGTTTGGCACCAGCTTGGCTACAGGAGTTGCCAGAAGGAGGCATAAAAGGCGCCATCCAACCATCTTAGGGACTCCATTCTGGATTTGTGTAGGGTTTACTCCCAAAGATGCACTGCAAGGAAGTGGGTACAGATTTTTCCAATACAAGGAGTGCACTAGCTTGGGAAAGACTGAAGTAGACCTGACAAAGAAATTCTGCCAGTTATATAGGGCTTCTTCTAATAATAATGGAACGAAATCAGCTTCTTATAATAAAATAGCAAGGGAGGGGGGGTATGTGTTGTGTATGTGCTGAGCAGTGCAGGGGCAGCTGGGGATCCTGAATTTCACATGTCTATTTGAGCTAACCTGCCAATTCTTTGTTTGCAAGCTTCTTATATATTTGTAATGTGGTTGTTCTAAAGATTCGGGGCTGTGTGTGTGTGTGTGTGTGATTGGTGCATGTCAACATAAATGTAGCTAACAGGAATGACAGGCCAGAGAAATGTCTTCACACTAATAAAGCATGTGCAAATTTATAATTAAGGCTTGTCTTTCTGGTATACCACTGAGACTGGTGAAAAACATGGAGAAGTTCGATAGGCACAAGGATCTAAAGAGACTATCTATCACAATAAAAACACCAGGTGACATGGACCCGTGATTATAATGTCTTTTGTTGTCATTACTCTTTCCATTGCATACGTTTGTCAGAATAATAATTAGTGTTCTACTTTTAAAAAGATGGATTTCACTCATTGTTCTCTCTTAAGATCATCTGTACCATTTGTAATGTAGCTGGAAACCATAATGGGTTTTTGGGTGGTGGTGTTGGGGGGGGGCGCATATTGCAAATACTTTAGCTGTTATATTAATGATATAGATACTTATAATATCATGGTTTTACCCTAACATTAACTATGCTGGACCTTGCATAAACATACATGGGGATAGGTTTTCAGTAGTTCCACAAAACGTTCTCCTAAATTGCATCTTGATGTTATGATTATGGCTATAGTCATCGCTGGAAACCATCAATGTTTTAAGTGAGATAAAGGTGATTTAAAGTGCATTTGTGACTCTGGCAATGAGTTGACAGCCATCTTTAACCAGTCTGACCTGGGAATGACCCTGAGCTCAGCTGGTTGTGAGATACTTTGGTCTATTAAGGGACAAAGTATCATATGTCTGACAGGAGGCAGAGAACACATTGTAAGATCACGGCTGAGTAACACCACAAGACAGAACCTCATATCGCTTGACAAGGAAACTATACACAAATTTTAAAACAGTTTTAAAAGAAATAAAGAAAAGAAGTGCCTTTCCCCTCTAAATGTATAGAAATTCACATTTGTTAACCTCTTACTTCTGTCCTTAGGTTAAAACAAATGATCTTGGTCCCAGATTGCATATAAGCAAGTTAACGCATGATGATAAATTAAAATGGACATACATCTTTCATTTGGCTTTTTCCCTTCCCATGTGGCTTTTACTAGTTATCCATGTCTATTAATACTGACACCCCACTAGCAGTTTTGTCCAAAGCCGCATATGTGATTTTTGTCACGCACGGTAGTATTGGAGGTCACCTAAAGAAGGAATCTTGAAGCAAATGATATCAGCCAAAGACATGATTTGATGACTTGCTATTACCCCTCCATAGGTATGTGGGTACATTTACATGTGTGAATGACCTGGAAGAGGCACATCAAGATTTATTATTACTACTACTACTATTAAAAAGTGAAGTGATATTTATTATTTCTTAATAACACTTTATTACTGCCTGATCCTGTGCAGGTTGACTTGGAAGTGATGTCCTCTGAATTGCTCATAGATAAACATGCACAGGATTTCCTAAACCATGGTAAACAACTCTCTCTCTCTCTCTCTCTCTCTCTCTCTCTCTCTCTCTCTCTCTCTCTCTCTCTCTCACACACACACACACACACACACACACACAGATTGGGATGAACTGGTGATGTAGCCTTCCTTCCTTCCTTCCTTCCTTCCTTCCTTCCTTCCTTCCTTCCTTCCTTTCGGAATGGTTTCCTATGAAGAGCTGTTGACCCACAGGGAAAGTCAGTTGGGGTCTGGATCCAATGCAGGTGGAATCATTGATCTCTCTCACACTCACTCCCTGCCACCCCCTTCCCCACTCTCCTTATTTCTGCCACTCCCAAAACAAGGTAGCTGCTCTTTCAACCTTCTTCCCTCTACAGTCCAATCTGCTTTATCATCAGGGTGAGTCTAGGATAGTCACTTTTTTGGAGCAAGGACCCCTGGATTCTCAAGCAGGGTTGGTCGGAATAAATGAATGGCCAATATGAATTTGGAACTGATCAATGCATGGATCAAAGTTATGGTGTTCCAAATAAAACCATGGGTTAGAATGGCAGAACATGACCATAGGCTGACTCCAATCCAAGGGTTGATGGCTCCCCACCCCAGTACTAAGGCTATCATTCCATACACCTGGCCTGATTCACTCTAGTCTGTGTGACTGCTGCCCAAACTTCAGAATGTGCAGCATCACAACTGCAGCAGTAACAAATGCAAGAAGCAGTCTTATGGGTCTTCCTGTTTCCTGCTTCTGTGGTCAAGTTATTATTTCCTACAACATTATTATTTTGCCTCCACTGGGATCACTGGTGCTGCTGTAAGTCCGCATGAATCAGGAGACTTGTGTGGGTGGCATTACCATTGCAATGTCCATGGCCAATGCCTTTGTTGGCATGGGTATGAACCGGCTACATCCGTCCTTTTCTATGTTTTCACTCATAGTTACCTGCCAAACAAAGGAGCCAACTCCTAAGGGCTGAGGTCTCTTCGTCCCCCAACCCCAATAAAATATTTGAGGATGTCGGCCCCCCCAAAATTGATAGCCATTGCTATTTAAATGGTGTGTGCGTACCACACCTTGTGATCTATTATGTGGAGTGGGGCTTCCCTGGGCCCCCAAATATTTTATTCAAGCCCCCCACCCCCGCTGCCATAAGCTTTTCACGAGGCAGCTATAGATATAAATAAATTTAAATACAGTAACTCCCTTCATGATGAAAGCCCCAATGGCCTCCAGAATGAGATTGACAAGATGTGAATCATGTGACCTCCTGAACTGAGAGGCATTAGAACAGCCCTGGGGTGGCCACACTTCTATTGCATAACACCCTGTGGGTAGTATCATAGTTTTGCTGCAAAGATTTATCCCACTCTGCTCACTTGTGTGCTGCAACTGCTTTCTGTCTTCTGAATATTGACTCATGTGCCAAAATGTTAGACTTCATCTATGGCTTAGCCAATATATCTTTACAGTAACAGGCCAAAGGATTTTTGTCAGGGAACAATACTCAGGAGAGTTTCATGATGTGGGGGGTGGCAGCACACACAAGCTGTTCTGAAATATAGCCCAAAAGAAGCAGTGGCAGCAATGGCTGGGGCCAGGGTTATATTTGTCCATTCAGCTTTTCATAGAAATCCCTTCTCTTTGTCATCCTGGCCTGTGAAAAATTGTAAAAGATACTATTGGACATTTGGGGGAGGGGGGACTGGATGGAGAGGGTGTTAAATAAATAATAATTTAGAAGCGAACTCTATGTCCCTTCCTATCAAAATTGGCACATTTTATTTAAATATTTTGAATGGGGCATTTCCCGCATCGCATTTTCTGCATTACAAAATGCATTGTTGTACAGTACACCACCTCCTGTGTGGCCTCTGGCTGTGAAGCAGTTAACAGATGTGCAGAACAAATACATTAATTCTGATACAGTGGAGTGTATTTATCTCTTATGCAGCTCTTCTATAATCAATCTCCTATACAGATTGTAACCTCTGCGGTTAAACAGCACATTTCTAGCATTCCTAGCTAGGTAAGACGGTGATGATTTAAGCTTCTTGTTTTGTCGACCACCGTTCTAATTCATTTGGTGTGAGTGGAAAAACCCTTGCTTATTCTGCGGCATGGAGGAGGCTTCCCAACGGAAAGGCTTGAAATGTTTCCAAATTGAAACAGAGCTCTTAGGCTATACTGTGCACTGCGATTAAAAGAAGGGATGGGGAAATGAGGGAAAAGACATGTGGGGGAAGAAGTAGGAAGCTGCTGCAAGGTTCATGGGGGCCCCTGCATCATGGGGATACTGGTCAGTCAAAGCACAACTGTTCAAGGGCCACGGTTACATGAACGCTTTTATGTCACATCCATTTCAGCAAACAGCATTCACTTCACATCACATGAAGCTCAAGCCCGTACTAGATTTCATTTAACAATGCAACCCAAGGGATATGACCACCAGGACCTGCAAAAGAGTGTTGATATTAAACCCATATACCTAAGAGGAGTGCTTTTCTCAAATACTTCAGTCAGCCTGGAATGGGATGTATGCTTGGTAGGGAAGGATACATCTCCCCTCTCCCCTCTCCCTACTACCGCTGGGACCACCTCCTGGTATAGTACATACTACTAGAGCAGTGGTTCACCAACCTATTTTGAACCCCCCCCCCCCAACATTTACCTATTTAGACTATTGGCGCTTCCTTTATCAAATGATATCAGGGCCATATAATTAACAACAGCAGTTCCCTCTCTTTACAGACTCAGCTGCAATCAGAATTCTGAAAGCCCAGAAGTTCTTATGGGCAGATTTTGTTTGGTTTTATTTTAATTTTCAAATTTCTATATTTCTGCATACCTAGCAAAGTGGCCGTGCTTCACTTTCAAGCGAACAGATATTTGACAATGTTGTTGTTGTTGTTGTTGTTGTTGTTGTTGTTGTTGTTGTTGTTGTTGTTGTTGTTAATGGTATTTATACTCTGCTCTTTAGCTGAAAAGGTTCCCTGAACAGGCTTACAAAGATCAGTAGTAAGACACTTGCTATCCTCAGGCTTACAATCTAAAAGACTCGATAAGCAAAGGGAAAGGGATGGGGAGGGAATGGGGAGGGGCATGATTAAGCTCAGGCGCCAGTTCTTAAATTTACTGTTTTTATAATGACCAGCTATTAGAGGAGTAATCACAAGTTACTTGTTCAAAAATAGTTCATTTTGGTTCCATTCCAGTCTATGGAGCTGTTCACAGTATAAGTCAAGTCACATTATCATGTTGGTATGCAGGAAATGTGGATGGAGAGGTTAGAGTTTAGAAAATAGTAGGGTGGTCATATTTTGGCCTCTATTTTGAAAGACTGGTGGAAGACACTCCTCTATTTGAAGGCGGCCTGCTAATAATAATAATAATAATAAGTACCCCACCTATCTGACTCGTTCAGTGCAAGAGTGGTTTAAAGACCAGGAGCCATAAAAAGACAGAGCAGGAGTCTTGAAGTTGCCCATTAACAGAGAGCAGCACCTGGCCAGCAAACTGAGCAGGGACATGACATCTGGTATATTCCCCACTATGGTGAGAAGAATTGTATTTCTGTTTAGCTTATAGTCAGGGCTGGATTTAGGTTTGATGAGGCCCTAAGCTACTGAAGGTAATGGGGCCCTATATATGTCCAGCTGTCCTTTGTCAACAACAAATTGTCGCCTTTTTTGTGTTGAATATATGCTATATGGTAATTTATGGACCTAATAGGTATCTAAAGCCATTTGCACATAACAAAATAGAGGCCTACACAACACAAAACACTGTTGCTGTATGTAGGTTTTATTTGTTTTTTATCTTGGATTTTGGAAATGTACATCCAGTTTTCTCCCTTTAATTTTTTGCCCCCCCCCCCAAGAGAGTGGGGCCCTAAGCTATAGCTTATAGTACTGCTTATAGTAATTATTTCTGAATTTTCACCTACACATATAAATTGACTTCTTTTTTGGGGTGTGTGTGTTTGAGATGCACATCTTTTTTTAAAGGCAATGTACTGTATAACTGGTTGCCCAAATGTAGAGCGAACCAATCCTGCATTCCTTTCTCACACTTTACCCAGCAGTTTAAAAATGTTCTCAGCAGTTTTGCAATGGTGATGTTAATACAGATCAATTCCTGAGCTGAATATATGCTGAAACAATTCCACCTACACTCTGAGCGCTGCTTGGATCCAGATATTTTCAGCGTGCCAATCTGATGATGCGAACCCAGCCTAAATAATAGCAATGGATTGACTGAGAGGCAGAAGCACTAAGTTAATTAAATTGCATTGTGCACATTTTAATGGGCCAAATCAGCATTTAAGAACTGAACTTGGCATAGATTGCCATGCTGCTTGAGCATGAATGTGTGGGAGACGGTTTGTCACGTCAAAACTGCATAATCTTTAAAAGTATTTTATATACAGTGTGTATATGTATATATATATACAGAGAGAGAGAGAGAGAGAGAGAGAGAGAGAGAGAGAGAGAGAGAGAGAGAGAAGGTTGCCGGTTAAATATTTAAGTGATTGGTTTGAAGTCATGTCATTTAGAGATGATTCTGTTTTATGTTCCTAGTATCCCTTCAGTATTTCCAGAGGGGTCTCGCTCTGTACATAAAACTGCTGTTGGCGGTATACCATTAACATAACCCAAGTCAGATCTGTACCTTGACACAGGATGACAAGGGTTTTATAATAAAACCACACAAAAATAGTATCCATAACAGCGAGGCCTAGAATGCCTTTTAAAGCAAAGATTTCATTTCAGCAAGTGCTTAAAATGGATTTTCTTTTAGTGCTTTTATCATAATAATATGGGCACACATTTCTAACTGGCAAATAATGATAATCCCTATTGAGAGTAATATGCCTGTTGTTGTCATAATGGATCTCCATTCACACATTTAACAGCTTGAAGGTACACATTTTAGACACCATAACTTACTGTAATTAATCTTTATTACGCCATTACTGCCATGTACTCATAAAACGCAGAACCCATGTAGGAATTTATCACTTATATTAATGAACGTGCCAGAGCCCTGCTAAAATTGCAGTTCAACTTGTTTTTTAGAGACACCGCACACAAACAATGAGCCTAGGAATCAGCTGCATGCCTGCCATTCTGTAGGAATATGCATCTATGTAATAAGCCTACATGAAAAGATTTGTTGCCTTCTGTTTTAAAATTCATTAGCTTCCTAATAAGACAATATTAGATCTGCCAATCACATGGAGATCTTCGAAAGTCAGGATTTCATTATAGTCTTCAGTCAAGTATCTTTTCCACTAATAACCATCACTGTTTGTTAGGTCAACCGGCCTCTTAATTATGTCTCAGGAATAATGAATCTCTCACCACAGCAAGAAAAGATTCGAAAGGATTTCCAATTGCAGTGTAAAGATCCCTGGGCCACAAATCTTGGCTGTAAATGAAATGAGACTGGAGTGTCCTGCTGAACTTTCCACAGGGATTCTAGGATCATAAAAGGGGGGGGACCAAGGAACAGGAGTGAAAATAAGAATGGGACATTAAATTAAATGGACTCTCCTAGATGCTTTGGCTGTCTGGATTTGTTCAGGCACTAATGCTGGAAACAAACAGACAAATGGAAGGATGTGTCTGTGTTCACATTTAAAGTACATGACTTTCTCAAAAGAATCCTGGGAACTGTAGTTTTCCTCTCACAAAGCTACAATTCCCAGCACCCTTGACAAACTACCATTCCCATGGGGAAAGTCATGTGCTTTAAATGTTTGTTTCAAACGTGTGTTTTAAACAGCCTATGCTTATGTGTGTCCCACTGTATGGTTTTGTGAACGCTTCTTTCCATGTTTCAGTGTAATTAATAACACTATAATTTCAGAGATGTTTTGGCAGTCCTGTGCCCAAGTAGCAGGGAATCTGTTGGAAAATGAGTCTGCTCATTTTGCCTCTGGGATGACAGCCTTTATTTATTGCAGTTGTACACCTTCCAAAATCAGCTCCAGTTAAGAGCAGTCCACAAACACACAGTGCTGAATTGCACACTGAACGCATGGTTGTTTTATGGCAGGTTGGCTCTTCACGTAAATCTGGAATGTGTTTACCTTTCCCATTTAAACACTGTTTTGACTTATGGCTCGTGAGAACACCTGGCATGCAATTGGCCCAGCCAAGGAAGGGCTAAAACAGACTTTGTCAAGAAACTCTCAGAATGAGGAAGTGTGCGTGGCAAACAACAATATCTTCCATTGAGGTGTTTATCTTGTCTCTGTGAGCCGTGGGATGAAACTGAAGAAGTAGAAATCTTTCTAGATGTTTCCCAGGTATCTTTCTTTCTTGTCTGGACTGGTTGCCTGCTGTCTGTGGTATCTGTGCCTGTAAATTCCAATGGAACTAGAAATACCTTGGTGATGTCATGCACTGGATCGCATCCACAGAAAAACAAGGACCCAGGTGTGTCATCCACATTTTCCTAGTTTGGTTTGGTTGGTTACAGTATCTTTAATAGTCTATTTAACTTGGACTTCTTTTTCATGTAATATTGCAATGAAATCAGAATAAGAATTCCTTATGCGTATCTTTTAAAAGCACTTGAACATTTTAAAAAATATATACATGCTAGGAAAAACACAATATTTTTTTAAATAAAAAAATACTTCACTTTCCTAGTCCAAAGAAGCAAAAGTGAAATAGCTGAAACTATATTGTAATATGAATCAGATCACTTAAAGGATATAAGATTTAAAATACACATATTAGAGATATCAAATGATAAAACTTTTATAATTTATTACTCAGTACATTAATGAATCAAATACTTCATTCCATTTCAATACATTTCCATATTACTAAAATTGGTTTTGTTTTGAAATAATGAAGTAAGAAAAAGATCTTGAAATTTAATAAAAGAAAGTTACCACTCACTGCATGGGAGTAGCCAGGATTTTTGTTGGGTGGGGACAAGCCTTTTGTTAGGGGGGTAGAACCGACGTGATTGGTCAGTTAGTTAAGTATTCCTATTGTTTTATTTGATCTGGGAGGGGGCAGCTGCCCCCCCGCCCCCCGGCTATATATATATTCTCTATTACATTAACACACAGGAACCAAAATAGTTTCAATGTGATTTAAATTTGCCCACACTAATTGCAATTAATCAAATAAAGCTTTAGTTGCTTAGCTTGCCAATAAACCCAATTAAGAACTCAATTAAGAACCCGATTAAAAACCCTACTTACTTAAGAAATATACTCCATTCCATTCATGCCACAGGACACAACTCTTCAACTTGCCTTAAAAAGAGATAGAATCAAATAAAATAAGAATTATTTGGGACTCTTCTGTCACTGTTAGTCATCTTATTAATTTCTGTTTGTTCAGTTTGTCATCAGACTGAAGGAGCATCATTTGCCACCAATACTGTGCTGTAACAATTAAATGCTGAGTATTAGAAAGCTAATCCTACGCATTGTGGCGATCACCCAAACTTAGGAATGGCACAGAAGGAGTTAACAGAAATAACCAGTAAGAACCTTTAGGGGGCGGAGTTATGTGGGCTACATAAACCCCTCCCGGGGAAGGAAGAGGGTTCTTTAGTCTTTGGTCTTTAGTCTTTTGGGGCTTGTCTTTAGGCTTGTCGTTTGTCTTTAGCTAGGGGGCTTGTTGTGGGTATTGAGAGGTTGGAAGGAGGGTGGCAAGGGAAGGAGTAGGAACAGGGGTGGGAGAAATAGTTGGGCACTGTTGTTAACAAGAACACAACCAAGAAAGTACTGTTTATTCAGGAACCACATGCTTATGTACCAAACTTCAAATAAAACAGTTTTGTTCCAATATTCTCCTTGACTGAACTGAGTGAAGTAAATACCAGACAGACTGGTTGGTGGCAGTGGTTAATTAATAAAGTGGTGAGTGCAGGAATCAACGGACCGTTAAACGTCTGGGGGACCTGTGCAGGTTGAGCGAACCGCCACACGCATGTTTACTCAGAAGTAAGTCCCTTTGCATCCAATGGGACCCACTTCCAGTCAGCATGCTTTGTACTGTATGCTTACTTGAATGTCAGTTCCATTGAAAGACATTATAAGCTATTTTAAAGTACCTGTGCTTTATCCATACCCTATCATATTATGGATTAATTACTTAGGGCAGACTGCAAACTGTAGTGCAACTCTCTGAGCTGAATGCGCAGACTGCAGTCTATCTGAGCAGCCATGAAGACGGATATTAGGACCGAGAAGAATATACCGGTAACTTCCTATGTTAGTCCAAACCTAATCTATATGACATCATATAGAAGCAACAACATACCCATTTTCGAATCACTTATCCATTTGCTCGTTTGTTTGTCTCCTTTCATATATCACAAATAAGTTCTTGTTCTCACTATGGCCATTTAGTTGAAAAAGCAGCGTATCTTGGTAAGAATAAGGTATTATATATAAGTTGTTAGATAAGGTTTAAGATAAGTTGTAAAGAAGATTTAAAGTAGTTACAAAGTTACTAAATTATATTTGAAAGGAACGCAGAAGAGAGGGCGAGAGGAAGTCCCCCCCAATTAAGATACAAAATAAGATCAAGATAGCTAAATAGGTGTTGTATTTTTTATGTTTTGTATGAGTTTTTTTATTCTTTTTTGTTTCATTTTTTGTAGCATGTATGTATACTTTTTGTAATTTGTGTGTTTGTTTTGTTTTTATTTGTTTGTTAATTTTCTTGAAATACCAATAAATTCTTATAAAAAATAATGATGAAAAAGCAGCGTATATTTCTGGCTACTTTGTTCTGCAGTTTGCTTGTAGGTATTAATTTATATATTCACAGGCTCCTATAATATATTTAAAAACCAGAAATGAAACCCCGTTTCATTTTTCTTCTGAGTTAGATTACTTCAAATGATTGGGAAATAATCTCCTATGCCTTTTATACTGAAATGATACACACGTCCCCGTGTTCTCTGCACCATGAAACCACAGTGCCTTGAAAAATAAAACGGTACAAATTGGTAATTTACCAGCATGCTGCAAGTAACTGCGCCACTTCCCTTGCTGCATATCAAACCTGCAGCTTCACATCTTAATCAGGTTTTTATTTAAATAGTTTTCACCGCAGTACAATAGACAGAACAGACAAGCTGTTCTTCAGTAATGAGTTACATTGTCATCACGTCATAATTCCTCAAAATGATGAACCATAATATGAACATAGAGCACATGTCATGAAAGAGAGGCGTTTGTGGGGAGAATGCAAACTGTCCCTGTGTACGTCTCTTTTGCTTTGCCTCCTGAGGCTACGAGACTGCCGGACCAAAAATGCAGTCAGGCAGCAGTTGAGAAAGATCTCCAAGCATCACCATGCCTCCAGCTCAGGTACTGACCACCTCTAAAAAAAGAACCTGCCTGTGCTAAAACTTTGCTTCATATGGAGTGTGCAAGCATGCAGTCAGGGGATGAGGTTGCATGGGCACATTAACTCAGTTATGGCACGAAACTGGAGGAATATGAAGACTCCGAAATTACGCAGATGGAGATTGGAGAAGCTCATTGGTAGAGCATCTGCTATGCATGCAGAAGGCAGAAGACCTCAACTTCAATCCCCAACATCTCCAGGTAGGGTTGGGAAAGACCCCAGTATGAAAGCCTGGAAGGCCACTGCCATTCAGTGCAGACAAAACTCAGCTAGATGAACTGATAGTCTGTTTCAGTATAAGGCAGCTCCTGTGTCAATCACTAAGCCTTGCCCGTCTTTGAATGCATGAAGTATCAAAAGCATTGCAAAAGAGTGGAGTAATATATTCCCACCTTCTCTTTCCAGCATCCATGCATAATGCTACCCTATGATTATCCTTGTTACATTTCTCAAGAGTCATTCCTATCCTTGGGCGGGGATAGTGTAATGTGGGGGTGCTAAAGTGTGCACAACGAGCTTCAATTTGCACTTGCGAGACACAAGGTGCAGTTCAGCATCTCTGAGACATACTAACGATGTTACATCTACATTCCCTATTGCATGACAAGTGCACCTATTTTTAGACATGGGTCTGACAAAGTCAGGGGACAGGGTATGAATTGTACCCCTTAAAACAGACCTACCTGGGCTTGGATGAGAGGTGGGGAGGCTCTGGATGTTACTGGACTCCAAAGTCCCATTATCAACCATAGTCAGTATAGTCAATCATCAGGGATGATGAGAGTTGGAGTCCAGCAACATCCAGAGGACCACATGTCTTCCCTGCCCCTTAGGGGCTTAGGTAAAGGGATTCACTATGAACCAGGAGATATTTGTAATCTTGAACTTTTCACATCTGAAAGTGGAGAGGAGAACAGGTGGTTCTCCACTACTTCCCTAAAGAATTAGGTAAGTATAAAAGAAATATAGTCAGAGATGTGGTCCTCACCAGAAGATAGGGACGGGGCAATCTTTGGCTTCCTAGAAGTCATTGGATTCCAACTCCCATCCTCCCTGACCATTGGTCAAGCTGTGTAGGGCTAATGCAAGTTGCACTCCGGCCCTTTAGGAAGGGCTGTCGGTTCCCTACCCCAGCCCTAGGTTTCTACTCTTATTCTCTCACTTTCTTCAAATATCTCTAGCTTCTTGCTCCTGAGAACAGGCAGAGAAGCTTTATAGAGTCAAGTGGGTCACACCCAGGGAACTTACTATGGAACTCTCATTTTGGCTGTTGCAGCATCGTTCCTTTCCAGCTCTGGCTCAGGTGTGTCACTATTGTTGGCATCTTGAGTGTCAGCAAATCTTGCCTGTTGTTATAGGCTCCTTGAGCATCAACAACTCTTGTCAGAAGTTGTGGAGTTGGCAGAAGTCCCTCCTTCGCACCTGGCAGGAAGAGGGAGGAAGCCACTGTCACTTCTTGCAAGGAAAGAGCAACCAAGCTCTTTGGATTCAATTTCTAACTCTATGCATCAAAATGATAGGATATGTGTTATGTGTGTGAGTGTGAACTTGCAAATATTATTTGTGAAAAACCAGTGAAGAGTGTAATAAGGCTCTTTGTGTGATGAGGTGGCACCGGATGGCCTCTCCTCATGTCTCCTTCTTTAAGCTACACACTGAAGTTTTGTGAGATAAGTGAATGGCAGGCTATGGCTGGGATCATATGTGCTTCAAGGAGGAAATAATCTTACAAGCATACTCAGGTATCCTATGCATTTCAGCTGTTCATTTTGCCGAAGGCAGATAAGTTATGAGATCTGCCAGAACCAAGTAAACACACACACACACACACACACACACAGAGAGAGAGAGAGAGAGAGAACACTGGAATATTGTGCATTTTAAAGAGATCATGTTCCTATAAGAACGGGCAGGTAAAAAGGTAAAAGTAAAGGACCCCTGACCATTAGGTTCAGTAGCGGATGACTCTGGGGTTGCGACGCTCATATCGCTTTACTAGCTGAGGGAGCCAGCGTATAGCTTCTGGATCATGTGGCCAGCATGACTAAGCCGCTTCTGGTGAACCAGAGCAGCGCACGGAAACACCGTTTACCTTCCCGCCGGAGCTGTACCTATTTATCTACTTGCACTTCGTGCTTTCAAACTGCTAGGTTGGCAGGAGCAGGGACCAAACAACGGGAGCTCACCCTGTTGTGGGGATTCGAAACGCCGACCTTCTGATTGGCAAGCCCTAGGCTCTGTGGTTTAACCCACAGTGCCACTGTGGGACTGCAGGACTGTGCAGCAAATCTTGTCTTCATTCATATCCAAAAATATATTTTACAAATACGGCTACAAGACTTCTGCTCAAAATGGGACAGCTGCCTTATCCAAGAGACACATTTGTTATTCTTGTTTTTGCAATGATGTCGAACATAGCAAACATTGTGAAATAATTCTCACATGTGCAGCCTGACCTTATTCATGCTTATTCAGAAATAATTCCCCCTGTATTCAGTGGCCTAGATGACTGAGTAAGTGTGCATAGGATTTCAGCTATTATTTGTGTGTTTATTTATTAAATTTGTATACTGCCCTTCAGCCAAAGATCACACAGCAGTTTACAACATAAAAATACAAAATGAGAACTGGCTATAGGGCCAATTCCCACCAATTTTTACTCAGGAGTAGGTCCAACTTATTTCAGTGGCCCTTACACATAACGTAAGTTTAGGACTGCAGTCTTAACTTATGCAACAAAAATACCCTCCATATAATGGTGTAGATATCAATTGCTGCAAACTCCTGATAGATAGATTCTTGCGTAAATTCTTTCATTCTACCTGAGACTTTTCATGTCTCCATGGATGTTCTGTATTGATATTCCATATTCAAGTCTACATATTATTGCCATTGGGTGAAAGCTAAGGGAAGGTTGTTTGTAGAGAAGCTCTATAGGGCTTCACAGCTAGAATAAGTGACCATCCTAGAGAATTTTTTTTGGTTCCATTGGCAGAATATATTCTCTTCCAGGCTAAAGATGAGGTTGGATTATCACATCAAA
The DNA here is from genome assembly GCF_009819535.1 of Lacerta agilis. Lineage (NCBI taxonomy): Eukaryota > Metazoa > Chordata > Lepidosauria > Squamata > Lacertidae > Lacerta > Lacerta agilis. The sequence goes on from NC_046323.1 coordinate 21,583,668, forward strand.
CGCTCTTATATGTAAGGTAGGCTGAAAATTAATCACCCAGTGAAGTTAAGTTATTAAACTAATGAGGTTTCTTGCCGCACAGACCAGATTGCGATACCAATGAAGGTTCCATCTAGTCCAGACTTTTTGATCTCAGAACTACGTGGTGATTACGGATTGAGGATGTGGTGGTGATATTAGTTTCAGCCCTGGGTTGCTGTTTTTTTTTTTTTTTTTTAAAAAAAGCTTTATTTTAGCAAGTCTAAGAGCCTCAAGCCATTTGCCTCCAGTTCTGCTCTCTCACTTTTTCTCACACTCTTCCCACTGCCTTGTGTTCAGCCTAGCTTTTATCGTTAGTGTCTGTCAATTCAAGAACAAACAGAGACTGCAGAAGCCTGAATTCTCCAAGGGTTTGCCCTGATGCTTGTTGCAATTGCTGTTAAATGAGAGCTGGAGGAACAGATCTGCTCCTGATGGAGCCCTTCAGTAACATGGGCCTCTTATCCCTGAAAATGGAAACCTGGTGTACTAGAGGCAAAGCAATCCCCATAAGGTGGAACGTGGCAACCACTGCCGGGGATGGTTATTGGCAGTGGAGGCTAGTTTGTTAGGGCAAATGAAGTGCTGTCCCACCAACTTCAGTCAGCCCCCAACTGCCTGCCATGTTACTTGCCTGTAGTCCAGGTGGTGGCTCTGGCTTTTGGCTTCCTCCTCCTCAGTCTCAGGGCTGTCATTATTGAGCTCAGTAGGGATGATGCGGGTGGCGCTGTGGGTTAAACCACAGAGCCTAGGGTTTGCCGATCAGAAGGTCAGTAGTTCGAATCCCCGCAACAGGGTGAGCTCCTGTTGCTCGGTCCCTGCTCCTGCCAACCTAGCAGTTTGAAAGCACGTCAAGTGCAAGTAGATAAATAGGTACCACTCTGGCGGGAACGTAAACGGTGTTTCCGTGTGCTGCTCCGGTTCGCCAGAAGTGGCTTAGTCATGCTGGCCACATGACCCGGAAGCTGTACGCTGGTTCCCTCGGCCAGTAAAGTGAGATGGGTGCCGCAACCCCAGAGTCGTCCGTGACTGGACCTAATGGTCAGGGGTCCCTTTACCTTTAGGGAGTAGAACTGGGGGGGGGGACTAGAATCAGTTGCTTCTGATACCATTTAACACTGGTCTTTTTGCTTTCTTTCCCAATGGGCACCAGCCACTTACTGGATCAGGGCAGCAGTCCAATATAATTCTCAGTAGCTTACAGTAAGAATTTAAAGTAGGTTTGCCATACATCTAGAATTTCCTGGACATATTGGAGTACTGCAGCCACTAGCAGTGTCTGGGCGAAAATCAGCTAAGTGTCTGGGAAAATCCAGATGTATGGCAACCCATGTTGTTGGGTTTTTGCCGAATTTCATCAGAAATAGCTCAAAAACATCAATTCTTTTTTGCGACGTCAACAACTTTTCTGCTCAGATTTTCACTTTTTGAAATATGGCAACCCTAATTTAAAACCATATTAATAATAAAACTAGAAAGCGGTAGAGACAAAGACCAAAACAAACCCACAGCTGCATACAAAGCCATCTTTACTTAGAAGTTTTAAAAGCCTGGGCAAATATAGTCTTTCACATGACACCAAAAAAGAAGAAGTTAAACTCGGCACCATGTAAACATCATTGAAGAGAGAATTCCGAAGCCAAGACCACCATTGAAGAGGACTTCTTTCCACTAACCAGTTGCCTCATCTCGAGAAGGTCCTCTGGGGAACATCTTAATACACTGGTAGCTCATGTGGGAGTAAATGATATTTAAGTTTCCCAGGTATTTGATATTGAAGAAGTTTGGCAATTTTGTAGCTAGCTTCTGGGACCTCGGTTCTATTCTCACAGTATAACACTAGCAGGTTCTTGGTAAAAACTGTGGATCAATGATGCCTCTACTGTCAAGATCTCTAACAACTCCCAGACATTTCTGCTATGGTAATATACTCTGAGTTCCTCCACATCTGGAGTGCTGGAGGGTCACTCTTTAGGCTCCTTCTGCCTTAGGTGAAAAAAGATGGAAAATGTCTCAGTCGTTCTTTCTGCACTAATAACATTCCTCTGTTTGGTTTACAGTAAATACTCAGGAGTGCGGACAGATTGACAGCTACTGTACTGCACGAGCCGCCCAAAGGTAGACTCTGTTAATACAGAAGTTAGACAGTATGACAGATAGATGGGAGATAAGCAGGAGGGTATTATCCCAAGGTAAAGATATTTCAACATGCTGCTGCTGACTCCCATATGTTTTCTGAAACAGGAGGGGGGGGGAAAGTTCCACGAAGAGCCTCTGCTTTCCAAACTTTAATGTTAAGTTCTGTCACTTTATCAAAGAGAAAAGAAAAGAAAAGATCCGTCTTTGTAGTCTGAGTAAATGCCAAATTAGAAATGTGGACGAAAGATTAAAGCCTCGCAAAAATATGACATACCTGGTAAGTTTTGTAATATATGAGAGCCTAATTATGAGCTAACTCCCCAAGCGATCAGGTTGATTGCGAAGGTAGATGGTGAGGAGTGAAGTTTGGAATTTTGCATGATGTAAAAAGGTCTAGTACCTGTCTTGACCTCTGAAATTTTGTGAGCACCTGGAGAATAGTATTTTGTTTTTACACTCAGTAGCAGAACTCACTCATGCCCATGGGAACTCTTTTAACACTTTCTCACGAATAGCTGCATGATGGTTGTATTTATGGTTTTTTTATTATAAAATAATACTTATTCTATCATATTTGTGGTCTAGTTCCCCCCCCCCTCAGTTCAGATGCCCACAAACAAGAGAACTCTACTTAACAAAATAGAATAAATATTTGAAATGCACACAAATGTAATACTTTCAAAACAAATTGGATAGAAATATATGCAGAATCTTTGGTTGTTCGTTTGATGAATTTATGTCTCGTCTTTGAATAAAATAAGGTGGCTTTCAAAAAAGAGCAGAATAAAACGAGCACCATAAAAGGCAATTTATATTACCTAAGAGAGGAATTCAATGGAACGCTAAGCAGATCACTCTGTCAATGCAAGCATTTTCTCCCTGTGCACGATTCTGGGAGTTCTCCAGAACCCACAGAGCCACAGAGGTAAGAGAGGGGAGGAAAGCCTCCTTGCATTAATGGAAGTCCTTGCGTGGGTTTTCATTGCTGGGAATATTTAGTTAAACTGAGTCCTCTATAAGGAATTTTTCTGCCTTATGAAATGCCCTGAGAGGCAGATCTACACCATACATTTAAAGCACATGACTTTCCCCAAAGAATTCTGGGAGCTGTAGTTTATCTCCACGGAGCTACAATTCCCAGAACCCTTGAGCTTCTAGGATTCTTTGGGAGAAGCCAGTTGCCTTAAATGTGTGGTGTGCAACCACAGGTGCCAGGGTGCTCAGTGCGCAGAAATGGAAGGAAGATTCTGTCCCAACCAAGGAAGAATGGCAGGCAAAACTAATGGAATACGCAGAAATGGCAAAGCTTATGGGAAGAATGAGAAATCAAGAAGAAAGTGTCTTTATTAAAGAATGGGGAAGCTATGTAGAATATTTGAAGAATCATTGTAGAAGAAGAAGAAGAGTTTGGATTTGATATCCCGCTTTTCACTACCCGAAGGAGTCTCAAAGCGGCTAACATTCTCCTTTCCCTTCCTCCCCCACAACAAACACTCTGTGAGGTGAGTGGGGCTGAGAGACTTCAGAGAAGTGTGACTAGCCCAAGGTCACCCAGCAGCTGCATGTGGAGGAGTGGAGACACGAACCCGGTTCCCCAGATTACGAGTCTACCACTCTTAACCACTACACCACACTGGCTCTCTAACAACTAAACACATTAGAAGGATTAATTTAAAATCAAGCAGTTAAAAGGTGTGTGTGTGGGGAGAGGTTAAGGGGGAGGCGCAATCACTGGCGGAGGAAGAGGAGTGTGGGGGGAGCACACGGCCCCCGGCAGCCTGATCCCAGTGGCGTGCCATCGTGGCTGCCCCCCGCCTGCACTGGGTGCCACGCCCCCAGGGCACACACCAGCCCCGCCCCTGCCTGCTCTCCGCTCCCCGGTGCCAGAGCATGAAGCTATGCCACTGTGTGCAGTTTAATTAACTAAATTTGTTTTGAAACCAGAGAAGGAGAGGAGGGGAAGTCAAAAAGAGGGATATAAATGTAAAGGATGACTATTGTTAAATTGAAAATTGAAAGTAAATAATGGAAAAAAAAGGTGTGAGCAGATGAAACTCCCCCCACACTCCCCAAACAATTTCCAGCTATCTGAATTTGGTGTATTGTTGTGCTTTCATGTCCTTTTCAAAGATGATTATTGCTGTCTTCGTTTGAGTGTAGCTTTCCTCTCAAAAGGCAAGCAATAAATTAAAATAATATTAATTTCGCTTTCTACCAGACTGCACTTGAAAGGTAAATTTTGGAAATAATCTTGACTTCTGAAATGATTTCTTTTTGCATTATTTAGCTTTGCAATTTTATAGACAAAGTCATTCGTTTCCATAGACAAGGAAACACAAGTGCTGTTACAGCATAGCTTGTGCCTGAAGGTAACCCTTCATTTTCCCCCCATCTCCCATCCTTGCTCATAATAACATGGTCATGTGACACTTTGTACCCTTCCCTACTGTTTATGTCTAGGGGCCTGATTTGATTAAATGACGTTACATACTTTGCCTAGTCTGCTGATTTGGGGCAGCCATGACCCTTAGCTTAGATTAGAAAATGGTTAGATTGTTTTGTCAATCAGCTAAAAGTAGAGATCAGGAACGCCTACCTTTACCCCTATAATTAACTGTGTTTAAACAGCTGAGTTTACAAATGTGCTCTTTCAATGCCTTTTCTTTTGTTGGTTGATCTAGCCTCCAGATTCTCTGTCATTGTGCGCAGCTGGGATTCTGACATTTCATTGTCCTAACAGTGGAATGTTGTGGTATATTTGACAAATATTCACCTGGACCATTAACAAATGAAGGAAAGTAGTTAAGCAAATCTGTGATGAAGTACAGCCATCTTGCAGCTGTGGATTAGGAAGAGGCTAGTATCGAACCAAATAAAATGGCAGGTTTTGCGCTGGAAAAAACAACAACAGAACCGTGTCCAATTCTTAAGAACTCAGATAAAGGAATATAATGTACTATGTTCCTTCCCAACATTAAATAAAATGGTTATTCCATGATTATTTTTATATGAATCTCAAATATATGAGCCTTCCAGATGACCTTTTTATTGCACTTTCATGATGTTTTCTGCCCTTGATGATGATGGTAGTAATAATATTTGTGCCCTGCCCATCTGACTGGGTTGCCCCAGTCACTCAACAAAATAATAAAAACACAGTAAAAAAACTAAAACCATGAAAAACTTCCCTATACAGGGCTGCCTTCAGAAGTCTTCTAAAAGTCATACAGCTGTTCATCACTTTGCATCAGTGCATATCCTATAACTTCCTACTTAAATCATTTAACTTTTTATACCAAAAATTTTCTGGTTTAATTTTGTTCCACTTTTGTTGCTCTGAAGCCCGTTTTGACAGCAATCATGTTGTAGCACTGAGGAAGCACCACGGAAGAAACCAAAGAAGAATAAATCCACCACCAGCTCACTATTATCTTGTTAAGAACATGCTGCAGAATTCACCTGCTATTAAACACCAGTTCCTGAAGTTCCACCAACTCAGATGCTAGAAGATGGCAGATTGCTTCATCTTAGGTTAAGATGTTCCATCTCAGGCTGATGTTCTAACTTGTGAGATGCCAATCATAGACAATGTAGACCAAGCAAGGTCAGCCTTGACCCTCTTTAATTCTCAAAGTCTACTTTTCCCTTTTGTATGAGCATTATCAAACAAAGCGATTTTAAAAGGAGTCGAATTTGCTGTTGATGCCCACCCAGCTTCTGAAATACACATTGCATGTTGTTGCATGGCTGAGTTCAAGATGAAATAAGACTGTTCCTTCCAGAATACCTGGATTTTTTATTTTCATTTTTAGTTACCAAAGAATGTTTCATTCCGTTCTGGGTTAGCTCTAAAAAATATGGAGATCAAAGTGTGAGAAGCTGCAACACAGATGCTCCCCAGCAGCTGAAACACCCACCCTAAATGATTTCAAGGAGTGAAATGCATTCTGTATATTGGGAACTTTTTCAAGAAGTCAAGTCAAGGCAGATAAAAGACTGTATCTTCTATTAGGCTAGCCAAACATTTTCAAGCCTTGATCAGGCAGGAATACCATAAAATGAACTTTTAGGTGAAAATGCAAATGCAGAAACATTTTTTTTGGGCGCTGTTACTGGTTCTGTCCAAGAAATAATTGTATATTTGTTTTAACTTTAACACCACTCTTCAGGAGTGATGGGGGCAGATTTACAATTGGGGGCATTCAAAATATGTACGCTCCCGTTTTATGCTAGCCTCAGCCCTTTCTGAGCTTGGCTCTGGCTCAAAACTGTGCACCAAGTGCTTGCTTTACTTCCTTTCCTCTGCCCAAGCAAATAAAAGCTGTGAAAAGGGAAAGCAAATAATTGGTGGCAGAATGGCTACCTAAAGACTTAGAAATGCTTTGCCAGACTCTTTTATTAAATGGGAAACATGAGCATTCTCAGGAGTTTCATTTCGTTGCAGGTGTCATTGTAGTCTCCTCCGTTTCCTAAATTTAATTTAAAGGCAGAAGAAACTATGAATCTCATGGTCCATGGCTGTAGTTTCCAACTGGGAAGCACAGGGATTGTAGTATTTTGCCTCTCTTTTTACTTCTTCTCAGGAAAGCTGTAAACATGAGTGGATTTCAAGGCAAATCACACCTTTTCAGTTATTAGAACAACTCTTGGAGGTTGGTTGGCTAAGTCGTAGTAGGGCTATAATTTTTTGTTTGTTTGTGGACAGAGGATTCATATATGCTGCATAAGCAAGCAGCATGACATAATGGGAAAGGATTTTTGCCTGTTGCAAAGCTGTTGCAGACACAAACAGAGAACCCTGACTTCATATCCAAAGCAATTCCAGAAAGCATGTTGCTGAGCAATTGGATCACGGTTCATTTACATCTAAACCCAACACTCCATTTTTCTATGTTGTTACACAGATTAAAAGAGAGAAAAAGGGGGGACTTCCCCCCCAAAGGCATGAACATCTCGCACATCAGGGTTTCCCCAACAGCATTTTCCAGTGAACCTCCAAATTACATTTTAAATTGCCTTTAATTTAGAGCAGTTTTTCCCAAGAACTGCTGATGCAGAAACTTCCTGTAAAACAGTGTTTGGTTCCTGGAAGCAGTTCTTTTAGTCTTACTCCCCCCTTTAAACCTTGTGTACTCAGGGAGGGAAGGATTACAACAGAGGTTCCAAAACTTATTGGCCTACCGGCCCACTTTTCAGAATTTTTTTTTTTTTTTTTACTCAGCACCCCCTGGAAATTTGCCTTCTTCAAGCGAACAAACAGAAAGATGCAGCGACAAATTTGTGTTGTTTTATGTATCTATATTTCTACCTATGTCCTACAACATAGTAAAGAAGGATTAAAAACCCATGGGGTGGACCAGAGTGAAGTCTGCTGGCTCAGTCCAATCCACCCCAGGGATGGGGCTGGCATCGCAGCCCACCTGCCATTGGCCAAATAGGTAGGCAAGCTGTGATCCACCTCCTGGGCCTGGCTGAAGCCGAAAAGGGTTCACCCAAGCCGGGGGGGGGGGGAGTTGCTGCTGTCCTGCAACAGCAACTGACAAGGCAGTATAATTACATGACAGATGAAACATGTACAATTCCCCCCCCCAAATGTTAATTTCTTCTTTCTTTATGTTTTCACTGCCCCCTTATTTTTATTCAATGCCCCTTGATTGCACTCGAGGCTACTGCCTCCCCCTGGATCATTCCAGAGGCCCCCCCCAGGTGGTGGTATCGCCCACTTTGGGGAACTTTGGGAGGAGTGAAAAGGCCAGGACTCCTGGCTCAGGAGTCACTAGCAGGGCTGACCCAAGCATCTGTCACTGCATTGACGGTCAGCAGGTTAGCTTAGACTAGTTCGGTAGCAGCTGGTGTGGTGAGGAAGAGCCTTCTCCTGACACCAGGGATGGAGGAGAAAACAGATTCATTATGCATTTAAAACCAAATCTATCAAATCCACACTTTCCGACACAATATGGAAACCGCAAAAACAGCTATCCTTTGAAATTTGCCCTTATCCAAAATCTCTGCTGCAGCTCTCCAACTAAACAAGGTTTACAAAAATCCATACGGAATGGGAAAGTATGCAGAAAAATGATGTTATCAGTGAAAACGGCATGCATTAGGGGAAATTGCTTGCAAAACTGTGTACATTCATGTAAAACTGTGTTTATTATGAGAAACCCAGACTAAAATAATTATGAATTTTCAAAAGGGTTTTTTTTTTTTGGGTGGGGGATAAGAACTCACAAGTTGCTGCAAAATGTGGAGAACTGAATTTAAGATTGGAGAAATGAGAAGCTGAGCAATCTGAAATTGTTACCTCTCTCCATCCCTACCTGACACTGATGCTGCTAAGGCTGACTTGGATGGAGATGGGTGAGGCTGTAGGATCAGGGGCGGAGCCAATCTGGCACTCCTGAACTTGTTGCCACCCAGTCCAGGTAAGCTGTAGTGATGCTGCTGTTGGGAAGAGACTGCCCCCCCCCACATCGGCTGCTAATGTCTTAACACCTCGCTGCCACTGCCTCCTGCATCTGTGGCCTCAGGTGGCTGCTTCACTCTGCCTAATGGAAGGACTGGTCCTGGCATGTTGTAGACCTCAGAAGGTGCTCAGCAGTGCCAACCACTGACACCAGCCCTGAACCTAGCAAACTAGTTTTGTGCAATATTCATCCACCATTCCTACTGATTGCTGCCAGACTAGTTGCCCTTTTATCTGTGACAGTCTTATGATAATGAATGATTAATATTTATATTAGAAATCCAATAGTATATTAGAAATACACGTTTTCCATAAGCATATCTCTGAGACCAAAATGTTTGGTGAAGACATTGCAAGAGCTTGTACGGCACATATTCACTATCATTTACAGCTCAGCTGCTATTGATTTAGGATAATGCAAGTCTGGCGCTGTGGGTTAAACCACGGAGCCTAGGGCTTGCCAATCAGAAAGTCGGTGGTTCAAATCCCCATGATGGGGTGAGCTCCTGTTGCTCGGTCCCTGCTCCTGCCAACCTAGCAGTTCAAAAGCACGTCAAATTGCAAGTAGATAAATAGGTACCACTCTGGTGGGAAGGTAAACGGCATTTCCGTGCGCTGCTCTGGTTTGCCAGAAGGGGCTTACTCATGCTGGCCACATGACACGGAAGCTGTATGCCAGCTCCCTTGGTCTATAGAGCGAGATGAGCGCCGCAACCCCAGAGTCGTCCGCGACTGGACCTAATGGTCAGGGGTCCCTTTACCTTTACCTTAAGTCTCTGAGTTACATGGAAGCCTTCATCAGCCAGAATGAACAAATATCTAATTTCCCCCCATGGAAGAGCAAGTGATGCATTGATACTATGTTAGGTAATTTGAATATTTCTATCACCACGAATCAAGAGTTTTCGCTCCAGGAATTCCTTTACCTATCTCTTTTTAGAATCAGACCATGGATCCCTTTTCCAAATGTTGTCTTTTTTGAAAAAAAATAAGCAAATATGTATGCAGACACTGTCTCATATTTACAGCTGGGACTTGAGAATTAGATCTTTTCTCCCTGCAAGGCATAGATAGACACAACTGCTGAGAGCCTCGTACTGTGGCTGATGAACCCTCAGCAAGAAATACGCTGCAAATCCCATCAGTGTGTCATGGCTTGAGTTATTGATGCCGATGGGAGAGACTTGCAATCCCAACCCCTGCTGCTCCTTTAGAAACCCAGCGGATTGTTAACACGGCTCGGAAGAGTTCGTGAACTCTTCTCTGTAGGTATGCAAAGTATCTGGAACATTGATATGGAAGTGGGGGGGACTCTCTCTGCTTTTGTTCCCATTCATGTTCCTTCAAATAATATCTTAATGATTAAAGGACCCATTGTTTTCAATTACACCCTTTGACTTGAGATGGATTTCCTTAAAACCTAACCAAGGAGCAGTCATGGATTTTGCAGAGAAACCACAATTTGGTATTTGCTATGTTTTAAAAGGCTGTTCTTCCGAGCTGCTTTTTGACCTATCATTAGAATCGCAAATTTCCCATGACAGAAGAGGATGCGTCAGAGATGGCTCTAAAGCCCAGCAGCATGGATGACTTTTCAACACAAGTCCGCTGAGACATTTGCCCCTTCCTTTTGATCTTCTTGCAGAGGAAGGATCTGCAATAGCACTTTATAGCCCTTTCTCCTTCCCACTGATGGTGGAGAGGAGGCCCAGATGAACACTGGCTGTCATATGATGTGTGTGTTTGTGTGAGTCACCATCCCTCAGTCTAACCAACCTCACAGGGTCGTTGTGAGGATAATGCGGAGAGGAGGGGGGGAAAACTGTGTATGCCACCTTGGGCAGAAATGTGGAATATAAATATAATAATAAATAAATACTTAATGTATATAGTAGTGGTGGGAAACCAGTAGCTCTCCAGATGTTGTTGGACCCATCAGCCCAAATCAGCAGGTCAGGGATAATGGGAGTTGCATTTCACAGCATCTAGAGGACCATAGTTTCCTCCTCAAAATTCAGTGGACTCCGCTGATTTAGTTCACCCCCCCCAAAAAAAATTAAGCATGTAATCTTATATTCATTTTCAGGACCGCAACACCTCAAGGACCACCTGTCTCCATATGAACCTACCGGGACTCTGAGGCCCTTCTTCATGTGTCCTCCTCCATGATGAAAGGTCCAAAGAGTGGTAACACGAGAACTGGCCTTTTCTGCAGTGGCTCCCAATTTGTGGAATACTCTCCCTAGGGAGGTTCATATGCGACTTTCATTATACACCTTTTGGTGCCAGGTGAAAACATTTCTCTTCAACTAGGCATCGGGCTGATTGATATCCAATTCCATTTTAAATGTGTTGCAGGAGGGGGGGATTATTATTACCTGTCCTATTTTTAATTGTGTATCCCTCTGGTGTTTTTAGTTCTATAATTTTGTATTGAGAAATGTTTTTCTTCTTTCTGACTATCGGTTGAATAAAGGATTTGTATGTATGTATTGTTACCTTGTTTTTGTTCTTATTTTTATTATGTATTTTGTTTCTTTTAGATTGTAATTTTATGTTGTGAACGGCCCTGAGATCCATGGATGTAGGGTGGTATACAAATTTTAACAACCACCACCACCACCACAACAACAACATTTATGTGAGTAAGCCTCATAACCTGAAACTTCTTTGATAGCAAAGAACTGGAAGACTCAAGAGATGTCTACAGTAGATGAATGGCAAATGAAGATGTTGGACTTTATGGAACTTGCCAAGCTGACACTGAGACTACGCGACCGAGCAGAAGAGACAGTGCAGGAAGATCGGAAGAAATGTAACATTTATTTGAAAAAGTATTGTAATGTTTGATTTTATATTACCTAGGGAAGTAGTTATAGGTTTATGGTACAAGTAGGGTATAGGTGAAATTCAGATTAAAATGTTTAAAGTTAATAATTTTTGATGAGTTCTTAACAATTAAGTAAATAATAATGGTTGTTTTGTTAATTTATGAAATTGCCAATGATGATAGAAAATGAAATCCAGAAGGAGGGAATGGGGGAAGTCACCCTAAGATGATTGTGGAAAAATGTTAAGATAGTATAAGACGCATTTGTGTATTGTCTGTTTTTGTATTTGTTTTGTTTGTCCTTTCTTATAAAATATTATTTGAAAAGAAAAAAAGAAAAAAAGAAGAAACTAGGCTTGCTTTTGAGTAGGCATGCAAAGGATTGTGAGGGAAAGTGCCCTGCGATGCCTTAAAAACTCACATATGTCTTATGGCACAAGCTTTTGTAGACTAGAGTCTACTTCATCTGAAGTCGCAAGGAGTTATCGTCCACTTTTCTTGAGTTGCCCTCAGCCTGACTATATGTCATGTCTTATAAAAGGTATAGAATGTATCTATTATTGGGCTCTCTACAGTTGTTTATGTTCCTGTCCATATCTATTATTCTTGTACAAAGTGAGTTGATGTACAAGTGAAAACAACCGTGCTCATTATTCTTTCAGGTAAGCTGTGGCTAAAATTCTAGAAAGGAAATTGCCACCAGCTATAACTGCTCCTGTCTTTGGAGCTCTGTAATAAGAAAAGCGGCACTTGGTGAAATTCTCCATTCTGTGCAACCAGTTTGCAGATTGGCCTCCTGGGGATGAAATTAGCATTTTGAGGGATCTACAAAAAGGTGAAAGTTATAGTGAATGCACTTCTCTGTCTTTAGATTCACAAGCAGCCTGTAACAGTAGACAAAAAGCCGCCACTACAACAGAATGCAGTCCTTTAGCTGTGCTGAAGCCGGAATATGGCTGATAAAGTGTTTGCAATTCACACAGAGTTGAGGGGAAAATTAAACAGGAACAGAAGTGTCATTCAGGGGGAGATTGTGTTAACAGTTAGTAGTTTGTCTTTGGGAAAAATGCATATTAAATTTACAGATCATATAAAATTACCTTTGAGTTTGAGTTTCAAGAACCAGAGTTTAATAGTTGCTTAAATTACAACTCTGGGGTTGTTTTTTTGATGAGATTTTACGACTGAAAATTTAGCAGCAGTAAAACCTTTAGAAACATAATAAAACATGACTTTGACTCATTAAGATTAGAAATAAAGAGAGCTATAGTTACTTCCTCAGTAGAAATCACTACTGTAATAATTATTATTACTACAGTTAATAATTTTATTTAGACAAAACATTTAAAAAATGGTTATCAGAAATCAGACATTCTATGCCCCCCCCAAACACACACACACACACACACACACACACACACACACACAGTGTGATGAAGTTGAAGATGTGGGTTGCTTAGCCACAGCCTGTATGGTCTCATTGGGTTGAATTGTTCTTGCAAAATTACAAAGAGTCTTGCGGCCCTTTAAAGATTATGGGCTGTATCCAACAGGAGTCATAATATTAGTATTGAACTTAATGGACGTTTAAGTTCATTAAGTTTAGTGAGTATACACTGAGTAAAACTTAGTTAGAAGCACCCTTATGAAATATATTAGGAATAAGTCTGAACAGGCAAGACCCTTTTTTTAAATGCAGAAAATAGCAGACAGTGTACACAATGCCCATGTTCTCTCTCTCTCTCTCTCTCTCACACACACACACACACACACACACACACAAACACGTGTATGCATTTGGGGAAGTCTGATGTATTCCTATGCCACCAGTGTACGCAACCATTTAGCTACATGCCATAGGTTCCAAAAGCAAGGTCACAATTTGCTTATGGGAACACTAAGCGGTTGGGATGGGTTGCATAGCTCCACTGAAGGCATGACAAAGTAACAGTAGCTCAGGATTGCATTTTTAGTGGTACATCTGAAATCCTAAAGGAACAAGGAGAATCAAATCAAACTGTGATTGGTCCTCTGTAATGGAACGTTCAAAATTAAGCCAATAGGATTTAATTTTGGATCAAGTCCCATGGATTCCAGCACAGGTTAAGGCAAGAACATCTAACTTATTTTAGCAGATAGCTTTGGAAAGTAAGGCTGGGGAAAGTAAAAGTCCCCAGTTTGAACTTATTTCCATTTAGAGCTAATCTTTTCAGAAAACATGACAAATAAGCTGCAGAAAATCTGTTTGCTTATGGCAAACAGCTGCAAAACACTCCAGCTCACATTTAGAATCAAATATGATTCAACGTTATTTCCTTTTCTACCTCTTCAAGGAATTGGAGCAGATGAACGCCTAGTACTTTTCATGTTTCTGTTTGTCAATTGATAGTTGTGACAGAAAGTCTTTCTCTTAATGTCTCAGTTTCAATAAACATTTACCTTTGCAAGAAGCACGCTCTGCCAGTGTCAACAGAATTGCAATGAACAAGATAATCAACGGATCGAACAATGCAGTTTTGTGCATGTCTACTTGGAAGTAGGAATAGGCAAATGTGTCAGTTTCAGTTTCTTATTGTTTCAGTCTTAAGTTCAAATCTCCCCATTAGTTTGTGAATAATTTTTAAAGGACTTGTGGAAATTCACCAGCATTTTAGCACAGATTTCTGCTGATATACGCATCTTTAGTGCAATTTTATCTTATATGTACATTTTGTGTGTGCAAAGTATCCCTCCCTCACTTCTATATTTTTCCACATAGAGTGCATTTTTGTATGTTATTTAAATGCACGGTCTACTATTTTGGCTAGAGAATGCACTGCAAAATTCAGAGATGTGCAAATTGTGAAGAACGGCTGTGGTTTTGTTTGTTTATTGTTTCAGAAAGTGCGAAATAGGTAGATTCACCTTTAAATGTGAATCAAATCAGATTTCCCTCCCCTATCCCTACCCAGAAGTAATCCCCATTGTGTTCAGTAAGACTTAATCCCAGCTAAATGTGTAAAGGACTATACACTTAAAATGTTATTCAAGCACATGTAAAGAAGCCAGTGCCAGTTTACAAAGATGCGACTCCACTTCTGGTTCTTAGAGTGCTGATTTTGTTTCGAAAGAGGGAAAGAATGAGATTGTTCTTCTGGGTCCAAGTTGTACAAAATGACCTAGGAATGACCTCTGTGGACAGGGAGCCCGTGTCACCGATGGCCATATTGATCTGGAGATGATGGCTGAGAGCAATGTGTACTGATGACATGACAGTCTGCTAAGGTGATGATAACCATCTCTGATACCTTTGTAGTAATCTTCTTGCTTCATTGTCATTTCTGGCAACACAACCCTTGGGCAGAAGGTAGCATAGTTGTAAAACGTTCAGGCACCACTGCTTTATGCACCATTTCTAAATGCTAGCTTTTTATTAGTAATATTGAACTTTCAGGGTGCAAAAAGTAGTTTATTTGGTTCAGAGTACCAGAGACCCTTGGCTTATTTCATTATATCTTTGCCTTTAATCCTCTCAAAATATAACAAACAAACAAACAAACAAACAAGTCCCCCCCGGGGGTACACAGGGGTATGCATACCCCTAAACATTTTGTGAATCTAAGTTTGGCCTCATTGAGGGTCACCATTTCAATATGAGTAGGGAAATGAGAGTACCCCTAAATATTTTTTAAGAAAAAAAAGGCACTGATGATAATAATATATCATTTGTACCCTGCCCATCTGGCTGGGTTTCCCCAGCCACTCTGGGCGGCTTCCAACAAAAGATTAAAAACACGATAAAACATCAAACATTAAAAACTTCCTTAAACAGGGCTGCTTTCAGATGTCTTCTAAAAGTCAGATAGTTGTTTCTTTCCTTGACATCTGATGGGACGGCATTTCACAGGGCGGGTGCCACTACCGAGAAGGCCCTCTGTCTGGTTCCCTGTAACCTCACTTTTCGCAATGAGGGAACCACCAGAACAGGGCCATCTTAAGCCTATGCGGCGCCATTGTTCAAAGATCTCTCCAGCGGTGCCCCCCCCCGTTTCCCAGAATTGCTGACCTTTTTACAGTGCTGCCGGCAGCTTTGCGGGGCTGGAGGAGGCGGGCAGCGGCTGGAGGGCAGCACCTCTGGCAGGGAAGAGGCAGAGGCTCTGGGCGCAGCGCTGCTTCGGCGCGGCGCAGGCGAGGACAGTGAGAAGAAGAAGAAGAAGAGTTTGGATTTGATATCCCGCTTTTCACTACCCGAAGGAGTCTCAAAGCGGCTAACATTCTCCTTTCCCTTCCTCCCCCACAACAAACACTCTGTGAGGTGAGTGGGGCTGAGAGACTTCAAAGAAGTGTGACTAGCCCAAGGTCACCCAGCAGCTGCATGTGGAGGAGTGGAGACACGAACCCGGTTCCCCAGATTACGAGACTACCGCTCTTAAACACTACACCACACTGGCTGATGCCAGGGGGTGCGCGTCCAGCCTCCGCCTCTTCCCAGGCACCCTCTAGAACTCGGCGCGAACTTGGCACCCTGGCGCCCCGTGCCACTTGCCTCTATGGGCAAGACGCCCCTGCGCCAGAAGGCCCTTGGAGCTGGACCTCGGTGTTTGGACTGAACGATGGGGGTAGAGATGCTCTTTCAGGTATACTGGGCCGAGGCCATTTAGGGCTTTAAAGGTCAGCACCAATATTTTGAATTGTGCTCGGAAATGTACTGGGAGCCAATGTAGGTCTTTCAGGACCGGTGTTATATGGTCTCAGCAGCCACTAAGTTTGCAGGGCATGTTAATTTCTCTCTCCCTTACTGTTATGTTTTGTTACCAGTTCTGATGTGAAAACTTACTATGATATAGAAAGTTTTGGTTATGGCTGGCATCAAAGGCTGGCTTTGTTGGGTATCTGTGGAGGTCCACACCCCAGGAGAGGACCCACTGCTAACCAGAGCACCCTGGCCCTGCTCCACCTTTTTGCTGTTTTTGCTATTTCTTTACCTGCCATCCACAGCTGTCAAGTTCTTCCTTATTTTAAGGGAAATTCCATTATGTTGAATAGGCTTCCTCGTGAGAAAAGGTAAAACTTGACAGCTATGCTGCCATCTCCAAAGGTGCAAGGAGTGGTAAGAGCAAGGACTAAGAGGATCACTTGCTTTTCCCTCTCCTTCTGAGTAGTGTCATGGCCTGAGCTTACAAAGAGAGAGCAAGCAAATAGGCATGGTTACAATGTCAAGGAGCTGACTGTGAAGGAAGACCTACTGAGAGTATACAGTCAAACCTTGGATCCCAAATGCCTTGGTACTTGGACAATTTGGCTCCCCAATGCGGCAAACCCGGAAGTGAGTGTTCTGGTTTGCGAATGTTCTTTGGAACTCAAACATCTGACTTCTAACAGGAGCTTCCTGAAGCCAATCAGAAGCCACACTTTGGTTTCCAAACGTTTTGGAAGTCGAACAGACTTCTGGAATGGATTCCGTTCAACTTCCAAGGTACCACTGTATTGCCTGAGCCCATCGTCCGCCCCCACCAAAGAAAACCTGGAGCCAACATTGGTTACAGTGTCACTGGTGGATGCCTCTCCACATACCGGTAGTTGGGAGTTGCTATCTGAGAATCGGGTACTACATATTACACCAGATGATTAGAAAATCACTACAGGGAATTGACTGCTATTCATATCATCTAATTTATAAACCAACTCTTGGCTCTCTAGTCTTCTCACATTTCCACTACTTCATCTGACTCAAGCTCTGTGCATATACTGGTACCAGTAATTATGACAGTTTGAGTAAGAATTGAATATCCTGAACAAAAAGGTAGAAAACATTTCAAACAACAGAGCTAAAAATGAATGTTTCAGCATGAGTTCCAATAGCTTTCCCCCTTTAGTTACCGGTAAGTAGAAATTCTTACACCTCTTGTATCCCAGGTTTTTCTTAAAATTAGGACATAGGAATGGCATTTGTGAGATGGTTCAGCAGGGGTAAAAGTCAGCATCAAAAAGTACAGGAAACACTGTCATTTTTTCACTGTGTGGTGTAGGCAAGACATGCCCTTTGTTATGTTATGGGCACCTGCCACTCTTGTTTCTGTCTTGTGGAATTATTGGTGAAAGCATGACTAATAAAATGGGTTGTGAACCAAAATTCAATAGTCACAAAGTTAATTACAGGTTTGCAACAGTATAAACTTATAGTCTGATCAATATGTAAATTCTGACCTTCAATGGTCTTTTCAGCGTTCTTTTAAGAGCTTGTCTCGCAAAGATGAACTTAACAGCCTGAAACTTCTTTTTATGAAGTTACACTAATCTAACAATAATATAATCTACATATCCATCTGTGTTATGGAAACCACTTTACAAACAGAAGATCTAGTTCTAGTGTATTAGAAACATTTCTTGATATTTTGTGTCTAATTATCTTAACACTTTTTTAAAGTACATGCAACAAAAAGCAGAATATCTTGTTACATGACAATGCAAGATGCTAACATTCAATTCTTGCCCACTAAAATTAAGATCTAGGGATACTGCAGCATTCTTCTGTTCTCCTTAGCTAAGGAGGTTGGTTTTCTTCTTTGGAAGAGGCAACTGCACACATTCAAGTAAAGGATGGCTATTTGCTTTGAACAATGTTCCTTCTTCCCTAATTTTGACTATTAAGGGTTTTTTACTTATAGGCAGGAGCAGATCTGCTATGAAACTAATGAAGCTTAAACTTTAGAGCTTCTAATTCTGGAGGAGCCCCAGAAGTGACTTTAGTCCACATTGCTTACACATTTTGGGTGTACAGTGGTACTTACGAATGAAAAAAGTGCCCGCACGCCTACAAATTTTTCGACATACGAAGGACATCCGTTGGTGGTTTTAGATGGGGTTTACTCGACTTATGAATTTTTCCGAATTTTTTGTTTCCAATGCATTCCTATGGGGAAATCGCTTTTTTCGACTTACGAATTTTTCGACCTACGAATGTGCATTCGGAACGGATTAAATTTGTAAGTTGAGGGACCACTGTAGTAGACCTAATTTGAGTCACATGACTCACTTTTTGGGGGGGAGGGGTTATATTTCAACAATCCCAAAGTTTGAGAGCCAGAAACCCAGGTGTTGTAAATGTGTGGTGATCTGTCATGGAACAACCCCTTGCAGAAGATAACAGTGGTTACCTGGACTTTGTTGCTGGTTGCAAAGGGGCCCCCATAACAGTTCAAGTTTCAGGGGCCCCAAAATGTAGATTCGCCACTGCTTATAGGTCGGAGTCCATGTAATTGTATATAAAAATATCTTTTCCAGTTGCCTTGTCTGGTTAAAAATGGTCAAGGCAGCATGTTCTAAGGAAAACCAGAATATTCCAATTAACTATTATTATCTATACCCTCCCCCCTACCAGTTTACATTGAGTACGAGGTCCAAGATTTCTGCATTTTGTATGACCGAAGAGGAGATTTGTACCTACCAATTTGTCCTTAACACAAACAGTGTTTTCAAGGAACACCTTGTAAGAAACATGGCCACCTGATGTACTGCAAAGCACAAGGAAGGCTAGTGTTTTTTCCAGGCATCCATCTTCTTAAGAGAATCAGTGTGTTTGCTTGGGTGGTTTTGTGTGTTGTGTTAATAGCTGTAGGTTCAGCGGGGAATTGTCAATAGCTCAAAAGGGAAGTGCAAAAGGATCATATATCTGGAATAAAGTATACCCCAAAGTACACTTCAAGGTTGTATTTTTCTTTAACAGTCTTGGTGACGTTGTAAACCACAGGAGTGGAGCAAATGAGCTATCAGAAGGTTGTTTAGATTGAATGGCTTGTAAAAGGTAACATCTGGATTCCTGCTAGTGTCTCAGACACTCAAATTGATAACTGGTGATGATGAGGAGAAGGGAGGTGAGAGGAAAGAGCTGACTTTTTAAAAATGAGCCCTAGGACTGCACCTCAATAAGGAGTAAAAAAGAAATCTCCTCATTGTTCCCCAGTGTCTTCTTAAACTTCTCAAATCAGAGACAATTACAAAAGCAATCAAGAATATTCTCCTTCCATCAGACTTGTTTTCTACGTAGTAATACCTCACCAAGTTATCTGAAACTACCAGGGCTACAAAATTGTGGTAAGTATGATTGTAAATATTTCAGCAGCAGCATTTATATTTACTCTGGAACAGTGAACAGCTTTACAATATCTCGGGCCAGTTTGTATGGCACTTTTTGATAAATACAGACCACTAATTAACACAATGGGGGCGTGGGGGGCGCTGTGGTCTAAACCACTTGCTGATCGGAAGGTTGGCGGTTTGAATCCCCGCGACTGGGTGAACTCCTGTTGCTTGGTCCCAGCTCCTGCCAACCTAGCAGTTCAAAAGTACATCAAAGTGCAAGTAGATAAATAGGTACTGCTCCGGCGGGAAGGTAAACGGTGTTTTGTTGTGCTGCTCTGGTTTCACCAGAAGCGGTTTAGTCATGCTGGCCACATAACCCAGAAAAACAAATGTCAACTGCCTCGGCCAGTAAAGTGAGATGAGCGCCGCAACCCCAGAGTCGTTCGTGACTGGACTTAACTGTCAGGGGTCCTTTACCTTTAAGTAACACAATAATTTAACCATGGAGATATACCTGTCCATGCAGTGAGGAGGATTGACCTTTACCCCTGCTTCCCTCTGTTTCTGAGCAGGGTCTAAAATCGGATAAAATGTTCCCACAATCACACTTCTAGACTCTACTAATAACCAAATTTCCATGTGTTTTTATGTTCTCAATTTAATGATAGTCCCTATTCACCCACAACCAGGTTATTTACCCATTTTACAGAGTAAATAATTCTTGCAAATATATCCTTGTGGTGACAGCTGGTATTTCATCGCTTCAGGGGGAAGGCTTGCGAACTAACAAGCGCCCTGAGGTGGGAAATAACAGTTGCCACTAAGTGACTTGGAGTCGTAAGAAATTTTGGAAACTGATGAAGTAATCTCATCTTGTGGTTACTATTTTGGTGTATGTATCCAGGAATCTGAAGAATTTGCGAACTTTTTACTCTCTCATCCAGGTTTTTGTTCTTAGCATTTAGAAAGAACTTTAATTAACAAACTGGTCTGGAAAAAAGAAGTGGGGAATGGAGGGAATAAGCTGTGAAGCTGCATGGAAGTGGGGAGGGTGTGTGATGGGGAAGGAGAAAAGAAAAGAAAAGAAAAGAAAAGAAAAGAGAGACTGCTTCAGGTATCTACAAGATGCACCTGAAAGCCCATGCACAAGAAACCACCTAGAATCTTAGTAGAATAACCCAGTGTCCTTCAAATCCTTGGACTCCAAGATGTGGAGGGGCTACAAGTACCATCATCCTTGACCATCAGGCCAAGCTGGCAGTGGGCAATGGAAGTCGTGGTCAACCTACATCTTGGGACCCAAGGTTGAAGAGCACTGGAAGAAGCCATAGCATCCAGAAGCACATCTTGCTTCTCCTCCCTTCACAGATGCCAAGTATTATTTATGTACAGTGGTACCTCGGGTTAAGAACTCAATTCATTCTGGAGGTCCGTTCTTAACCTGAAACTGTTCTTAACCTGAGGTACCACTTTAGCTAATGGGGCTTACTGCTGCCGCCACACGATTTCTGTTCTCATCCTGAAGCAAAATTCTTAACCCGAGGTACTATTTCTGGGTTAGCGGAGTCTGTAACCTGAAGCGTCTGTAACCCGAGCTACCACTGTATTTGTCTTCTTACAAAACCCCCCAAAACTCGGCAAACTTCTCCATTATTTCATCCAGGTTTTGAATTTTTTATATATATATAAAAAGTATTTTTACTGAATTTAATCCCTATTAACAAAATAGAACTTCATGAGACAAACACACAAAAACTAAACTGAACCAAACCAAGGTTGGCATGTGATTTTATATTCGCAAGAAGGAATGATAAAGCTGGTTATCTAGATATTTGTGATACGATACAGCAGGTAAGTGTAGAGTACCATCACAAGAAATGATAAGAGAACAAGAGCTTTGGTGCACATGGCTTTCAAGATAAACAGGAATGCAAACCAATAGCTGAAACCACCAGAGGCACAAAGCGTACCAAGAACAAAAGGCTCTATGTTACATCAATACACCCTCCTTCAACCAATCTGAGGTTACTTACCCCACATTTCATGAGAGACTTGTGGAAGAGACAAATGGCGTGCTCTGGTCCATGGGGTCAGGAAGAGTTGGACACGACTGAACGACTGAACAACAACAACAACAGCAACAACAACAACATCCCACATTTCGTGAGAGACTTGTTGTGGAAGATACAAATGTAATTTTAAAAAAATGTATTCAATAAAACCCCACCAACTTGAGTCAAAAGAGGTTAGCTTTGTGTTTTAAAAAAAGAGATGTACCAAGTACTGTAAGTTGTAATGGAAATTTCCATGTATTACTCAACTAGGTTTTGATTTCTGAAGGGAGATACAGGTAGGTAGCCGTGTTGGTCTGCAGTAGTCAAAACAAAATAAAACTAAAAAAATTCCTTCCAGTAGCACCTTAGAGACCAACTAAGTTTGTTCTTGGTATGAGCTTTCGTGTGCACGCACACTTCTTCAGGGAGATAGTTGTATATCTCAATGCAGAGCCTTGATCCACTATGGCTTCCTATCACTTCTACGCCCACCCCCACCCCCAAAGATCAGATCCCTTTTATTCCTTTCCTCCTTGCAGGTAGTGACTGTAAACTAGTGCACAGCTAGGTGAAGTCAATAGGGCTTAAACCTGCATAACTTTGTGGCTAGTCTATAGACTCTAATTTATTAAATTACAACCATCTCCCTTCAGCTTTTCTGCACTATGAGAACTTCCTTCTAGCCTTCCTGGTCCATTTGAGGGAGTAATGGTACAAGGAGATGTCTGAGGTCTGTCAATTATATATATTTCAGTGTAAAGAAAAGTAACAAGATGAATTTTTAAAGGGACAGCGATGGGCTCCCCCCTGTCAGAAAGTGGATCTATGAAGCAGGAGGGCACAGCCTAACTCCTCTAGCTTGGGTAAATGGTAATGTAAATCAAGTCATCTTTTCCATTATTCTAAGGAAACAAAAATCGCCAGGGCTTTTGACATGTCAGCCTAGGAGACACATTTTGTCACATTCCTGATTATAATGCTACCCAAAGCTTGTTTGGCAATGAATAATCTTGCTAATGCACTATGTTCACTGGATTTAAGTCTAAAGCCTTAGCTGTTAAAAATATCCAGATCTTCTGTGCAGTAAAATTCCTGTTTCAAACAGGCGGCAAGAAAGGGAATGTTTCCTATGGGAGCAGAGAGTTTGTAAAATAATTTAGACATTTTCTAGTTTATTTTCCATGTTATTGATTATAATGAAAAAAAAACTTACAGGCTGCTTCAGTGCAAAGTGCCAGCTATGAAGGATCTGTAATACCTCTGGCTTTCAGGAAGTTCAAGAGTTCAGTATTGTTTTAAATTAAGATCATTTTTCTTTCATGGGCAAATGTGGACTTAGAATGGACCTTAATTAAGTACCAACAATTTTCTACTTTTGATTTGTATGTTTTCCACAGCTGGTGATTCTAGCTACTTATCCCAGAGTAGTCCCCTTCATTTAAAAGGATATTGCCAGGTTACATGATTCAGAGTTTGACTTTAAATTTGATGTAATAAAGTAAAGCAAGAGATGGATCAAAAACTTGAGGTCTGTATTCAATTTTAAACCAGTACTCTAGACTCTGACTTTACATAATATGGCATCTTGCTCTTGGAATTTTATTGTGATATTTTTTAGTTTTTTAGTTTTCAATTACATTCTAATAATAGCCTCATATAACAATACCAATTTATAATACCAATCATTCAAATACCAAATTATATAATTTAATTAAAGTGGCCCCCACGTGCTAGATTTGATGGCTTTCTGGTTTTCTTTATTTCTGCCTTTCAAAATCTTATTAGAGCCAGTGTGGTGTAGTGGTTAAGAGCAGTAGACTCGTAATCTGGGGAACCGGGTTTGTGTCTCTGCTCCTCCACATGCAGCTGCTGGGTGACCTTGGGCTAGTCACACTTCTTTGAAGTCTCTCAGCCCCACTCACCTCACAGAGTGTTTGTTGTGGGGGAGGAAGGGAAAGGAGAATGTTAGCCGCTTTGAGACTCCTTCGGGTAGTGAAAAGCGGGATATCAAATCCAAACTCCTCCTCCTCCTCCTCCTCCTCTTCTTCTTCTTCTTCTTCTTCTTCTTCTTCTTCTTCTTCTTCTTCTTCTTCTTCTTCTAGCTTCAGTTACATTCCTGTCATAATAATAACCCCTTATACAACAACTGCAATATTAATAACTTCTATTTGCGTTGATGCATTAAATGATTTATAAAACTTCAGGTGAGGGACTCAAACGATATCATTGTTCTGTCCTGTGTGTAGCAATTATTCTGTCTGTGATTATTCTTCCTGTCCTTGTAAGATGTTATGTCTTTCTTTCCTCCAATTATTGGTGTTATCCTTCATGCCTTGGGTGGAGCTGATATTCTGTTGTAGTTCCAGAAGTTTCTCCATCACTCCGTCCCTTGCTTCATTGTTTTGCACCAAGAACTTTAACAACAGCTGCAAAAGTCGCTCTGTCACTGTAAATAAATTGTTGTCACCATTCTCCCTCCCCCCCCCCAGCCTGGGAAGAAGAGTGGTCTGTCGAACTACAGATGACTCAGTAAGAAACCTCAATAAGTTCTTAGGCAGCTCACAAACTCCTTTCATTCTCCCAGCTGAAGATATATGGTCAATTATCCTTCCAACTAAATTAGATTCCAAGTCCTCTAACATCATTCAGTTCACTTCATAGATAATAAAGGATGGGAAAGAGTCAGCTC
Source organism: Lacerta agilis (assembly GCF_009819535.1). Lineage (NCBI taxonomy): Eukaryota > Metazoa > Chordata > Lepidosauria > Squamata > Lacertidae > Lacerta > Lacerta agilis. Next base: position 21,607,925 of record NC_046323.1, read on the forward strand.
TAAGTTTCCATTGTAAACCTTTTGCAAAATAGAGCTCTCCTCCCTTTCCTCCCTTTTTTACACACATAGTTCCGTTTGATGTTATAATCCATATTTTTCATCCAATTTCTTCCATCCTCACTTGTACAAGCATCTTCATTTGAACTACCATTGAGAGAAGGGCTGCTGAATCATAAATATAGAGAGGAAAACTTTAAATAAACCAACCGCAGGCTCCCCTCCCCTATCTTTTGCACCAAATGAAGTCTTATCTCAAATTCAAACCTTAAAGTCCTTGCAGTTGGTTTGTTCCGCAGTTTGTGATCTCATCTCTTCTAGCACGCACCTACACTTTAGTCCAATTAAACTCTAATTAACAGGAGAACTTCTGCTTCTTAATGGTGGTGTAGGAGGGTTTTTGCCAGGTTAAGTGCTTTTGCACTCAGCGCCTCCCTGGACCCCACATTCCATGCTGGAGCAAGAGCCAGGTACCGAGATGGACTGCGAGTAAAGCCCACTCCCCCCATACCTGGGGGGAATTTGCAAGAATGATTTACCCTCTATCATCCTTGTTTTTCCATCTCCTATGCTCTCCTGCTATCATGGGGGCTGTTTTCATTAAGGCAGATGGAACCAAAAGCCTGCTCTTGGAACTTTTTAGCCCTATCTTGTCATTCTCATCATTTAAGAAGGCTCTGCTCCTGCTGAAGAAATCTATGGAAGTTCACTAAAATCTCTGCTATTCTTAACACTTAGTCCCTGAGATGCCCAACTTCAATTTTCAATCTTTTAAAGGGAATTTCTTCCATTAATATTAATGCCGCTCAAGACTTCGTTGCTGTTTTAATAAATATTTAAAGGGAAAGAAAATTTTACTTAATGTTTAATTTTTCCATTAGCATTATCCACAGATCTAAAAACACAAACTTGCTTCACTAGTCTTATCTCCTGCTCATCTCAGCCCCAATACATGAAACAAAATACCTTTAGCTGAATCCAGTTTTCTGGAGAGAACAATGGCGATTTATTTTGAGCTAGCGACTGTTTCAGAAATCATAAAATGTGTTGGACAACATTAGAATATTATACACCTTACTGAAGGTCAATCCATAACATCACTGACAGCTTATTCCAGGGCATCAAAAGTTGCTCTTTAGAAATCATGTGCCTGATTCAAAATGATGCTAAGCATCGATGTGCGCAGTAGCTCATCTTTGTCAGAAGTTTGCCATATTCCGCAGAATTGACTCAATGTGTAATACTGTGGATGAAAGTAGGACCAAGTTATGAAAGATGAGAAAATTACAAACACATTTACTGTTCAAATAGATACAAGCTTCCATCTCTGCAATACTTCTACCCTTGTCAGTGGGAAAACCTTGTAGTTATATATAGTGTTGTTTATTGTTCTCTTAGATGGTACTTAGTTTCATGTGAAAAGACTAATGGTTCCCTGCTACCAAACCTAGTGAGAATTCCATGGTCACAGAAATCTAAAAGTCAGGAAGGTTTCGATCTTTGGGCTCACCTATAATTTGTGCACCATAAATGTAGACCGAAGTCGTTAGGGACTTTGTAATGACAGTGCTGTCTATAACAGTATCATCAAGCAAGACATTGGCATAAATCATTGGCACTTTGCAAAGTGTCACTTCTGTCAACATCCCCCTGATGTGATCTTTAGTCTTTCAAATCCATAGACTGGCATTTGGATCAGCTAAGCATCCCACAACCTGTCTTGCATATTAAAGTTGCTTTAGCCAATATCTACATGCTGAACTGGTGCCTGTTTCAAAATATTTTCAAACCATTTGCATAATATAATCCTGATACTTCCAAGCTTTTCTGTAGGGCATTACTGTACAGCCTGAATCTGCAACTAGCTTAATCAATAAAGAAAAGAAAAGAAACCTTGCTATTAATTTAAGCAAGGAACATAGCGAAATGACTAAACACTTGCTAATTAAAATCAGATACAAAGTAATCACAGTTTAAAACAACACTTTAATGAAATTTTACAGAAACTTTTTTGGGGGTTACTCTCAATCAAGATTCTTTTCAGAGAATATGCATCATGTTATCAAGACAGTATGGACTACATTTATTTATTTATTTTAACTATGGGAAGTAATAAGAATGTGCTTATACAAGCTAATTGGATTCAATTAAACAGTTCATGTGGCATTGCAATAGCTTTTTATAAGTCATGATAAGAGATAGGTTTTTTTATATAAAAATATGAAACCTGTACAGTATAGACCACTTTAAAGTCTGAAAGTTTTTATATTATTATTCAAATTATTCGAATCTCCCAACATGTTTCACTTGCTTAGATATACATATGTAATTAGATCATCACCAACATAAAATGACGTTCCATATAAGATATTCCATGTGGCTCTAAGCAGCAGCTGAAGTGCAACCACTCAGCCATAACCTCAGGATAGAAGGTCTTCAGCAACAAGGAAATCACATACCTAATAAAACCATGCTGGTAGTTAAAGTGAGGATCCTTCAGTGGGCTTGAACTCTCATTAAAAACATCAGCATGGTATCTGACTGCTTCAGAATGAAAAACGAGCTTGTTAGTTTGCAGAGGAGAAGCTATAAAACATCTAAGTTGTGGAAAAGGCTTGACTTCTGACCAAGGGATGTTTAACAGCTTGCTTAAGGCAGATCTCTGTTTGCAACGCCAAAGAAAAAGTTGAAGTGTGTTCAGCTGTGCTCTGAAATCCTGTTGAGTGGATTGTACTCATATTTATAGGTAAGGTGAAAGGTAAAGGACCCCTGGACGGTTAAGTCCAGTCAAAGGTGACTATGGGGTGTGGCGCACATCTCTCTTTCAGGCCGAGGGAGCCGGCGTTTGTCCACAGACAGCTTTCCGGGTCATGTGGCCAGCATAACTAAACTGCTACTGGCGCATGGAGGACCATGACGAGTGCCAGAGCACACGGAAATGCCATTTACCTTCCCGCTGCAGCGGTACCTATTTATCTACTTGCTCTGGCATGCTTTCAAATTGCTAGGTTGGCAGGAGCTGGGACAGAGCAATGGGCGCTCACCCCATCGCGCAGATTCGAACCACTGAGCATCTGATCAGCAAGCCCAAGAGGCTCAGTGGTTTACACCACAGCGCTGCCCCCTTACTCATATTTGTAGACAACACACAACCCTTTATATATGGGTCTTTGTATCAGCTCACATTCCACTTGCATACCTCCAACCAAGCCTTGCTTCTTAGGTCATCAATATGGAGACACTTGGTTGCTAGAAGTAAGATATATTCAGAGCTACAGTATTTGCCCCGTCCTGTGAAACAATCTTCCCCCTCAGGTGCAAAGTTGCAACTCTTTAGTTGTCTTTAGTACAGGACGGCCAAAAACCGTGCTAGGGTAACTTCAGAGTTAGGGAATGTGGGTTTTTTTGTAATATATGATTGGGGAACCATCAATTCATGGGCCATCACAAGACTCCTAAGCTTCCACCTTGGCCAATGCTATCTAGCGGGGGTTTAGATGCAGTGATGGGCTTTCTGGTCCCTGTTTAGGGTGAGGATTGCTCCACCCAGACACTTGTTGTGAAGTCCAATTAATTCCAACAGGTCTTGTTTCTAACTGTTGCTGGCCTCCACACAGGGGCATAACATTTGAGTCTGGCCTAACGCTGAGCTTAGGTAAGAGCAGTGATTCCTTTTCAGCCACAGTGCACTAGAGTACAATTCCAGCACCTCCCAGGTAGGCACCATTGCGGGCTGGTGCTCCCACCGCACCCCCTTTCTGAGAAGCCCAAAACAAACATTTCAAGTTGAAATGGAAGCTGGCCAGTGTGTGTGAGTCTATGACTCTACCTTGCTCCTAACTGTGATTGGGCAAGCTATGGGGCAAGGCCAATTCGTATTTCCATACCCTCCAACATTTCTCTGATGAAAATAGGGACGTCCCATTCCATAATGATAATTTTACTATTTATAACCCATCCATCTTATTGGGTTGCCCCAGCCACTCTGGACAGCTTCCAACATATATAAAAACATAGCAAAACATTAAATATTTTTAAAAAACTTCCCTATACAGGATTGCCTTCAGATGGCTTGGGGGTGTGTGTGTCAGATAATTCCATACCTTCCAACATTTCTCCACTGAAAAGTGGGACATTCCAGGATCAAATCAGAAACTGGGAATACTTCTCTAAATCAGGGATGCCCCTGGAAAATAGGGACACTTGAAAGGATTGTATTCCCTTCTCTTCAGTCTGTCTCCTGTGTAGCAGCAGCAGCAGCAGGCTTTAAGCCAAGCATGTCCAAAGTCCATTTCGAGGGCCTAATCTGGCTGGCCGGCCAATTTAATCCAGCCCCTGTGGTCGTATATGTCCTGGGGTAAAATCCTAAAAAAAGCTCCACAACTTCAATCCTAAAAAAAGCTGAACAACTTTGGTTGGCCCTCACACATGTTCACATAATCAAATCTGGCCCTCTTTGAAAAAAAAGTTTGGGTACCCCTGCAAGCGTACCAAGCAGGTCTCTACTGTGGCAAGTCCATGCATTTGTGCGAGGGCCTTTCTGAGCTGCCCTAGCCACCCACCTGAATATAAGAGAATGAGGGAGGTGGGGGTGCATTTATTTGACCTGCACCAGAACTGGGGCGACCCCCAAACTAGCTAGGGAGACAGCTTGTCATAGTGTTTAGCATCTTCATGGGCAGTGAACAAAGCTGTTGTCAAACTGGCATCTGTTCAGGCCTGCCCCCAAGTTGCCTGGAGTTGTAACAGCTTCATGGTGAGCTCCAGCACCTATTTTTCTTGAAAAAAAGAGAAATGGGTAAGAGTATGTTTTAGAGTATGGGTAAGAGTATGGGGGATGTGTGTGGCACTGTGGTCTAAACCTAGGGCTTGCCAATCAGAAGGTCGGCGGTTCGAATCCCTGCAATGGGGTTAGCTCCTGTTGTTCGGTCCCAGCTCCTGCCAACCTAGCAGTTCGAAAGCACGCCAAAAAAGTGCAAGTAGATAAATAGGTACTGGTCCTGCGGGAAGGTAAACAGTGTTTCCATGCACTGCTCTGGTTTGCCAGAAGTGGCTTAGTCATGCTGGCCACATGACCCGGAAGCTGTCTGCAGACAAACACTGGCTCCCTCAGCCTATAGAGCGAGATGAGCTCGCAACCCCAGAGTCGTCCGCGACTGGACCTAACGGTCAGGGGTACCTTTACCTTTATGTTTTAGCACATTGTGTTTTAGCTGTGATGTAAAGTCATCTACTAGTTTATGACAGAAGGTTTTGGACAGATTTGAGATTCCACTGCAAATATGGCAGGTTAGAGTTAGCAAAACATGAAGATGTTTGGTAAGCGGTAACCTCTGTTTGACTTCTAAAATTAAATGTTACAATGGGCAGGGTTTTGGGGGGTTTTTGGCCAGGAAAAGGGTTAGTATGTATCTTCCCTGGCTTTCAGTGTTCTTGTGCTAACCTACCTCTTCTGCCAGATGCTGCCGAATTTTTCCACTGGAAGAAGTTGGTTGCAGATTGCTGTCTTTATTGAAAACATTCTTAGGAAATTTGTCCCAATTAGCAAGTGCTGGGTGCTTCTGAAAAAATTAGCCCATGGCCTTTCCTTTTCATTGTTTTCCCTTTCAACTTGAGCAATATACAATATGCCCAGCCACACTCAGTTTTCAGCTACATCAATGGATTCAAAATAGTGCAGTGCAAATTATAAATGAAAACATAATGTTATCCACCGTGTGGTTTTTATTCAAGGCTGTCATACATTCTTTGCCTAAGCAAAGCTCCTGTTGAACCCGATGGGATTTGTCACGTTGCCTATTTTATGAAGAGTGTGCAATTTGAGCCATATCATTTGTCAGCAATGGCAAGGTGATCAAAGTACAGTAACAGCTGTAACTGAGGGTGGGGGAGAGAACAGATGGAGAGTTTGAAATAAAGCACCTCGCAATGGCAGGTTCCCCCCCCCCCAACCTTCCACTTTTTTGTGCCATGCTGTACTTCTTGAAACATCATTACAAATCCTTTATAATTGGGGGACCTTAGCTTGCAATATTTCTCACAGCAGAAAATATCCCCTGCAAACCTATTATGATGAAAAGAAGTGAAAAGCCATGGCAGGATGTTGTATTCCCCCCCCCACTCTACTCTCTCTCTCTCTCTTGGCTGAACAAAAGGTTCGAATTTACTTTTGTTTGATCACACACACCTCAAAGGCTTGCCCCACCAGGCTCTGTCAGTTGGCAGTTTTACATGGCTTCAAGAATGCTCCCTAGGCCATTCTTGTAACAAGCTGGAGGAAGAAGCCTTACATGCAAATGAAAACAAAACTTCTGAAGCTTTTGATCTGCGGAGGGTCCCCGATGGAATCTCTTGAGCAAACGCAGGGATTACATGCAACACCAAATTACATACAAGTATAATCACCAATAGAGACTGCGGAAATTTAACTAAACGAGGAAGTTGGAGAGCTTGCAACCTTGCCATTTCAGACTTGTTGGGCCAAAGTCTAGAAGCTGCTCCTGAAAATGATAAACAACTACTGAGTCAAAACAAAATAAAAAACAAAAACAAAAATCCTTCCAGTGGCATCTTAGAGACCAACTAAGTTTGTTCTGAGTCAAAATATTTTGACTGAGTCATAATATTCATTCATATGTAAAGATCTTTGCTCTGGAGGTGCCTTTTCTCAAATCTCCCCCACTCTTGGTTTCAGCACGGTCCTTCTGACTGGGGTGCATAAAACAAAAGCAACCCATCCCATGAAATTCACCCTGTTACTCTCCCCAAAGACTTTTTTTTTGCCACCAGGGAGAGAGGTTCCTAAAGGTCTTTTGTTGTTATGTATGTAAAGAACAGAGAAAGCAGGCATCCTGTACATGAAGAGTTTTGGATGGAAAGACAAAGGCACCTTTGAGACTCAAGGATTACCATATCCTCCGTGTACCAATTGTCATTCTAAAAGTTGACCTATGCATTTCTCCTCAGCTGTAAACAAGGGTGGAGCGATGACCTGGTCAATCCAGGTTCAAGTGTCATTGATTGGATGATGATCGACAAGAAAGAGTCCTCAGCAAAACATGAATCTTCTTGATGTTTCACTCACTAAAGCATCTTTCAGATTTATTTTCCAGTTCAGGTCTTACTTCCCACCCCCCACCCCTGCTTTCTTTCCATTTTAGCAATGACAACATGCATGGACGTATCTCTCAGCTTGCATCTGGTAGCAACTCACTGTGGGGGAAAACCAACAAACCATAACTCTTTATGCAGTTTTCACATTCCACAACTATTAAACAGGCTGGCTAAGTTACAGCAGGAAAGGGAAACACTGAGGAACTAATGTAATTAAGTACTTCAAAGGAGCAGTGCTGGAAAGCAACGGAGTGGAGAGTGTTTCTTTTACAGCGCTGCCAATTGTCTTATCACTCCACTTATCACACGGCTGTGTGCAGGACAGAGAGAAATCAGCTACCACTGAAAAATGTTAAAACCTGAACAAAGTAAGAAAATCAACCTTAAAGTGTGCATGATTAAAGCTGTAGCAATGCATTTAATTGTGGTGGGTGTACATTAAACGAGGCCTGTTACTGAAATTTGCATTTAGTTTCCTAAAACATCATGAGAGACTAGTAAGTGTTCACACTGCACTATTGTCTATTTTTATCTATATTTGTTTGTCAGTAACTCCTGATGTGTTTATGAGGAAATGTGCATAAGACTGGCCTCAGGAACTTTGAAAAGTGTCAGTGTGTGTGTGTGTGTGTGTGTGTGTGTGTGTGTACACCAAACAACACTTTCAGAAACATAGATTAATGACAGGGTTCAAGATGAACACCAAGAAGTTCTGAAAGGAGTACATTTTCTTTATCAAACAGTGACCTGTATCAGGTCCCTAAGCTCTCTGAAGTACAAAGGTCTGCAGTATTGCTTGCTATCATGAAAAAGATAGGTTTATCTCAAGCCCTACCATCCTTCATGAGAAGAGATAGCAAGGCTGCTGTGACATTTTAGCCACCGTCTTTCAAACTAGAAGCAGCTGTTTACAAAGCACAGAAACGTATAGCACATCCTCTATCCTCATTCCTAATGAGAGCAGGGTGGGGTGGAGGGATTAAATGAGTTGCCATTAATACCAGCCCTTACCCTTAACTGCAACAAACTCTAGAATTAAAGAGGCATTTAGCCCTCGCAAGCAACATTTGAGAATGAATAAAATAAAATAATAATTCCCGAGCCAGCTGAAAAGAAGTGGTTTGATAGACATTCAAAAAACGGGATATTCCACATAGTTTTGACAGATCTCTCTCTCTCTCTCTCTCTCTCTCTCTCTCTCTCTCTCTCTCTCTCTCTCGTTTCAAAAACTGACAGTTGCTTCTGGCTCCTTTCTTTCTGTGCAAGGGAGAAGACAAGCCCCAGTTTAGCAATAGGTCTACAATTAGTTCACTCTGTGTATCTGCCAAAGGCAATACTTTGTAGGGTGGAGCCAGGGATAGCTCAAGACATGCTTCTGCCTGAGTTGAAGGACAAGATGGTGCAATCCTTCCTCATTCCATGTTTTAGAAGGAAACCGGACTAGCAGTTTAATCTTACTTCAGTACTGTACAGGATATGGGGCAGCAGAGTCCATCGCGCCTGAGAGAAGGAAGCTAACTTAGGGAATGCGGGGCTAGGCCAAGCTCTGTATGTTTCACATCTTTCAGAATCGGTCACTTACCTAGTGGTAGGGGTGGCCCTTTGGAGTGGTACTCTACTTTTGCTTCTATCAAATGGAAGGGACTTTAGTACATGAGCTTCTCTTGTACTCAAAGATGAAGAGAGTGGTGAAGAGTACAAGGAAGCAAGGAGAAACTAAGCTGCAAGAAAATTATTTGCAGCAGGAGAATATTGAAGACTCCAGTTCTCTAAGGGTATGAACAACACTAAGGCAAAGAGCTTATTGTGAAGTATGGAAGGTGCAGGAGCTCTAGGTTGGTTACTGTAGATGTTAGAATGAAAGGAGTGAATGCAAGGCAGATGGTTGAGAGTGAAGGTTAAAGAGCAGAACATCCATTTTGTATGTATGCATGCAGAAGGTCCCGTGTTCAATCTCAAAGTAGGGCTGGAACAGGCCCTGGCATGAAAATCTGGAGAAAGTTACCAGTCAGTGTAGTGAGCTAGATGGACCAATTCATCTGATTCAGTATAGGGCAACTTTCTGTGCTCCTAAGGAGGTATAGGATAAATGTGAATGTTGGTGTTAACATTGACTAGTTTGCTTAGTATGCCCAAAATTACCAAGGCTGGCCCTAGTTGTGGAGGTGCTGGGTCAAACCTGACATTTGGCAAGTGTATATCCCTATCATATAAGGAGATGGGGGGAAAAGAAAGAAAAGAATAAGTTTGCCTGTTATTTAAAAAGGCCAGAATAAATAAGTGTGGAATCTGGCATCTATCAGAGCACCTCGAGGAATGCCTCTCTCCATATGAACCCACGTGGACCCTGAGATCATCTTCTGAGGCTCTTCCTCGTGTGCCTCCTCCATGAGAGGTCCGGAGGCTGGCAACACGAGAACGGGCCTTCTCTGCAGTGGCTCCTCATTTGTGGAATGCTCTCCCCAGGGAAGTTCAGCTGACGCCTTCATTATACGCCTTTAGACGCCAGGCAAAAATGTTCCTCTTTAACCAGGCTTTTGGCTGATTGACACCCAATGCTCTTTTAAAATGTGTAGGGAGGGGGGATTTATTGGGTTGTTTTTATTATGTATTTTGTGTTTTTTTTAATATTGTGAATTTAGGTTGTAACCACCTTGAGACCTGCGGTGATAGGGGATTATACAAATGTTAATTATTATTATTATTATTATTATTATTATTATTAATAGGAGTACTTGGAAGAATCTTAGCCATTTTTTACATAAAGGTTTTATAACCAGAAAAAAAACCATGGAAATAATTCCATTAACCTTCTAACTCCAGCCTCATAACATCTGATTGGCCATTTAACTGCATATGATATTTGTGATGAAGAACTGGAATTTTGCTTCATAGATCTAAATCAGGGGTCGGCAACCTAAGGCCCTTGGGCCACAAGCGGCCCATGGGGGTTGTTTAACTGGCCCACGAGCCGCCCCCAAACCAAGCTGCTCACTCAGCAAGTCCCCATGCGCTGCGCTAAACTGGCGTAGCGCGGCGTGGGGACTCGCTTTCACAGTGCTGGAAATTGCGTTTGTGCAGACGCAGATGCTGGAAATCGTGGGTGCCCACAGAGGGATCTCCACTGGAGTGAACCGGCCCAGGCGAGGTAAACCTTGCCAACCCCTGATCTAAATGGAAGAAAGACCTAGGACACCAGAATTATGCGTTAGACTGTATAAGTACAACGGTAGAGGATTTGCATACTCTATTGCTATTTATAGTGCTATGTTTTGATACTGCCCCACCTAGTTTTAATCCCATCTGTATCCACTTCTGTGATCCAAGGATCTGGACCAGGATAAGCAACATAATTACCGGTAACAACCGGGGGGTGGGGGGATACACCAAAGTGGAGGCTGAGACAATGGATTGTGAACCACCTTTCCATTCAGTGCTCTGTCGGTTTTTTACCATGAAAATTCCACCAAGTACAACTATTTCAGATGAATATTACCATGGAAACCTCAGTTAAACCGTCAGTCTGCTTTCTAAACACATAGGGTTCTTGTTTCATCAGTTGCCAACATTACAGGGGAGCCTATGGGATCCAAGATTCCACACTGTTCTAGGAGTGATCTCCATTTCCTCTTTTGCATTTGTTTTATATTATCCAGAAACAGAAAAAAGCAGTCTGAGCAATGATCTATTTGCTTTTGTTTTTGTTTTTACCCATAATTCAAGAACTGGGGCTTTCTTGCCAAAAAGAAAAAAAAAAGTTCTATCTTCCAATACTCAGGGCACAGTCATACCACAGTCTTGGTTTACCCATCATTGCCTTGCCCCAGAGAATCATGGGAACTGTTGTCCTGTAAGCAGCTTATGGAATTCTCAGCCTCTTCACCAAACTATTGCTCCCTGTGTTCTCCTGGGGGAAGCTGTGACAGCTAAACTGAATTAAAAGAGCCATATAGGTTTGCAGTGTCGATCTGTGCTCATTCCCAATTCTGTCTGGCTTACCAGGAGCATGGGAACTCTGAGACTAATCTACTTGGCCTCGGTGCCATTCCCACTTCCTGTGGGACAGAACAGTATTTCGTCCAAAGTTAATTATAGCATAAATTTCTGGACTTCATTATCTGAATATTTTTCAGGCCCACCCCCCCAAGTATAAATGAATGATGTGGTTAAAAGACCCATTAGCTGGAAGAAGCTTGACATGCGAGTGGACTTGATCCATGGTAATACTCTAGCCTTCTCCATGTGGATTACAACGAGCAGTCAAGCCTCCATATTCTGTATTGCGTTTTTAGACCTTTTACCTTTCCCCATAAATAAAATCACACAGGAGTCAAATATTTGGTTTGGTTTTTGGCAGAAATTTAGGCCACAACTTTATTGATTACAATCAAGTGAGTGGTTGCATTGGTTCTGGTTCGACTATCTCCCTGCACCCATGCAGGCAGCGCTGTCCCAGAGTCACGTTCATAGGACAGCCAAGGATGAACACCAGGGACAGCAGATGGAGGGAGCACCAAACAGCTGCCCTGATGTCCCCTGGACTCAGGCATGGGCTGAACCCATTTTGGGGTTCACCAAACCAGTGATTCCCTGGATTCCTTTACCGGAATACCCTACATTGTATAGGCGTGGCCAGGTAGTGTGCCACACCTATCACCTGAACCAGAGCCTATCTGCAACCTTACAAGTTGTGACGATTTGCTATGCAGCAGGCGAAACCCAAATGGCACCAGCCAATCAGCCAAGTGGGGAAAATTCCTACTGTGCCCCTGCCCCAAAAGCAGACGACACATGACGGCATAGCAAGGTCAAGCGCAAGCCCTAAATATAGGGAGAGGTGGGCGGGTGTTCCAATGCGATAGCCCCAAAGAGGAAGCTCATAAGCCTCCCATGGGTTATATAGGTCCCACGCTGCTCCTTTTCTAGAGCGTTGGTCAGATTGAGCCCAAACAATGTGGGACCCACCTATCAGGGGTTGCGGCTATTCCAAGATTACCCACCCACAACACTGGATCAGGTGGCCAGGTTGCACCACAACACGTGCTCTCTTTAATGGAGGACCCACTTTAGCTGCAGTTTCCAGGTCAACCTGAACCCCACATAAAGTTCATTGCAGTGATTCAGTTTATCACCAGTCCTGTGCAGGTAATTTGTGTTCACTTCAACAGGACTTACGCAAGAGTTACAAGATGTAGGATTTCAACCAATGTGTACACAAGCTTTTACAATAAGAATAAGTAACTATAAGAATAAGGGATGTGGGTGGCGCTGTGGTCTAAACCACAGAGCCTCTTGGGCTTGCTGATCAGAAGGTCAGCGGTTTGAATCCACGCGACGGGGTGAGCTCCCGTTGCTCGGTCCCTGCTCCTGCCAACCTAGCTGTTCGAAAGCACACCAAAGTGCAAGTAGATAAATAGGTACCACTCCGGCAGGAAGGTAAACGGCATTTCCGTGCACTGCTCTGGTTCACCAGAAGTGGCTTAGTCATACTGGCCGCATGACCCGGAACCTGTACACTGGCTCCCTCAGCCAATAAAGCGAGATGAGTCATCCGTGACTGGACCTAATGGTCAGGGGTACCTTTACCTTTATCATACCCTCCAACATTTTTTCTGATGAAAATAGGGACATCCTAAGGAAAAGCGGGACATTCCGAGATCAAATCAGACCTGTGTGCCTGCTCAGTCGGCTGTTCAAAAGCTAACTGTTGATGGGCAGCTTCCAGACCCCTGCTCTCCTATCTTCTGACTCTTTTATCTTTAAGCCAGACGTCAATAGAGAACTGTCCTCTGTCACAGAGGACATGTGGCTACTCAAATAAAGGGATACAACAGAACCCCCAATGCGAGTGCAAAAATTGTGATATTTAGATCTTGCTTCTCTATTTGAAATGGCACCAGGCCATGGTACAGAAAAATATATATGAATAATTTCATCAATAGCCAATTACTCAATTGGCTGTTGATGAAATATTCATTTTTTCCCCCTTTTGGCATAAAACAGGATGATGTTTCCACTAGATTCAAACTGTGTCTGTTGATTGAAGAGATCCATGTTTGTTTGTGCCATTCTCATCTCTTGGCAAAAGCTGAAGGTACAGTCAATTAAGAAGCTAATAAACCAGGCTCTCCCTGAAAATCTGACATCTCGTGTAATAAAAATATCAAAGCTACTTGCACACTAGATACTTAAAAGAGAGCTGGCTAGGTATTCATATCTGATTGTGATTAGAATAATACGATGTTTATTGGTCTGTATAGAAGTTTACCCTTTTTACAACTCTCTAACAATCTCAAACAATTTCTCCAACAACAGAAACCTCAGCTCTTCAACCTTTTTAATGTAAAATATGACACATAATTAGTTTTTCAAAAGTCACATTAATTTGATTGGGATGTTTTGTGCAACAAGCCAACTTCCCCCTAAGATCAGGCTTTTTGCAAGAAGGAAAGTGACAGAAAAATCCAGTGGAATGTGTGGAATAACACTTGCTTTGATGCAACGTCTTCAGGATTTCAAATGGATCATCTCCCAGCCCCATCTGCAAATGGTAGGGATTGAACCTAGGGCCTTCTGCACACCAAGCGCATTGTGGATGGTGGGACAAGCAAGTAGCGCAAAGCCATTGTCACAACCATGGTGACATTTTGTTTCTACCATTTTGTCTTTTAGATAGACAAAAACATGGCCTAAATAAGCAAAAACGAGACTGTAACTGCACAAAAGTGACTCGGGAGCTGCCTCTCAAAAAGCCCAGGTTATCGTAGTACATTAAATACACACAGAGAGACTTCTATATGGACTTTCCCAAAGCAGTTTTAAACATTTCAAACAGTACTGACAACGCAATGGATTTTAAGCTTCTAAAAATCGTATTGTTGTTCAGTCGTTCAGTCGTGTCCGACTCTTCGTGACCCCATGGACCAGAGCACGCCAGGCACGCCTATCCTTCACTGCCTCTCGCAGTTTGGCCAAACTCATGTTAGTAGCTTCGAGAACACTGTCCAACCATCTCATCCTCTGTCGTCCCCTTCTCCTTGTGCCCTCCAGATGTCCACCTTCATTGAAATAAAAATATTGTCTGAAAGGATTCTGTGGGGGGTTGTTTGATAAATCTACAAGGTACTAACATTTCAGTGTAAAAAGTTTTTAACTGTTAAAGTAATCATAAGCCACCAGTACCAATTTGTCTGTCAACAGATGTCATACTTCTCTTGCCACTGAGACAAAAAGTGAAATAAAACTGAGTATCTTGATCCAGAAACAAAACAAGACGTATCTAATCTCTTTGAAGAAAATATATTCTCATTTAGTCTGTTTTTTACATATACCTTTGGAAGGTTACTTTCTTTAAGCTCAGATGGCAGAAGTTAAGAGCTCCATAGGCTACTTAGTACAGTTTGAGTTGAGACACCTTGTCAGTGTTAGACCGCCCACTCCCAGCCAAATGCATCTCAGAGACTTCTACAGTCTTGACTCAACAACCCACTCGACTGAGAGAGTGTGCTGTGTATTACATATTTACATTAGGAACTGTTAGCTGCTTGTTTGATCTGGCACATACCGCTCATATGATGAAGTTGATACTAGAATCAACAGTCTGATCCCAATCTGCGCCACAGTGTAAACACCCTTCTCTGCAATATCTTATCTCTCGAGTAGGAATAACAATATTGCATGTGACAGTGAAGTGTTTAGATACAATTTCCCCAAAGTGATATACAAAGACAGAATTCTCGATTCGGTTTTGCCAGTGTAAGGAAGCAAAACTTGCCAGCTGCGCGAGATAGAGCCCCCCCCCCCCATTTTTTTTGGCTTAAATAAATCATTTTCATATAATGCTCAAAATACTCCTGTTGGATTCAGGCAACAATTCTATACACACTGACCTGGGAATACATCCCATTGAACTCAATGGAGCTTACTTCTGAGTAGACCTGTGCAGGATTGCACTGTTGGGGTAGTAACACTAGGGTTCACTCAGTCAAATGAAGTGCTGATTCATTCCTAATAAGTTGTTGTTTTTAATGCATTTTGTGTACTTTCTGTTTAAAGAACAAGAGAGTCCTACTTTTTTTTTTAGCATAGAAAATATTTGATAAAAAACAACAACTGAGGGCAGTTGGAGCCCCTCAAAAAATCCCAGTGCTCCAAACTGCATCCAATTCACCCACCCGACTCTGCTGGGCTGGCTTACCCATAGGTAAGCAGGGCTTAAATTGCAGGGCTGGCTTACCCATAGGTGCTAAGGGTGCAGAGCACCCGGACGCGGGGCACTCAGGGGCACCAGGCCGAGAGTCCGGGGCCGAGATTTGGAGTCCAGCGATTGAAGAGCCAGGCCAGCCGACAGCCGCTGCCGAGCAGAGCAGAGCCCATAGGAGTGCTGCAGACTTTTCTGCTGCGGGTGCTGAGGCAGCCAGCCGGCTCTGGCCTCCTGCATGCCTGGGATTGGAGGGCTGTCAAGAGGCCCACCCAGCACATGCACGCTGCGCACACGAGGCACGCAGCTTCCCTCCCAAGCCTCTGCCAGAAATGCTCTCCTCCCTCCACCTGCAGCGGCATGGGAGAGAGTTGCTCAAAAAAATTGGGGGCGCTGGGCAGTTTTTTGCACCCCGGCGCCACATATGCTAAAGACGGCCCTGGGAGGCAGGCTGCAGAAGAATCCAGGGAGTCTCCCCCCTCCTGCTACAACCAGATCAGATCCCCTCCCCGCTGATCTCTCAGAAGACGCAGAGAAATTAAGAAGATGGAGCAATGAGTGGGAAGGAACTGCTTGGGAAGGAAGTGGGGGAGGAGGAGATTTAAAGAGTGGTGTGAAGGCCTTTCAGTCCTCACAACTGCTTCTTTTGGACAAGACCTAATGGGAAGGGATGCCGAGACTACTGCCTCTGTTAATGGTGAGCCCTCACCCCAGAAATGCTTTTGGAGAACATATCCTCTCTCTGGATAAATTGGGTGAAATGCCACCCCATGTTTTCTGTGGAGAATTTTGAGAGGCCATTTCTGCACTGGTCCAAGTATCACAGAATCACAGAGTTGGAAGGGTCCCGGAGGACCAACTGGTCCAACCCACTGCAATGCAGGAATATGCAGCTGGATCAAGCCTGCAACCTTGGTGTTTTCAGCACCACGCTGCCAACCAGCTGAGCTACTCAGCTGATATATTGGCTCTAGCAAATATGACAAGATCTAGGCACACCTTTTAGATACAAGGAAAGAAATTTGCCTAAGCATCGACAGGCAGCACTTATATCAAGGAAGGGGAAACCTCAGGACAGGGGACCAAACTCTCTCCAGGCCACACACCTCACGGGCTAGTGGGTAAGGGGTTTCAGGGTCTGGCTCAAGTGTTTCCAAATCCTCATTGCTTAGTTTGGCCCTTGGCGTGGCAGCCATGGTAAGCGCACTGTTCCCATGTGTTTTTACCCAGGCAGCTCCTACTCTCACAGAGTTTATGATGCCTTTTCCAGGGGGTTCAGTGACGGGACAGGAGGAAGGAGGCTCTCAGCTGACAAATCGAAGCATAACTTTTGAATTGAGCTCAAGATCGATTGCCACTTTCTGTAGGACACACAGGAGCCTTGGGGGAATCATGGAAGATAAAGTATGGAAAGGAGTGTCAGTTTCCTGAAACCCTACAGAGAATGTAGAAGCTCTAAAACCTAGCTCAATGCATGTTTCTCTTTGCATTCTTGATAGTGAAAAGCCTTTTGTTCAAAATTAGAGGAAAATATCATGTTAAAGAGAGTGAATACTTTGGGGACTAATGTCTTTATCTTAGAAATATGGCTCACATGGTGCGCCAAGATAACTAAAAATTTAGATTATTTGTCTCCTGGGAGTAGCATCAAACTATAGCTGGTTAGAGACCTTTAAATCTTGTTCTACAATTTCCCCCCAAAAATGTATTATCTCCCAAAGGGTTATTTTTGCTTGAATTATGCTCTTTGGTTCCATTTCCTCATTTTTCACAGCATCACATGCGCGTGCATGCACTCACACACTGTATTTATTTATTTATTGTGTGCTGACTGCAAGATACTACATTATGTTCTGTGAAGGAAAAAGAAAATCTAAGTTCATATCCTTGACAAGGAGAAGGGAATACTGGAAGAATCCAATGCAATTGCAGCCAGATATCTGCAAGGCATTGCAGTAGCAAGGGATTTGGGTGGCACAGATAACCTCCATGTTGTGATGTGTGTGTGTGTGTGTGTGTGTGTGTGTGTGTGGTGGGGGAGCTTTTTTGCATTCCTTTGTGGGCAACCTTTGTGGGCACAAGTAGTCAGAGCCATGGAGGTGACTTTGCACAATGGGGTGCATTCCAACCAATCAGAAGTCTAAGATTGCTACACCCTCATCCTTTATCCCAGCAACCAAGAGGCAATATCACAGCAGACTCTTCAAGTGCCCCTATTTTCCAGGAACAGTTCTGGATTTACTGAAGCCGTTCTGGTTTCTGATTTGATCCTGGAATGTCCTGCTTTTCCTTAAAAAGGTAAAGGGACCCCTGACCATTAGGTCCAGTCGTGTCCGACTCTGGGGTTGCGGCGCTCATCTCGCGTTACTGGCTGAGGGAGCCGGCGTACAGCTTCCGGGTCATGTGGCCAGCATGACTAAGCCACTTCTGGTGAAGCAGAGCAGCGCACGGAAATGCCATTTACCTTCCCGCTGGAGCAGTACCTATTTATCTACTTGCACTTTGATGTGCTTTCGAACTGCTAGGTGGGCAGGAGCAGGGACCGAGCAACGGGAGCTCAGTCCGTCGCTTTCCCTTAGGATGTCCCTATTTTCATCCAAGAAATGTTGGAGGGTCTGGAGTGTGACACCTCCCCAAAAACCAAAGAGATAAGTCTGCTTACTGCTTTTGGTGCGGTGGCGTTGCAGGATGGCAGAGGCTCCACTGGGGCCCCAACGAGGGAACCATGGCTTGGTGCCCTTCCTGGTAGGCGGGGGATGGGGTACATAAGCTCTCGCCACCTATCAGGAGTCGGATTCTGGCCTGCACCCTGCTTTGGCAAATGGGGATGCAGGCTGTCACAGGGGGTGGAGCCGGTGGAGCGGAAAGGCTTCTTTTGTATCTTCCTCCTACCCATTTAAGCAGCCTCCACCTGAGGCACTACCTGTTTGTTCCTTCGTCGGGTTTCTTGCTTCACCTCTCCGTCGGGTTCTGCTTCATCTCTCCATCAAATTCCATTGCTGTCCTCACCATGTGTCTGCGAACCAAGGAGATAAGTAACTATACAGCAGGGGTCAGCAACCTTTTTCAGCCGTGGGCCGGTCCACTGTCCCTCAGACCTTGTGGGGGGGCAGACTATATTTTGAAAAAAAAGAAAAAGAACAAATTGCTATGTCCCACAAATAACCCAGAGAAGCATTTCGAATAAAAGCACACATTATACTCATGTAAAAACACGCTGATTCCCAGACTGTCCGCAGGCCAGATTTAGAAGGCAATTGGGCCGGATCTGGCCCCTGGGCCTTAGTTTGCCTACCCATGCTATACAGCCTTTAGAAGACATCTGAAGGCAGCCCTATATAGGGAAGTTTTTATATTAATGTTTTATTATGTTTTTATATATGTTGGAAGCCGCCCAGAGTGGCTGGAGTAACCCAGCAAGGTGGGCAGGGTATAAATCAGGCTTCCTCAACCTTGGCCCTCCATATGTTTTGAGACTACAGTTCCCATCATCCCTGACCACTGGTCCTGCTAGCTAGGGATCATGGGAGTTGTAGGCCAAAAACATCTGGAGTGCTGAGGTTGAGGAAGCCCGGTATAAATGTTGTTGTTGTTGTTGTTGTTGTTGTTGTTGTTGTTGTTGTTGTTGTTGTTAAGGGTATGTCACATTTCAATGAAACATTTTAGCCAGGCAGAAGCACTCAAGGAGTGTGCGGAGAAGGGAGAAGAGCTGGTGGGGAACATGACTTGGAGAGAGACTTGAGAGACACAGAGAAAGGTTTGGCAGGCTGCATTCAGCCTCCAGACCTCGTGTTCTGTGCCACTGCTCCCTGTGATAGTTACGTGCAAAACCTGGCACTTAAAAACAAAGGTCTTTTGCAAAAGAGATTGGAAGAGATACCTTCACCAAGAATATAAACGCCTATCATTGAAGGGAAATTTGTTCTTCGAGATAGAAAAACTGCTTCTGGTAACCTTCCCCAAGGCAAGTGCTCTTTTCGATGAACTTCATGATTCAGAAGCTGCTGCTGTCCATTCCTGCCAAGTCCAGGGCAATAGAAAACCAGAACTAGCACGACAGGTTCCGATACCTGTGAACCTTTACCTCCGTAGTTAATGACAAAAGTGATTTAGATACGAGGGGAGGAAAAGAAAAGCTGGGGAGTGAATTCTCTGTTTGGTCTTAGCAACGAAGACTGCTCAGCTTACTGTCCAACCTGTCTGCAGGAAGACCTGCTTCCTGACTTGCATTGTTCTATCAAAATCCCAGGTTTAATTATATACACAATAAAACGCTTGACCACGAGAGTCCCTGGGCAGCCTTTGGCAAATTCCTCAGCCTAACATCAGTCTGAGGGTTGCTATGAGGATAAATGTGAAGACTTGCAAAGCATTTGGCATGGAGAAATTAAATACAGTTATTGCAATGGTTTGAATTTGGTTATTACAATCTGCTTTGAAGAAAGGAACAGAGTGGGAGATGTCTTCCACCCAAAGTTAAAGCAAAAGAAACCTTCCTGAAGTGTTTCTTGCAGCACCATTGTGTTATCATTGGCAAACACTTGTTACCAGATGGCTCCGGCACCCATGCCTCTCACCCCAATATCCAGTTTCTCTGCCTTGACATCTGATGAGCCATCTTAAAATCAAAAATATGTTCCGTATAATGACATTGCCTGAAGCAAGGGCCCAGTAATCAGTGTCCGACCCTCAAGGTCACCTGGTCAGCTTGTGATTACAGCAGCAGCTTTCCCGCTTGCTATTGTCTTATGTCTCTGGCAGGTCAATGGAAAAAAAAAAGTGCTTTAAACACCATAGTGTCTGATTGTGCAATTCCTAAATCAGTGTCATTGATTATTCACACCGCCGGACTGCTCAAAGCTGGGGAAGTAATTAGGGCTTTTTGTGTGGATTATCCACCGAGAAAAGGTCAAATAACTACAAACAGTGCCAGAAAACAGGAGCCACCAAGGACCTCAGCCTCCGTGATCAGTTAAGAAATGCTCAAGCAGGGGCTTGATAATGATGTGCTTATGCCAGGTTCTGCAGAATTTGATCATTCTGTCATAGAAATCCAATGAAGCATGAGTGATGGTTCCTTTCCCCCTGAAGCTTGCTTTAGGTCCCCAATGCCCATCAAACAAGTTTGTCACGCCAAACTTGACTGAGAAGAATTTAAAAGGCAGTTTTTGTTCCGAAGGGAAATCCGAATATATATATATATCCATGCGTGTACATTACAGTCATTCGTTGTCAAGCGACGTTCATTTCTAATTCAGATAAAGGCCGTAATTAACTTTTCTTGATATGCAAGCTGCTTTAGCCGTCTCCTCCTTTCCTGCTTCTTATTACCCATCCTTCATTGTAGTGAATCCAAATATCTATTTCAAAATAGCCATCTGTAAAAAGAAGAAGAAGAAGAAGAAGAAGAAGAGTTTGGATTTGATATCCTGCTTTTCACTACCCGAAGGAGTCTCAAAGCGGCTAACATTCTCCTTTCCCTTCCTCCCCCCAACAACAAACACTCTGTGAGGTGAGTGGGGCTGAGAGACTTCAAAGAAGTGTGACTAGCCCAAGGTCACCCAGCAGCTGCATGTGGAGGAGTGGAGACACGAACCCGGTTCCCCAGATTACGAGTCTACCACTCTTAACCACTACACCACACTGGCTCAGTGTATGCAAATTACATTCCCCCTTCTACTGATATGCAACAGAAATAGCTGTGGGTGTGTAACAGAATCTCTGGCATCTCACATTTACATAGCGGTTCATAATACAGATGCGACAGAGTTTAAACCTGGGTCTGTCTTAATGGGAGAAGTGGGGTCGGACAACCCTTTCTCGATTCTGTCAGCCAATTCTCATCTGCACAGTTGATCCCTCGTTCACTTAGTTCAGTCTCTGAGTCTAACTCATCCCCTGCACTCTGGGGGGGCACGATCCTGACAATCAACGAGACTGACTCCTAAAATGTGTTTTGGACTGCAGTCTTTGGATCCAACCCATGGTGTCCACACCTGTCAAGGGCATGATCCAGGAAAAAGTCTGGTCTGTGAAGCTGTGTACACACAACATTGCCCACCATTCACATCTATCCCGTAGTTTCTTAAGAAAAACTGTGTTTTGATGGGTTTTCCTCCGAACAAGCGTCAATCCAATTTGAAAATGTAAACCATATGAAGGCATCCACACACTGGTGTGGACAAACAGGATGACTTGAAAAACGCATCCAACCGTACTGATATGTACGCCAAAGTACAAGTGTGATTTGAAATGCAGCAAGAGGGAAAGACCTCGCTGTGTTTCCAGATAGTAATGTGTACACAGCCTGAGTCGGTTGCTCCAGATGCTCTGCCCCCAATCTGGGCTTGCTCCAAATCATGGAGTTAGTACATCAGGCTGCCAGAGGTGAGCTAAGGAAGGGGAAAGCTCTGCACTCCTTTTGCTCTGATAACCAGACCACCCTACTGTATTTGCAACTTACAAGTGGGTCTAACACAATCATGCCTTGTTTCAGCCTGAGAGTCTTTTGCATTGCCGCTCAGACAGGTTTTCACCCGTGAAAAATGCTGGCGTTGTTTTTAATGAAATTCTTCCGCTGCTGTAGGAGTTATTCCGTGTTGTGATTTACACATTGTAATCCTGCTTCTAAAGCACACTTCTTAGCACCCATAACATTTCTATCAAAATCTGCATTCTGTCATGGAGTGAAGCTCTCTTTCAGCAGGCGGCCCGAGTGCAGGGCATGGAGAGGGTGCCATACATCAACGCACCCTTTTTAGAACGCAAAGCAATGATGTATTCAATTAGGTTGGAAATAAAACTTCTCGGCTTCCTTATCATAAATCTTTTAGTAACCCGCCTGCATCACATGTTCGCCGAGGAAATAATACATGTCGTTCAGACCAAGGGGCTATTGTAGATTGCTGAGGGAGTCGTGAAATTCTGGAGGTTTCAGCAGTCCTGTGAAATCTTGCGACCAAGTAAGTGTACAAATTAGAAAAGGATGTAATATGTGACTAATGATATCTCTTGGGATACCTTTGGAGCTTACGCTTACTGTTAGGCTCATGAGGCCCACGTAACCTGCAGGAGTTGAAAAGAAATGCCCAAGTAAAATGAAAGCACCTCTCAGTTCGTTAGATGTGGCTGTAATTTAAGCTCAGAAGGCATTTTCTTTTCTTCTTCTTTTTTTGTCATTCCTCGTGTTTTCTGGAATTCTGGTGCTTAAGCGCCTAATAAAAGCGGCAGACATCATGAGAACATAATCTACCGTTCCTGTAAAACACATTTACACCTCGCCATCTGCAGAAGCACCACGGTCTGAATAGCAGCCTAATTCACCCCAGATGGCATTTTAAAATGAAGACTTGCAGAGGAGCTACTGTTTAGATTTTGTGATGGTCACACACTCTGCGAATCCAAGCGCTGCCAGCGAGTGATAAGTATTAGAAAATACACACACAATTTAAGGCTTTCCGCCATACAGATTGCTCAATCCCTAATTTTTTTTTGGAGAAAGCATCTTGTGGTGACACAGAAATGGGCCTTCTCTGTACCTGGGACAATCTCTGAAATGATATTACATCTGTTTCTGTCATTGACCAAAAAATATATCCTTTTGCAGAAGCACTTCCCAACATTTATGCCAGCTTTCAATGACCTTAGTATTCTAATTGTGATTCCCCCCGTTTTATTTTTGTCTTTTGTTGATACAGTGATTCCTCCTCTTTTACTGTTGTAAACTACCCTTGGATTTATTTTTAACTGAAAAGCAGTCCAGAAATTACTTTAAATAAACAAGGATTAAGTCCCATTGAAATAAATGGAAGCTGAGCTAGTGGTGGCCAAGTCTCATTCCATTGTTTTCACTATGAGTACTTTTTCCTGGATCATGCCCTTGACAGGGGTGGACACCATGGGTTGGAACCAAAGACATCAGTCCAAAACACATTTTAGGAGTCAGTCTCATTGATTGTCAGGAACGTGGCCTCCCAGAGTGCAGGGGATGAATTAGACTCAGAGACTGAACTAAGTGAACAAGGGATCGACTCTGCAGATGAGAACTGGCTGACAGAATCAAGAAAGAGTTGTCTGACCCCACTTCACAGGGAAGACTCTATTGGCTCTTAAGAGGAGGAAGAGTTGGAAGGCAGCCAGAGCGTTGCTAGGCAATCAGCAGATAAGCAGAGGTCTGAGGCTATGTCGAGTGAGAGTGGGGAGGAGATGGGATGTCAGCCTCTAAGTCCCTGTTCTAGGCATTTGGGTAAAATTAGATGGCAACAGAAGGGCAAGGGGAGAAAGGTGGGGGTCTGGCATCTTCCCTGCTGTGGGAGGGGTGAAACTTCAGACTGACCACCAAACATAAATGCGAGCAGGTGAGAAGCCGGGTTCTGGGTGTGACTTTTTGTAAATAAACGTACATAAAACTTGCCGGGAGTCATTACTTCTTGTTGGGGCTTGCTTGCTTGCCAGAGATCATTACATTGACCTCCATAGGGCTTAGTTGTGAGTACACATGCATAGGATTGTGCTTTCAATTTTGTTGTTCTGTATGGGACAATGACAATAAAGATTATCATATCGTATTGTAAGTTAGTTGAACTTAGATCCCATTGAAATCAATGGGACGTAATTGTAACTAGCTCAGTCTGGATACAGCCCAATATATTTAATTGCCTATAAGCAGGAGGTCATGGATCTGATGTGATGTGGGACACAAGGGAGACTAGCCTTCTTGATATTTTAAGGCACTTTCAGACAGGGGTGTCAACTTGAATAATATATTGGGGGGGCAACGTAATCCCCACCCTACATAACCGATCACAAGATGCAGCATAGGCACACTATTTGAATGGCAATGCCCATAATATGGGGGTGGCGGCCCCCTCAAATATTTTACGGGGGGACTGAAGGGACCTCGGTTCCTAGGAGTTGACTCCTGTACTTTCAGATTACCTTTTTATTGAGCATTCACCCTGATTTGTTTGCAGGGGGAATAGATAACACTGTCTCTTTAGTGAATATTCATTCTGATTTGTTTGCAGCGTGGGGGCATTAAATGATGTTACATCAAAGGAAGTGCTATCCCATACTGGAGTGTATTTTCCTTATTGTCTTTTTTCCTTTTCCTTTTCCTTTTCCTTTTCCTTTTCCTTTCCTTTCCTTTCCTTTTTTTTTTTTTTTTTGAGAACTGGGTTCATTGTGCAAGATCATCCAGTCAACTAGAATGGCACAACCTGAATCTGCAAGTATGTGACTGAACCCCGCTCGAAAACAGCAATATCCTGGAAGCACCCTTTGACCGAGGAGTGAAGCTTCCGGTGGTGTCATTGGAAACAGTCTCCTGGAGCTAATGGAAATTTAAAAGGATGGAGGGTAATCCATCTCCACCTGGTCGCAATTCAATTTGGTCACCAAATAACAAAACATGTTTTGATCTTGAGAACGGGGGCGGGAATCGTCTAAGCATTTTTCAAGCAACTGTTACAAGCATCAAGAGCAGGGGTCGGCAACCTAAGGGGTTGTTTAACTGGCCCACAAGCCACCCCTGAACCGAGTTGCCTGCTTGGCGGGTCCCCATGTGCTGCACTAAACCGGTGCAGCATGGCACAGGGACTTGCTTCTGTGGCGCATGGAATCACGTCTGTACATGTGCAGACGCTGGAAATCACATCTGTGCAGACACAGACGCCGGAAATAGTGCATGTGTGTGCTAGTGCGTGTGAGTCGGCCCACAGAGGGATCTCCTCTGGAGTGAACCGGCTCAGGCGAGGTAAACCTTGCTGACCCCTGATCAAGAGACACCACAACAAAATAAGCACCTGATTTCTGAGCTCCCCAGTTTAGTGTTAAGAAACCAGGTAAGTTGTGCCAGGTACATTATCGTGTGAGATGAACAGCATAGACACACCATTAGAATTATTTCCGCTAAGCTCTATAGTGGTTAACCCATATTGAGTGCTATTTGAAAGGCACATCTTCTCTCTCCTTTATTAGGGATGCTTGCACTGTAGCTCAGCCTTATGGATCTGTCCGGAGGGAACAATCTCATAAAAATAAGATTTGTACCTTTGTGTCGTCTCATTCCAGTCCTTTATAAATTAACAACATTTTCTGCAGTGGCATTTAGGAAGACAGAGAGGCCAACGGTTGCTCTGCAAGCAGAGAAAACTGCCCTGTTGATGTGATGGACTGTGATCTTGGGGGAATGCAGAAGACCAGCTTTCCATGTGGTTAATGTGGGAAGTTTCCCCCCTTCTTAAATGTTGTTTACTTTTGGAGATTCACCTGTTGGGTGAGATAATAGAGCAATTGAACAATATTCATCCAGCCAGCATGTTCCATGGTGAGAGATGAGGCGAGCTGTAGTCCAAAACATCTAGAGGACACTAAGTTGGGGGAAGAGTACAAAGAGTACAGAGGAGGAAAAGTAAGCGGGGGGGGGGGGGGAAGCATGGGTAATGGAATATTTCAAATGCTATTATATGCATGTGCAGAACAATTTTCTCAGAAGTAAGGCCCAGGTGCTGCTTGGTAAGTTTATATAGGGCTGCAGCTCTAGCCTTCATCCCAGTGCAAGGTTAAGTCAAAGGTGACAGAAGCGGTGTGTTGAACTAAGGGAGCATGTAAAGAATTACGTGGAAAACTAGATTTATGGCAATTATAGAGAAGCACTCTAAACAGAAATGACGGGAACCAAATCAACCATCTCGAATGAGAAACACTCAGGTACCGAATCTCAGCTAATGAATCCTACACACGGTGGAGGCAG
This sequence comes from Lacerta agilis, assembly GCF_009819535.1. Lineage (NCBI taxonomy): Eukaryota > Metazoa > Chordata > Lepidosauria > Squamata > Lacertidae > Lacerta > Lacerta agilis. The sequence continues at coordinate 21,633,988 of NC_046323.1, forward strand.
CTGCGCGAACGCTCCCTCCCAGGGCTGGAAAGGGGTTTGTTGAACGTCTGGCTTGCTGGTAAAACTGAATTACAGTGTCGTAAAATGATGCATGTTTAAAAAGTGTTTAACCAACGTGAAAAGTTTGGAAAGCTCTGCTCTAACACAAAGGCTTGTTCTTTGAATTTTCCAGCCTAATGTTGTGCCTTCATCATGCTGTGGACCTGCGGAGGGAGAGCACAGGCAAGGATAGAATGTGCTGGGCAAGGGAGCTGACTGAACAGTTTTTCCCAGTGACAATCATTTGGATTCATAAATATTTTACAAGTGCAGCTTTCAGATCACTAAATTTTACTGCCACATTAATGTGACTTGCAAATTTACAGCATGGGCATTTGTGGGTTGTGAACGTCAAAGGTATGAGAAAGATGTCAGTAAAAATTTTATGTTTTGAAGTGCTATCCCTTCTACAGTACAGCCTAACACACACACACACACACACACACACACACACACACACACACATATCACAGCTGTGTTTCTAGTATAATGTTACAATTCATCAGGTCCTAATTCCATTGAAAAGAACCATAAATATCTCCTGCACAACACACTCTGTGCTGTTAGAAAATATGTGCATGTCCGAGGATCACAAGGAAGTATCACAAAAGATTTGCATAGAATGCGGTCTACTTTCTTTGACTCTTACTATATTTTGTTGTCAGTGTTCCTGGAATTTTAAAAAGATAGCCATATAAATTGAAATCATCTGTAGACATGGCAATCTATTTCAATAAATCCTTTTAGTTTCTGCTCAATGGCATTGATGTAAATGAGTATTGGGAAGAAAAGGCTGGAGAGAAAGTGCACTCGGCACTGTCTTAGTGCTGAATACACTTACTCATGAGCATATGCGAAAATTTCAGTGGGCATTTATTTGTTTTGCATTCTTGTACACTGATTTTAATCAAAATGGACCTCAAAGCAGCACACATCAAAACAAAACAGAGCACTAAGGATTGTGAGAAACAGTAAAAATACAGTTAAAAATCAACTGAAGAATTGATGTTTTTGTTGTTGGCATCTGTCTGTCTCGAGAGAATATGGAGTATGTCTCCAGGGGTGAAGTCAAACCACTGTACTAGCAGCACCAAAGTGAATTCCCCAGGGCACAAGTCTGAGCAGTGTGTATGGAGGTCTTGGGCTGCCCAGACAACAATACCCCCTTCTTGGGCTTGTTGATGTGGTCCAAAGGAAAGCATAGCAATATGACTGGCACCAGCAGCTGTAAATGGAAAGCGTCACTTTAAAAAACTGGATTCCAAGTAGCATCAGGAGTCTGCACCAAGTTACTGTTTTACTGTTGTGATTGGGTTTGCTGGTAATCTTGCCAGTTCTCAGCCTGACCTTTGAACTGGCAGTGATCTCCGCTTTCTCCCTGAGGTTTGCAGATAGCAGACACCGTATCAATGTGTCTGAACCTTAAAACCACCCACCCAGGAATACCCTAAGACAGAGAAGAGCAAACCGCAAAAGCAATTTAAGAACTACAGGAAAGGCTTAGGGAGCTGGGTATGTTTAGCCTGGAGAAGAGAAGGTTAAGGGGTGATATGATAGCCATGTTCAAATATATAAAAGGATGTCATATAGAGGAGGGTGAAAGGTTGTTTTCTGCTGCTCCAGAGAAGCAGACACGGAGCAATGGATTCAAACTACAAGAAAGAAGATTCCACCTAAACATTAGGAAGAACTTCCTGACAGTGAGAACTGTTCGGCAGTGGAATTTGCTACCAAGGAGTGTGGTGGAGTCTCCTTCTTTGGAGGTCTTTAAGCAGAGGCTTAACACCCATCTGTCAGGAATGCTTTGATGGTGTTTCCTGCTTGGCAGGGGGTTGGACTGGATGGCCCTTGTGGTCTCTTCCAACTCTATGATTCTATGATTCTACAGAGAGTGAATAGCATGAAGAAAAAAGGAGATGGATATTTTTTTGCTGCCCATGGCAGTCATTTTTTCCTGGCACTCACAGCACTTTTTGCAAGATGTGTACCAGCACTTTAACAACAACAACAACAACAACAACAACAACAACAACAACAACAACAACAACAACAACAGAGAAAGCACCACCTTTTCCCATGTCTGTTCCAGAAGTATACCAGATGGAGTGGATAGTCTCAGCTCATATTTATGTGAAATGGACTTCTGTGAATAGGCCTTACTGCCCTGTCATCCTACACATACTGCATCTTGTAAAATGGCTATGGGAAATCAGATGTTCAATGCAGTCAGTGGATAAAAGCAGACAGGAACAGACAGGTATGAAGGACTGCAAAGGTAACATTGCAGACGTCAAGCAAAACACTCCACCCACTGTTATAAGGAAAGTTGAATTGTGGCTGTTCAAGCTCCCCAACCCCCATTTTTATCAATGGATTTAGTAAATCAGGAAAAAAATGTTTTTAAAGGATGGCTGAGTAAACATTTGCTTTAGAATCTGCAAGCAGTTTTAGGGCCTATGAGCTGCCTAAGATGGAAAATATTAATCTGACATTTAGCCCCTGCATCTTCCTTTTTTCCAGAGGCTAAAATACTCATTTATATATTCCTGTGTGGTTAAGCCTTTGAGAAACAACAACTTGCTACTTGATATTACATGTGTATACATTCTAACGTGAAATGAAACATGACTCTAAATGACTTCCAGAGGGGTAGCTGTGCTAGTCTGTTGCAGAAAGAACAATAGAGAGTTTTGTGACACTTAAAGACTAGCCATTTTATTGTGGCATAAGCTTTCCATGGAGTGGAGACTGTTTCCTTAGATGCATGGTGTGTTATCCTCAATTGGCAGATATGCACATGAGTATAAATTGGTGTTTTAATGTGTGTGTGTGTGTGTGTGTGTGTGTGTGTGTGTGTGTGTGTGTGTGTAACTGTAAACACTGGGGTCAAATCACCATAATATGCAATAAGTAAAGTCTGTGATAATTCTGTGCAAAGCTGGTTGTTGTTGTTCAGTCATTCAGTCGTGTCTGACTCTTCGTGACCCCATGGACCAGAGCATGCCAGGCACGCCTATCTGTCACTGCCTCCCGCAGTTTGGCCAAACTCATGCTAGTCGCTTTGAGAACACTGTCCAACCATCTCATCCTCTGTCGTCCCCTTCTCCTTGTGCCCTCCATCTTTCCCAACATCAGGGTCTTTTCTAGGGAGTCTTCTCTTCTCATGAGGTGGCCAAAGTACTGGAGCCTCAACTTTAGGATCTGTCCTTCCAGTGAGCACTCAGGGCTGATTTCTTTAAGGATGGATAAGTTTGATTTTTTTGCAGTCCATGGGACTCTCAAGAGTCTCCTCCAGCACCATAATTCAAAAGCATCAATTCTTTGGCGATCAGCCTTTTTTATGGTCCAGCTCTCACTTCCATACATTACTACTATTATCATTTTTCATTTCATTTCTAGACTGCTTTATATTTTTAAGGGGGGGAAATCTCAAAGTGGTTCATAACACATTAAAACATCCAGTAAAAAAATCCAGAATAAAACAATACTGAACACGGTCAAATATAAAGTACACATTCAAAGCAATGTAATTAACAGGAAACTAAAATATTATCTTAAAAATAATCCACACCTGCCCGTTGACATTGCTGGTGAGTGTATACCTTATTATGAAACCATTTATCTCTTCCTTCTTCATTCACCTGGGGCAGGTGCAGGGAAGAAAAGGCATGGATAACCTGATCAAGGGGAGGGCTTGCAAATGTGTATCATGGAACCACACCCAGCTTTGTGGATGACAGGATCCGGAATCAATGTTGATTGAAAGCAGCATTTTGAAGAGCTGAGCATGAATGATTCCATATTGAGAAAAACAATGTTTTTGTGCTACAAGTGGGTTAGTGTGTACACAGCCCGACTGTGAACTGGACTAATATCAATGCAGGATATGAAATGCAGGGCAAACATTTGTCTCAATAAATTTTTAGCTATCTGGATAAAATGCTTATGTTGTGTTACTTTCTTTTTTAATTAAGCAGTGTGGAATTGGGGAGTGGCTGTACGATAATGTCACTTGGGCCTGAGAAAAACAACATCTGGTTAAAGAGAGAGCATTTAGCCTGAGTACATGGAACCTTAAATCAGTCAAAAGGGATTATTTACTTCTCTCATAAATCTATGATGATAGCACCATTATACATAATGGTTTGGGCTTTCCTTTGGTCAGCAAAGAGAGAAGCAATGGAAGTAAATGAGCATTTTTGTGTGTGCAGTAATGCAACATATATCTTCATATGGCTTGAAAAGATAGATGTAAATAATAATCTGGTATACTTAAAACTGTAGTGTTATTTGACAGCTGCGTTCTAAGTATATGTTGGGTTTTATTTATCTCCTTGGTAACATTTTATAACACTATTTTCTTATTCATTTGGAAAACAGTGTTCTGAAGTACAATATGAATATGCCCATTTTACAGGTGGAAAACTAAGCCTGAGAGAGCGGGACTTGCCCAAGGCTATCACAGGAATTCTTGGCCATTGTGATTTTGAATTTAAGGTTCCCTGGTCCTTTATAATGTCAGTGTTAATTTCCATGTTATCTACATCTACATCCCAGTTGTTTTTTGGTGATAAAATATCAGCTAGCTCCCTTAGGGGAAAAATGGGGAGGTGAGAGAGCTCAATGGCACTGCTGCACCTAGTGATACCGCAAACCTCTTAAGCTATTTCCAGTAACAAGGACTGGGCTTCTAATCAGAGGGGTTGGAAATGCAAGCAACTTCCTACACAGGGCGGAGCAATTACTGGATTTGTAAATACAGGTGATACTGATCTACAATTTCCAGGAATGCCTAGAAAACTTTGGACCAACACATTTAGACAAGATGGACCCAGTTAGACGCACAAGGACAATGCAATACTGAAAGATCTACATCCTGCTGATCTCCTTTAAGTGAAAATACTGTGATCATGGTTCTTATTGTTCCCACGTTGTTTTGTTTGTATACAATTTAATTAAAGAAAAAGAGATGTCTGAACCATTTGCCATGAGCTTAGATCTCAGTTTGGAGAAGCATTCCATTTTTCCCCTTAATTGTAAAGAACAGCATAACAAATTGAGAAGGTCGCACAATTCTCCTTAGGTTAAAAATATAAGATGGTAGATTACACCAAACACACCTTTGCTGGGGGACAAGGGAATATCTCCTGGACATAGGAAGCTGCCTTATATTGAGTCAGACGACTGGTCCACATACCTCAGTAGTGTCCGGGGGTGGGTCACCTGTGATTCTCTAGAAGTCATTGGAGTCCAACTCCCATCAGCCCCAGCCAGCATGACCAATGGCAAGAATGGTGGGAGCTGTGGAAAAGAAATGTCTGGAGCAGAGTTTCCTAAACTTGGGTCTCCGGGTTTCCCCCCTTCCCACCTACCCTCGGTTTAAGCTGATAGTCAAATACTTTGCTGTGGCTACTGTGGTTGCCATTCTTTAAGGGGCTGGGTAGGAATTTGCCCACTGGGCTAATTGGCACTGACCCAGTGGTTTTGCCTACCTCATAGCAATCGTCACCACTGGGTAATCCTTTGTTTTGGATGGAGGGGAGGTTGTAGTCTCTGCCTGCCCCTCCAAACGCTGGGGTATCCTGCTGAAGGCACTCCCCCAGACTGTGGTCCCTGTGGGGGTCACCCTATTTGATGTAAGTCTTAGGAACCCCCGTCTGGATTGACCATGCGTCACTTCCGGCAGGCGGGCTGGAAATATTTTGATTGCCCCATGCCTAAGCCAAACTTCTTTCATTTGTATTCAATAAAGTTGTGGCCTGTTTTGACCCCCAAACCCAGCCTCATTGGTCTCTTATTTGCATGGGTTGGGGTATAAGGAACCCGACGCCTGGTCCTGCAATGGTGGGAGCTGTGGACCAGAAACATCTGGAGCAAAGTTTCCCAAACTTGGGTCTTAAGCTGTTATTGGACTACAACCCCCATCATCACTAGCTAGCAGGACAAGTGGTCAGGGATAATGGGAATTGTATTCCCAAAACAGCTGGAGACCCAAGTTTGGGAAACACCGGCCTGGAGGGCCACAGGTTCCCCATTCTGAGTCTGCACAGACTGGTGGAAACTCTTCAGGTTTTAAATAGGACTCTTCCCCATCCCTACCTAAAAATGCCAGAGACTGAACTGGGGAACTTCTGCAAGCAACCTTCTGAGTTACAGCCCCTCAGCCTTTCCCCCCCTCACACAGAATCCTTCTGTCTCTCCCCCATTTCCACTGGACATGGCAACTCTCAAGGCAAAATGGCTAATGTGGAATGGACTTATTCATCACTAGATGCAGCTTTTCGTATCAGAGTATTGCAGCATGGGGGGGGGGACTGCAGCTGCCAAACCTATTCTTGACATGCATTTGTAAATGCTAATCCTAATGAACACATAGTTCACAGAAATATGAGTGGTTTTAATTGCTTAAATGTCCCGAGCCCCTTGCATGAAATATGTCTTTCCAGGGGAAAAAAATTATTATTGCCAGTCTGAAAACATGCTGATCAAGCAGCTCAGAACAAGTTTACTCGCTCTGCTTCACTTGCTGGTTTTATTTATTAATTATTTCCATGAGATTGTTTGCATAGTTATCTTTAGCACTTCTATGTACGAAGCTCTTGATAAGAGTTATCTCAGTTAACCTTAGGACAACTCTGATGATGATATTCCTGTTTTATTTATCAGGAGCTTTGGCTCAGGAGAAACAGCCCAACCCAAAGCCACTTTTGGCCTAGGTGTCGTTAGTTGAAGGACAGCACTCCAAGTCTACATCCTACATCACACTGCTTTCATAAACCAGGGCAGGGGAACTTCACACCTGGAGGCTGAATGTGGTCCTCCAGGCTGTGGCCTAAACCACTGAGCCTCTTGAGCTTGCTGATCAGAAGGTTGGCGGTTCAAATCCCCATGACAGGGTGAGCTCCCATTGCTCTGTCCCAGCTTCTGCCAACCTAGCAATTTGAAAGCACGCCAGTGCAAGTAGATAAATAGGTACCGCTGTGGCAGGAAGATAAACCGTGTTTTCCTGCACTCTGCTTTCTGTCATGCTGTTCTGTTGCACCAGAAGCAGTTTATGTTGGCCATATGACCCGGAAAGCTGTCTATGGACAAACACCAGCTCCCTTGGCCCAAAAAGCGAGATGAGTGCCACACCCCATAGTTGCCTTTGAGTGAACTTAACCATCCAGGGGTCCTTTACCTTTACCTTTTTTTATCTGCGCACACCTCTCTCGAGCCCTGCTTTGCACTCTCCTGAAGTGTTTTTGCCTGTGTGTCTCTGAACTCTGATAATGGTTCTGCATGCTTGGATAGAGGGCAGAGAGGTTTGTGTGTAGAAACTGGCCTTCTGCATAAAGGTACAATTTATTCATTGTTCCACCTACTTCTGCCTCTTGCCCAGCCCACCACTAGCATGTGGCCCCTGCCCCCGGCAGAAAAAGGTTCCCCACTCCTGGGTTAAATGATGTCAGAATGCAAACATGGCATCAGTTTGCATATGTGCCACTAGGTTGATTTCAGCATGCATTCCCATAGACAGAGATATTGTTTCATATATGATGCATCTCAACCAGAAACAATAGGTTAAAAATTTTGAAGGCATGTTGTACTGAATGCAGAATTAAACTCCAGTTCCTGCTAGTGTCTTGATTGATAAATGTCTCTGGTGGTACAATGTGTGCGCGCATGCACACTCACACAGAGTCATAGAATTGTGGAGTTGGAAGGGACCCCAAGGATCCTCTAGTCTAACCCCCTGCAATGCAGGAAACTCAGCTAAAGCACCCATGGCAGATGGCCACCCAAACTCTGCTTAAAAACCTCCAAAGAAGGTTTCCCCTTTCTCAGAATAGTGGTCTGAAATATAACAAAGTTTTAATAATCACTGATATAGGAAAGAGTACAAAATAGCAGAACACTTATTTTGTGTGTCTTCCTTCTCCATTGGAAACTTAATAGCTTCCATTCAGAGCTGGTTCAAGAGATTTTGCTGCCTGCGGTGAAGGACAAGCTGACATGCCCACCCTTCTGTGTGCAGACACTGACTGGACTGGAAGTTGAATCTTCAATACTAGCAATGGGGTAATGTTCTCTCACACACCTGAGGGCAGTTTTTGGGGTGCAGGATTGGCCATGCAGTACGCACTGTCCTGTCTGTCCTTCAACTGAAGGTATAGTTAGGGTGCCCAGGAAGAAAAGCCAGGGAGCTGCAGCTGCTGCTTCTCCCCAGCATCTGCCGCCTGGGGTAATTACTTCATTCTGCCTAATGATAGAGCCGGCCCTGTTTCTCTTGCTTTGGACACCCATAGATCAGTGTATCACAAAATACTAAGTTAGTAAAACAGAGAAAATGGAATTGAAATATTTCCCACATTCGTCTCCTTCCAGAGTTACAGAATTCATAAGGAGGTACTCTGCCTTCCTCCTTCATAGCAGGAACATAGAAATTAATTAGCAGAACAATATCTGCACCATTAATGCAATTAATTATGGTTATTGTGCTGTACAGCCACATGTAATACTTCACACATAATGGAAAATTTCTGATTATGCCTCTTTAAAGAATAATATATATGAGAATTATGGACCTAAACCTGCTTCCACTGAGGTCAATGGGAAATCTGCCATTGCCTTCCTTTAGAGGGAGATCTGGCTTCAGGGCATGGGAGTTGCATTTACATTAATTAATGTAATGAATGAATGACGGGAAATGTTGAAAAATCTGACTTTGGGCCCCATGACAGACTGGCACTAAACTTGAAAGCAATACTGAAAGCAATACTGAAAGTAATATGCTTTCATTACAAATAATTGAAATGATAAACTTGGTGCCATACTGGATTGTGATGTAGCACCACAATGAAGTGTTTGAAGCTTTAGTCTGTCCATTAGTTGCAATTGCACTTTTGACCAGAGTTGGCCACCTTTTCCATCCTCATGGGCCAGTATCCTCCAGGCACCGGTCCAGGGCCCAGGAGCACATTTTGTTATGCAAACTGACCTCTTCATCGATGGCTAGCCTTGATAATAAAGCCAGCTCTATTTATCAAAAAGAGTTTCACAATTCTGGAGCACTGTGCTCAATCCTTTTAAATTAAACAGTTGCCAATGGATCCTCCTGAGGAAATAGCATCGGAGCTGGACTAAGCTCGCAGTCTGCCCTTTAAATCACCACTGTTTTAGACCACAATTTCATTTATTTTGTATTTTCTTCCTTATAACCCTTAGCTTCCAAGCACTTTTTTTATGAATACATATTATTATGTCAATAGAAAAATACAGCTGTTTCCTGACATTGAGCAGGATCCAATGCAGTCACTCTGTGGACAGAATAAGCTTCTGTGAACTGAAGAACCCCTTTTAATTTTTTTAAAATTATTTTTGTAACTTTGCTTTCCTGGATGTCCATATTGGTTTGGGTTTGATTTTCCAAGCAGACTTTAAAGAGGGATGGGTCACTGGCTCAATAATGAACTAGAAGAGCGAAGGCTTAGGAAACAGACATTGGAACTGATTGGTCTCTTTTCACCATCTGAACCCAATTTGTATGGTAACCAATAGGACAGCAAGAACCCCTTTTGTGAATGTTTTCCTTCCACAAACAGTTATATGATTTTGTTAGAGAAACAGATGCAACAGAGGTAGTGCAAAAGTTACACAGGACTGGAAATTGGCTTCCAGAGACATCTTTCCCCTCTCAGAGTCAAGACCAATCATCATGTATTTATTGTCAGGAAAACACACAGGACTACATCGTGAAATTCATGAGACTCGAAAGTATATCTTGGGTAGAACAATACTGAGAGTTAATTTCATGCCTATATATATGAATGTACGTCAAGATAGTGATGGTGAAAGTTTGTGTCAGGGTCTGTCTGGAGAAGGAAGAGTGGTGGGTACCGTCCATCCAAGAGCCCCCCAGGGATGATGCAGAAGATGACTTAGACCCAGGAAAATGGTGGTGGAACATGGGGGACCAGTCTGCAGAAGGGACAAGATGGGAGATGCTAGATGCAGGAGGTTTCAGTGATCAAAGGGGGTCAGAAAAAGGAGATCCTTCCAGGTCAGGGCTGGGTACTGAGAGATTCAATGTGAGCACAGACTCAGACAGAGAGGAGTCAGAGTTTGCCCCAGCTGCCCAACAGCTAGACAGTCCCAGTCCTGCTGGCTCTCCTCCTCTCCTGACGCCCCACTTGAGGAGAGTCCTGCACACTGCTGAGCAATGGGCCAGACAGGCCCCAAAAAGAAGTGTAGCCCCTTGCCACAGTCTGCATCTGCTTGGGAGGTTAGAGGGGGAAGACAGGGCCAGTGGTCAGTCCCAGCTACGTCTTCAGCTAGGTAAGACGAGACAGAGGAACTAAGCTGTGTTGTTTATTTTCTGTGAATAAAAGCTAATTGCATTCCATGTCCCAAGTTGTTTCCTGTCCTGTGGATGACCTATACTTGCTGGACAGCTCCTTGACAGATTGCTATGGATTTGGGGGATATAGACAATAAACTTGCAGTGAGGTTATTGAAGTAATAGGACATAGAACTGGATTCAGCCACAACTTTGGAAATTCAGGCTGTGCAATTAAAGCCGATTTGGTGCTCTAGCGCAACAACACCCTCTTACTCTCCCAAATTGGGCTATTTGCAGTAAGAAAAGTGTTGAGAAAATGCACTTGAAAATGTGGATAAAAACATGCTTGATGTGACCTTGTATAACCTCCCTGCAAACAAATCACAATGAAAGAATGCGCAAAAAAAGTAGAAATCACACAATCTCCTCACAAACTTTGACCAAATAAATAAGGATGAATTATCACATTTCATATTCATCTTTCAATAAAAATTTAAGAGCCTGCAGAAAAAGTTGCAAAATATTAGTTTTGGCAAGTGTTTGTTTTCACTCAGCAGGCTGTCATTAAATGTGTTTGAAAACCTTTAGCCTTTTAGACTATAGCATATGGACACTGCTTCAGAAAATAGGTGCTGAGGAAAGCTCTTTTATTAATTGAACAGTCTCACTGTAAAACACGTGACATCCCATTAGAGAGTTTATAAATAAGGCTAAATTTGCATGGAGAGTTTTGCCAAGCTCCCCCCAATTTCGCAAAGTAATAATTTGTAGCTTAAGCTGTTCTCTGAGATGAAGTTCAATCACACACCATGCTTTGATAAAACAGGAATGGATGTGTGGTCTGCTGGAAGCAAAAAAATATATATGCCTTGTTCAGCACGCTATTTTATATAGTGGTGCATCATTCAAAAGGGGGCACATGCTGGTGTCACCCTTACAAGCAGAAAGATGCCTAGAACATTCTTCCCGCATCTCTCGCACTTTAAGCAGAATTCTATTTGTGAGGGTCTCAAGGTCTTCATTTGCATGCACCCAGTGAGAGCACTGGATCCACACAGTTTGAACTCCTGGTTCATTTGAATTTTTATGATGGCATCTTTATGTATTACTGCTAACAGCAAGCATATTTGAGAGTAGGAAATGAAAAGGGAAAAGAGCCCCCCCAAAAGAATATTAAATTGAGGAAGGTTTTTCATGTATTCAAAATCATCCCCCAAATCCCAGACATTTTGCTGCTTTTCTGAACCTCCCCCCCCCCACATGCTATGCTGGTCAAATCCCATACATGCCTGGGGGGGGGGGAGGTCCTTTAAGATTGATATAATGGTTTTGAGGCAGCCTCTAAATCTTGCAATCCAAATTTTATTAACAGAAGGCTCAAAATGGATATGCTGCTAATGTGCATGGAACAGAGACCTCTACCCTCTGCTCTACAAGAGCCCTTTATATTGTTATGCGTTTGGAGGTGGATAGGCTGATGTCTGAGACCCTTCTGATTCCTGGATCTAGCACAGATTCAATTCCTGGAATAGCCAGGCTAGCTTCCTGGTGAGGTCAAAGGCCTCTAAGTATGGGCCATTAAGATAACAAAGGAAGTGGCTCTGTGGCAGACAGCAAAGGGGTGATTCCCCTTCCCTCAACCCGCTGGTAGTTATATAAGCTAGAAGGTAGAAAATGGTAGGCTGCAGGCTGGGAAGCTGGGAGCCAAGGCTGTGGCTATGGGAGAAGCAAGACCCTCTTGGGGCTGTGAACCACTCCAGGTTGTTGTTGTCATCCATCTGTCTCAAGAGACAATGGAGTATGCACAATGGAGTTGTGATGCAGCAGCTAAAAAAGCCAATGCAATTCTGGGCTGCATCAATAGGAGTATAGCATCTAGATCAAGGGAAGTAATAGTACCACTGTATTCCGCTCTGGTCAGACCTCACCTGGAATACTGTGTCCAGTTCTGGGCACCACAGTTCAAGAAGGATACTGACAAGCTGGAACGTGTCCAGAGGAGGGCAACCAAAATGGTCAAAGGCCTGGAAACGATGCCTTATGAGGAACGGCTTAGGGAGCTGGGTATGTTTAGCCTGGAGAAGAGAAGGTTAAGGGGTGATATGATAGCCATGTTCAAATATATCAAAGGATGTCATATAGAGAAGTGTGAAAGGTTGTTTTCTGCTGCTCCAGAGAAGCGGACACGGAGCAATGGATTCAAACTACAAGAAAGAAGATTCCACCTAAACATTAGGAAGAACTTCCTGACAGTGAGAGCTGTTCGGCAGTGGAATTTGCTGCCAAGGAGTGTGGTGGAGTCTCCTTCTTTGGAGGTCTTTAAGCGGAGGCTTGACAGCCATCTGTCAGGAATGCTTTGATGGTGTTTCCTGCTTGGCAGGGGGTTGGACTGGATGGCCCTTGTGGTCTCTTCCAACTCTATGATTCTATGCCTCTGGGGGTGAAGTCAAACCGCTGCATTGGCAGCACCAAAGTCACCTTCCCGGGACACAAGCCTGGGCAGTGTGTATGGAGGTCCTGGGCTGCCCAGACAACAAGACCCCCCTCTCAGCCTCATTGATGTGGTCCAAAGGAAAGCAGAGCAATAGGTTTGGCACCAGCTTGGCTGCAGGAGTTGTCAGAAAGAGGAATGCAAGGCGCCATCCAACTGCCTTAGGGACAGCACTCCAGATTTGTGTAGCGTTTACTCCACTTCTCCAGCTTCTAGCAGAATGAGCAATAGCCCATTTCCCCAGTGTGTTTGGCCCTTCAATTTTTAGCTGAATGTACTGCAGGCAGGTATATGTAATAGGTGAGGGGACGCAATTTAAAACACAGGTGAAGATTTCATGATTTGGAACATTTTGCTTCTTTTGTTTTAATTTATGCCTGCAAGGCAGAATTTGTGTAAGCCATGATTATTAAAGCCTATAAAAAAAAACCTCATGGTTGGCAGAGGAAAGAATCTTACCTGGAGGCAATGCTAAATAATTACATACATTAGTTTCCAAGTCATTAGATAACAAGGAAAAGAACAGACAAAATAGTTGGCAGAAGGTCAGACAGCTTCAGTAGCTATTACACAATTAAGAAAAATTAGAGGTATAAATATATTTTGAAAACAGGGCTGCTAAAATATAGTTCATTACACAACTAATTCCAACCCTGGGTGAGCAGGCTTGTGATAAACCCCACAAAATTTGGAGGTCACCAGAGACAATGAGTGGCCCAAAGTGATGGCTGAGTAGAGACTTGAACCCCTGTCTCCCAGGTCTTAGTCCAACGTTCTAACCACTACACCACCAGTAGAATAGATAGCCCCATTGAAATTAACAGATCTATGTTAGTCACATCTATTAATTTCAATGGAGCAACTCTGAGTATGACAAATGTTGGTTATAACTTTGTATTGGTAGAACATATAACATAAGTAACAAGACTTCACTTCTTTCTTAACCTGTTGTAAGGAAATTCAAATAGATCTTCCTCTTGCCATTGAACGAAATGTGCTACACAAAATAACAGGAAAGGTTAGGTAATTCTTGAATTCCCCAAGTTACTGAGTGGAAGTTTCGCAAGATGCAGCTGGATCAGTGGATTGCTCTGTCCTATTATGCAAAACTAAAATAACAATGTGCAAATTTGAACTGCCCTTAGGCTTCTAAGATTTGATCTCTAAAAGATAGCAGATAGATTTGACTCTAGTAATTGCTTCAACCTTTGACATCACATTTTTAAGAACAAAAAAATTATTTTTTAACAGATGCAAATATATACATCTTTAAGGATTCCTCCTTCCACCTAGCATTACTTTATCTAGAAGGCAACATCTCCTTATATCTAGACTTCTTCAGGCTTATTGAAAAATTGTGTTCTGCCTACGTGGTTTAAGCCAAAAGAATTCAAATCACAGAAAGCATCTCTCCCTCTGGTACTCTATTTCTTAAAAAAGAACCTTATGAAATATGTTTAAGGAAACAGGGACAGAATATCTGTCCCCTCAAGTGTTTTTCATATATGTTGTCAAACAGGAGAAAAAGCACGATCCAGATTTGCATATCAGTCTTAAAGCGGGCATTGGGTTCAACTTTCAGGGTAGAAGACTGAAAGAAAACGTACAGCTCCTTAGAGTGGACCAAATTCTATGGGTAACTGCACTGTGAGAAGTGGCATTACAAGTGACATTTGGGGAAGACAGCAAATTGTGGTGTTGTAGCAGTACAGCAAAGCATGCTGGGAAACTAGCTAAGGTAGCGGCCATACACAAGTCAGGTGTGAACAGAGAGCGATGACTCAAAGAGCAACGTTATCCACACTGCCAAGACTAACCCCACCACCTTTGTATAGCTATGCTCATGTAACACATGAGTGGCAATGCAAAAACACAAGCATAAATTCTCACATACTGTAGATTGAACAGGATGGGAAACCTATGACCTTTCAGATGCCTGCACCCCACAGTCAATGGTAAGGGATGATAGGAATTGTAGTGCAACATTTGGAGGGCCAAAAGTTACCCATTCCTGAGCTAAGGAGTCGCCACATCGTTTGTGTATTCATCGGTGAATATGCAAGTGACAAGGCTGTGCTGTCAAGAGTCTTTCTCACAGCTGCTGCCTGCAAACCAAAACCCGAAGGTGACAGGACAGAGAATCAGAGAATACACCACAGCGCAAATCTAAAAGCACCTCGGATTGCCAGATGGGAATTGTATGCTTATTAGTTTTCCCCAGTTGAAAGGTGCTAATGTGTTAGGAGTTATTTGGAGGCACCCTTAGGCTGAGGCTGCTACACTAATCTACAAGCGAGTTAAGAGAGACTTAATGGATTTAAGCCAATTTGTTTTCATGAACTCTCATGGCAATATAGTTCTTTTAAGTTGCCCCATTTTAGCTTGACTGCATTGTTGTTGGAGTTGTTAAGCCGTGATCCACAAACCATTTAAGACAACGTGCTCGCTTTTTATTGGAGTATTTTCAATTGACTTCAGATCACCTTCTCTCATGCAGCTAACAGTTATAATAATGTCAACAGGGAAAGTAATTTCAATATAAATAGTATTTGTTAGTTCAAGTGACACCCTAAATTGGTTTCTGAGGAGAGACCAAACAGTAAATTAAACTAAAAGAATAAAGTGGGATTAAGATTAGCCCCAAAGGTCAAAGTCACTGGAATGGATACCATTTCCTTGTTAGTCTATTATGTACATACAGCGTGCTTCCAGAGTCTTTTGATGGAAATGTGTAACCTAAAGTACGCATTAATAGCCATTATAACAATTGGAGGGAGACACAAACACAATAGAAATATTCCCTAGGCAGAAAGAATAGGCATTTATTAACAATTAACACAAATATAAAATCACTATAACCCACAGCTACCATTATTGTATGACATTATACGGGCCAGTTACTTAACTGCTTGAATGTTGGTTAAGCCAGCAATAAAATGGATAATAAAATACTACTGCTATCTAAAATAGCTTTCCTGTCTAATTAAAGATAAAAAGTGGAAGAGATACTAGGGCATAACCCGTGAAGTGAAGAACTTTGATTTTCATTACTGTGCCAAACTGCATGTTACATGGGGTTTTCACATAACTTCCTTCCCAAGGTTTATTTTTTTAATATTATAATTATAAAAAGCTGCTGGAGACTGCCATCAGAATGAATGATGTGGGAAATTGTTAATCCTTTCTACTAACCGTTTTCCCTCTCAAAATCCTCTCCAGTTAAATCCACCCTGTCACCTCCCTCCCACCACAGGACCTATTTTATACCCAAGGCAGAGAACTGTGGACCTCTAGATCAGCCTCCCACAAAACTGATACCCTCCAGTTCTTTTGGACTAGGACTTCCAATATAAAGCACCACATAAGTGCCAAATAATTGAATAATGGGCTTATTCAGGCTGAAAACCTCCATCTCCTGCTGCCAAAGGTATTTGGGATAAAAGGGCTTCTTCATACTGAGCCATCCATTCCTGTCTTGCTACCAAGGGCACTCAAGGTGTCAAGCATTCTCCAGTCCCATTAGTTGGTTCTTTTGAATTGTGGATACTAAGGGTAAAGGCCTGGTTTTTTTTAAAAATGCAAAACATAAGCTGTAGGTCTTCTTCCACCAAAGAGGTGACTTCACTTCTAGATTCAATGATCTCATAGCTTTTAAATCTTTGTAAAGGGGTTGCTATTCAATTGTCTCCTATGGTTTTACTTGCCAAATTGCTTATCAGTTGCATGAGGATCTTTATTTTTTTGCTAACTAGGGATGAGCTGACTTCAGCCTTACATGACACCCTGTCATTCCTGTGGTTCAACCTTTAGACAGAAAAACTGCATACCCTACCCACAGTCCCTTCAAAAATTATTTCATTTCATTTAGGCTGCGATCCTAAGCATCTCTTCTCAGACGCCTACCCAAAATAATTCAATGGGGCTTGCTCCTAGGAAAGTGGCTTTAGCATTGCAGCATTTGCAACTAATCTGTGTTAAGCTGTTCTTAGTGTGTGCTTTTGTTTTTCCTTATGTTTTAAACAAAAGTGTCCTACTGGATCAGACTAAGATCAATCTAGAGATCAATTGGTCTTTTCAAGAATTGTGGTAAGAAATGCTTTTTAAGTGGTCACTGGTGGATTGCACTCTACCTTCTGTCCATCCCTGGAATTTTAACTTAATAGTGTTTATTCACAAACACAATCTATATACATGTAAACCAGGCTTCCTCAACCTCGGCCCTCCATATGTTTTTGGCCTACAACTCCCATGATCCCTAGCTAGCAGGACCAGTGGTCAGGGATGATGGGAATTGTAGTCTTAAAACATCTGGAGGGCTGAGGTTGAAGAAGCCTGATGTAAACCTAGGGGTTTACAAATTAAAAACAGACACAAGAAAAGCAACAGAAGTGAGTGGAGGAAAACAGAGACCAAAGTAAACAGGAGAAGAATATTCAATTATTTCAGTAAAATAATTTTGCAAAAACTTTACCTAAAACAACAACTTGTCTGCTAACCACTTAATAGATTAATCAGTGGGCATGGTTATTAAGTTTCTGTGTCTTTTTGCTATTTTGAAGGAAGTGCGAGACAATTCATAACTTAATAAACAAAGGATGCAGTTCATTGTTATTCCATCATTAGTATGTTGCTGTTTATTGTTTTACATACCAGAATTAAAATAATACCTAAAAACCCTTGTGTGTGTTGTTTCAGCCCTCCCAAATAAAATCACAATTAATTTATTTAAGAAACCTTATATTCCATTTTCTTTTAAAACCTAACTGAGCTCAAGTCAGCCTACAGAACACCTCATAATAACATGAAGATAATCAAATTTCAAATAATTCAGCATAAAAATAACCACACTTCAAACAGCTTATCATGGAGCAGGAAACAGTATTAAAATAACAGTCACAGAAGCATTTGACCAAATGCCTTTTATGAACAGCTGTGGTTTAACTAGATGCCTGAAAGGGTGTAGGACCTGCTGAATCTCAGCCAAGCATTGCACAGAGCCGCTTCCTCCAAAAAAACCCTGCACCTAGTAGTTGCCCACTGGGCGTCACAGAGATAATGCAACAGAAGGAAAATGGAGGCGTCAGAAATTGAATGGAACATGCAGGGAGGAATTAAAATTAAGGAAGGGTGGGGAACCTGTAGCACTCCAGATGCCACTGAACTATACCTTCCATCCTCTCTGCACTATTGACTATGCTGGCTGGGGCTGATAGGAGTCAGGACTAGATTAACATGTAGGAGGGCAGTTCCTCCACCCCTGAATTATGAAGCTTTATACAGTGTGTAAGTTCTAGTTTCCACAAACAAGACACCACAAGAGCTCCTTACACATGCTATTCATGAGTTAGAAAAAAGGAGATCTTTAAGCTTTTGTCAAGGATCCCTTCTTTCTAGCTCTCAGACCAGGAGAGTGTAAGTTGCTACTTTATTTATTCTTTTATAGGGGCAGATGGGGCTCTTCAGCCTGGGAAGGTAGCCCATCTCGGAGAAGGAAAACTCTGATCTTAAACCTCTGCTGCCTTGTGGGATATCTTCAGGAGATGGAAAGGCTAAGGAGTAAACCCTACACAAATATGGAGTGGAGTTGGATGGCGCCTTGCAGACCTCCTTCCTGCAACTCCTGCAGCCCAGCTAGTGCCAAACGCATTGCTCTGCTTTCCTTTGGATCACATCAGTGAGGCCAAGGTCACTTTGGTGCTGCTAGTGCAGCAGTTGGTGTGGTAGTGGTACAAAGGGCCATAATAAATGTGACAATGTGTACCCCTGTAAATCCTTGAGTGTGCTTCTAATAGAGAAGTTATGGTAGCCTGTTACTTTATGAAACGGACGATTTTGCAAGTTGCTGCCCCCCCCAATTGGGGCAGAAATACAACTAATATGTGAATCACAAAGATACAGCTCAAAGCTAGAACGTAAGTTGCTACATGGTGCAAATGGCTACATGTAACACAGGTTCCCAACATGCACACTAACACAATGTAACAGAACACCGTGGGAATCAGAACTTAATCAGCAGAAATTGCTAGTGCCTATTGCGCATGTGTAAACCATGAAATAAGGTAATGATCTATACCATTGGTGAAAATTGAAATGCTTTGTTTGAAATATTATAAATACCACTGCCTGGACCACCAGGCGGGGTTGCAGTTTTGTGGAACAATCTGACTGTAACCTATTGCTTTGCAATAAACGTTGTACTCCTAACTCATCACATTTCTGAGTTTAATTGCCTCAGGAGATAAGCGATTTTTTGCGTACATTGGGACTTCACCCCCAGAGGCATACTCCATTGTAACTTGAGACAGATGGATGCCAATCGCAGCATATATGTTTTGTTCTAAGAGAATCCAACGAAAGCAGTTTTATTTTGTGTGCAAAGCAAGTTTTTTTTTTTTAAGCAGAATGACACTGGTGGGGAAAAACAACCCTAAAAATTCTGCTTGGAAGCAAAATAAGGGAAAAGGAGCCTCAGGATCCCCTTCTCGGTTTATCTTTTGACCCAGGAAATCCCCCAGCACGGCACTGCCCAGCATCTCCCTGCCCAGAGTCCGGGGTCGTGACCCAGGCGGGATGGGAAAGGGAAATAAAGAGGACGCCAAATGGCGGCCGAAAGTGTCAACGAAACAAAAACAACGCCACGCTCAGCCAACCGCAGCAGACGCTTCTCACGTGTCCTATTCCGATCGCTCTGTCCAATAGCGCCGAGGCGCTTAAGGCGCCATTTTTGATTTTGGAACGCTCGGGACTTAACCCGGACACCTGCGGGAATGTGTTTTGCCCTCTTTTAAAATGGCGCCCGGCATCGGCTGAGGGTCACGTGCCCCCCTCGCTTGCCCAGACGCACAAGGCGGCGCCTGTAACCATAGCAGACGAGGAAGTCGTGACTGTAACACAAGCGGACGGCTGAATGAGCATGCGTAGAACGACCTAATAGGCGGGGCGTAGTGTCGGCTCGTGTAGCCACGCCCTCTGCCTTGTCGCCTGTGGCTTCCTTGACTGAACTTCCCGGAGCCGGGCAAAGTGGGCGGGGCCGTTGTCTTCCCCTGGCGGAGCTGCCGAACAGCTGCCTCTCTCGCGCGACCACCTGGCGCATCATGCACGGCTCCCCTGCCATCCCCGAGGAGGTCAGCAGCCTCCTTGCAGGTAAAGATGCCCAGCGCGCCTGTGAAAGATTCAGCACGGGTTTGCGGCTGCGGTAGAAGTTTCTCTGGGACGAAGGGTAGAGTGAAGTGGAGTTACAGGGAAGTCTTGGGGAGGCGGCGATGTGGCAGGAAGATTTGACTGGTGCTCTGTAAGGCGGATAAGGGGGAAAAACCAGCTTATTGGGAATAGACTTTTCCAGCTAGGGGAGAGGAAAGGAAATGGGAGAACTGTAGGTAATAATATCATGCAGGAATTTTGCTAGAAAAGCCTCCTGGGAAAGGGAGGAACAGGTTGGAAGCTGATGGGCAAATTGTTAAATTATGTATATACAAATATACAGTGCTTTTTTCGTTTAAAAATGTTTAGAAGTACTCGAATTTTGACTCAAGAAAACCACCATTTTATAGTTCAAATCGGGAAAAATAAATATAGTAAATGGACAAAAGTACAAAGATTCACAAAATGTTTAGGGGTATGCATACCCCTGCATCCCCCCAGAAAAAAGCACTGCAAAGCATAGTTAAGAGTGTTTCTTTGAGGAACTGAAGTGCTTCAATGTGTCCAGCCAGCTTCCTGACTCCCCCCACCCCCTATCACAACCTGCTTTTATGTGCGAGTGCAGGGTGGTGGAGTGAACTAAATGGAGAAGTCCAAAATTTAGAAGCTTCCTCTTGAACCAAATGAAAGAGGTCTATGAAGTCCACATATTTGCTTACATTTTCATGCATCTGACAAATGGGAGAACAGTTCTGTACTATACTGCATTTCCTGTATTGCCCAATATACACTCTGAATGTCTCTTCCTTGCCTTGTTAAAATTTGCATTGCTTATCTTGACAAATGCATCTTGTGACTGGTAGCCTAACCTACAACTTCCCCTATGAAGTTCTTCTTTTACTCCCTTTCAAGAAACTTTGGAATAAACTCCCAATTTCTCCTGGCCCAAGCAGTGGCCTTTTTGTGTTTGTGATTTTTCTTTCTGCCTGGGATGAAGAACCTGTTTCCCCTTCCCCAATTCCTAATGATACAGTTCTATACCCATTTACCTGAATGGACAGTCTGTTGAACTCAGTGGAACTTTCTGTGTAAATATGTATGGGGTTAAGAGTAAACTTGTTTAAATAACCTTTTTCAGAGTGAGCAGGAATACAAAGACAAATGGTCCTATAAGCACCTTAGTTAAAGTCTAATTAACTTATTGCAGCATAAGCTTACAAATGCAGGGTCTCCCATCAACAACCTACATAGCTTCTTTTTTTGGCGATCACTCATAGACGAATAAGATTGTCTTCCATGAACACCGTCTTAACAGTGAGTCCGTAAGTGACTGTGGAGGCCAATTCAGGATCCACACGTCCTTCCACAGTGGGGACATAGGTTTCCAGGGAGGGAGTTGATCATGGTGAGGGTTTGCCAAACGTGCCTTCCTCTTAGCACATTTCTCCCTTTCGTCCTGAGTTCGAGCGTAAAGGTGCAGGATGTGTGTATGCATATATACATTCCTAAGACTAGAGAAAGGGAATGTATTTTACAAGGTGAGAATAAAACACCAAGGAATACATCTTTAATCTCAGCTGCTTAAAAATGAGACTGCAGTTGCACATGGATGGGAGGTTGCCTGTTTTTGATGGGGTTACACACCCTCTGAAGGAGTGGATACGCAGCTTGGGGGTACTTTTGGATCCATTGCTGTTGGCTCAGGCTCAGGTGGCCTCAGTGGTGTGGAGTGCCTTCATCAGCTTCCGCTGGTGGCCCATTGTGCCCCTATCTGGACAGGGATAGCCTAACTTGTGTTGTCTATGCTCTGATAACCTCTCATTTGGATTACTGCAGTACGTTATATGTGGGGCTACCTCTAAAGCAGAGCCGTCTCATTCATAGGGGCAGGTGGCGCGGTGCACCAGGGCGCCAGGCCCCCCAGGGGCGCCCCCGCGAGCCCGCCGGCATACCGGGCGCCCCCTCCCCAACCTGCCCCCGCCCTGAGGGGCCTGGCACTGCAAGCCAGCCACCCTCCGGAGCCCCAGCTGGAGCGCTGGGAAGGGCGCGCAAAGCCCCGCGCTGCTCCAGCGCCACGTCCATCATCCCCCGAGGGGCGGCCAGCGCGGGAGGGAGGTGGGCGAGTGGGGGATGAGGGGCGTGGCGCTGCAAGCCGGCCACCCTCCGGAGCCCCAGCTGGAGTGCTGGGAAGGGCGCGCAAAGCTCCGCGCCGCTCCAGCGCCACGCCCCTCACCCCCCGCTCGCCCGCCTCCCTCCCGCGCTGGCCGCCCCTCGGGGGATGATGGACGTGGCGCTGGAGCGGCGCGGAGCTTTGCGCGCCCTTCCCAGCACTCCAGCTGGGGCTCCGGAGGGTGGCCGGCATGCAGCGCCACGCCCCTCATCCCCCGCTCGCCCACCTCCCTCCCGCGCTGGCCGCCCCTCGGGGGATGATGGACGTGGCGCTGGAGCGGCGCGGAGCTTTGCGCGCCCTTCCCAGCACTCCAGCTGGGGCTCCGGAGGGTGGCCGGCATGCAGCGCCACGCCCCTCATCCCCCGCTCGCCCACCTCCCTCCCGCGCTGGCTGCCCCTCGGGGGATGATGGACGTGGCGCTGGAGCAGCGCGGGGCTTTGCGCGCCCTTCCCAGCGCTCCAGCTGGGGCGCCGGAGGGTGGCCGGCTTGCAGCGCCACGCCCCCATCCCCCGCTCGCCCACCCCCCCTCCCGAGGGGCGGCCAGCGCGGGAGGGAGGTGGGCGGAGAGGCGGCCCACCAGGGGCGCCGAGGGATCGTCGCGCCAGGGCGCACGATCCCTTTGAGACGGCCCTGCTCTAAAGACAGTTCAAAAACTTCAGCTGGTGCAGAGTTCAGTGGCCTGGTTGCTCACTGGGCAAGACAGTTTAAGCATATAACACCAGTACTGGGCTGGCTGCCAGTTCATTTCTGGGGGCCTTTTCTGTGGTGGTTCCCTGTTTGTGGAATGCTCTCCACAGAAAGGCTTGTCCGACAAAAGCATTCCTCTTCTCCCAGGCCCGTGGCTAATCTACCGGTACCACTTTTAAAACTGTGTGTGGGGTGTGTGTTATTTTGTTTGTTTGTTACTGTGTTACTGTGTTATGCATTTTTGTTTTTTTATATTGTAAACCACCCTGTGATCCTCAGATGAAGGGCGGTATAGAAATTAAATAAATAAATAAATAATATATTTTTACAAACTCTGAAAAACCTGTTACATTCCAGGTGAGCCTTGACCAATTATGATTCCATCCAGCTATTGTTTTGTTGGTTGATCTGAATTAAAAAGAGAAAAACTCCTGAAAACTCTTGTTAACTCCAAAAAGGTGGCCATTTTTTTGGATTGTAGGGCAAATGGATCAGGCCAGGAAGGCACTTCCTGCTGGTTTTAAAGACATAAGAAAACAAATGTTTTTGGAGTTTCTTCTGCTCATCTTCCACTACCGTAGGTAGAGCATTATGCTCTAGTTCTTTGGTATATCTGTTTCTGACTTGCTGAGGCAGCCTGTATCAATATGAAAAAGATGGAAAGAGCAATGCCCAGCATTGAGGTGATGTGCACCTCTTCTGACCTTTCTATGTACTGCTCCCCTGACTCTGGCCTTGTTTACATGACTAATTAACCCAAGATGTAATGACATATTAGTGGATTAGTTTCTTCTTGATAAATCAGAAGCTGAAACAAGTTAAGGGGTGCTAGTGATAAGTGGCTGCAAAAAAGCCTCCAGTCTCTGTTCCAGGGCTAGTTTTTGTGGGGTCATAGTATATTATAACCTTTCTGGATGATATGCTATTAGGCTGTTGGACCAGATTTCTCCAGGTTGGACAACTGCAACTTTTAAATGTTTGTTCAGTGACGGCGGTGTCTTGGATATGCCCATACGGATTCTTGCCTAAAGTAGTTGTGAGAAAAGTCAGGGCTAGTGACGATGGGGAAAGAAAGAGAGTCTTAAATATTTAGCAGCGTAAGTCAGACTGTAGTGCTTCAGTGGAGAATTTGCAGTAATAATAGGGATTAGATAGCACATGCTTTTGGACTTCCAAGGAAGTCTTGCAGGTAGTGGGATGGCTTGTGAGCTACATCTTGTCTTCTGCACCTCATCTAATTTTGCGTACATCAGTGCACCCACAGGAAGGGCTTGCATGTTTCTGGTCTTTGAGACTTTACTGAAGAAATAACCACTGTCATCTACTTTTGCATAACTGCTCCAAGGGCTATAATCATAATCTTCATCTAAATTAATATACAACCCCTCATCCAAAGATCAAAGGCAAGTTACAGCATACTAGTCTTTGTACAAAAGCACATTATTTGGAATTGAATCACATAGGTTTGAATAGTTCTCATTTCAGTGTATTTAGGATTTGCTTATTGATCTTCAAAAGAGTCTTAGAATAATAGAATCATAGAATGATAGAGTTTGAAGGGATCCCAAGGAACATCTCGTACAGGGTTTCCTAAACTTGGGTCTCCAGCAGTTGTTGGACTACAACTCCCATCATCCCTAGCTAGCAGGATAAGTGGAGATGGGAATTGTAGTCCAACAACAGCTGGAAACCCAAGCCTGGGAAACCCTCGTCAATGATCTTGCCGAACTCTCTGTTGTGTTGTGTCCAGTGAGTACAGTCGTATATATTCTTTGGCAAACCTATATGGTTAGATCAGGGATGGCCAACTTCTATACTGTCATGTGCCAGTTTACTTTCAAGACAATGGTCAAAAGTTTTTTGGGGGAAGGAGGAGTAAGTTTTACAAAATGAGAAGGTTGGCAAGGTTGCGGATCGTGAATATGGATGATCCGCCTGATCCTATAAAACTGATTTAGCAACCGTAATTAAAAGAATGGTAACCACCCTCCTTATTTCTTATGCCCATGCTCTCAGTTAAGGCAATCTAGCCAAGGTAGAATATGATATTTTCTACATTTAGTTCTCGGACATAAAGATTGAACTCTTATAGTGCTTCATTTCCAGTCTGAACATTACTGAAATGAATGTTCATCACAGACGGATTCTGGATAACTGAATAAGACATAACCATTATGTGGATATCATTTAAGCTGATTACCTTTGCAATTACCATCTATTAAAACAGTATTGAAATGAGGCTAGATACATTGAAGTTAAGAGAGTGAGAGAGAGAGAGAGAGAAGAAAGGA
The DNA here is from genome assembly GCF_009819535.1 of Lacerta agilis. Lineage (NCBI taxonomy): Eukaryota > Metazoa > Chordata > Lepidosauria > Squamata > Lacertidae > Lacerta > Lacerta agilis. The sequence goes on from NC_046323.1 coordinate 21,659,127, forward strand.
GACCACTGACATTCTTGAAATAGCCTACAGTATTTGAAACATAGTTCAATTGTCTTTGCTATAAATTTGATGTAAGTGTCAGATCTGTAATAAAAATGGCACGGGGTATTTTTTATATACTTGCTGCTCAATTAGCTTCTTTTTTAATTAACACTGGGCCTGGTTATCTTGTCCTTCTGGCTTTTCTTCCAGTTACCTGTCAGGGAAACTTAAATGGGCACATCTAAGAGTATGTATACTTGGGTTTATGTTTTTGCATTTAAGAAAGTGATGCTCAATTTCCTCAAGACCATTCTAATTCCCCCTCGCCATTCCAACTAGTCGGGCTCGGGATTTAAATTTTGATTCCACCCCTGCCCCACTTGAGACCACTTTCCTCAATATGTGAGTGTGTATGTGTGAGAGTGTGTGTGTGGGTGGGGGTAACACAAATAAATAAAACTACAGCTAATTTCACAAGCTGCTTTGCCCATTTTTCAACATATTCTGCCAATTTTCCTCTTACTGTGCTAAATGGTTGTCCTTCCTAAGGGGACTTGTTTGTATGCTGACCTCTCCAGCCTCAGAGCAACCCCCCTCCCCAATTCTCATAGTAAAATACTACAAAGCATTTAGAAGTTGGAGGGTATTTGATCATTTGCAAAGGGGATTACAAAAAATTTGATCATTTGCAAAGGGGATTACAAAAAATAATAATGCAAAAATGTAAACTGTATAGTTTGTTTTGTGTGTGAAGTTAATGTTATTTCCATGTTTTTAATGATCAAAATCCAGTGAAACTTAAAATAGAGGTTTGTTTTTCAAATATAAAGTTTTCTGGTGTCACATCTTCTGTCCATAGAATGATACTGTCGATGCCTTTGAGATTATTGACTAGTTTTAATGTGTGACACTTTTACCCACATGCTTTCCAAATTGGGACCAGCTTTAACCTAGAGGAAGACATCATAAGTCTACGGTCACTTCTGAAAATGGGTTTTTGTTAATGAAAGTGCCAAATGATGTTTGATCTTGCTCAGTCATATTATATGCATTAGAACAGTTTATTGTCTTCTAGCTTTTATTTCTCAAGTAATGGGGTGTATATATATTTTACACACTTTGACAGTTTATTAAAACTTGTTGGGTTCTTGTTCATTTAATGATGGCAAGTGTCAAAACAGCATTTGCTGTGCTAAGCACAAGCGCAGCAGTGAACAAATCTATCCAATTTAGAGTTTGAAATATCTTTCAATTATATTATGCCTGGGACTGATAAAGTAATTCCATTAGATAGTTTGGATATTATTGCCTTATGAAAAAAGCCGTAATAGAGGTATTTATCTTCTGAAAATTATCATTTCTTCTTTTGACTCATCTCTCTCTCTTTTAATTCTTTCATGATTTAGATGTCGACACATTTATATTGGATACCCTAAAAGGAGAGAATTTATCCAAAAGAGCAAAGGAAAAGAGGGATGCTCTGATTAAGAAGATAAAAGACATCAAGTCCAAGTAAGCAGTTATGATTGAATGCTGTGCATTTAGTGCAGAAAGTGAATTATCCCTGCATCAAACCTGTCATTATTACTTCTTCACGTTTTACCAGTGGAAAAACTGAGGCTGAAAGAGAGCACCCAATGCCAGTGTTTAGTTAGAACTGGAAGCCAGAATTTCTGGATCATCATGGTTTGTTTTGAATGAGTGGAATGATATTGCATGCTGCTGTGTAATTCCCTCTTCACTCCTCCCTCTTCAGTCCTCTGGCCCATGGTTTGTTGCTCGCTTATCAAGCCATGGTTGCTAGCCAGCTATAAACCATGGTTTGTTGTTGGCATATGGGTAGTGACTTGTTAGAGAGTAGCAAGCCAAGGCATCCTGGTTCCCCCCCCCCACTTGTGGCAGCAGCTAAGTGGGAGAAATCAAGTACAGTTCAGTATCATATTGCTCTCTTACAATTCTTATTATTACTTCCTATATTTGTGAGTTGCTTTTCTCACAGAGTAACCAGTGCCGGATTTACTTATAAGCTAAACAAGCTATAGCTTAGGGCCCCACTCTTGGCCCCCCCCCCAAAATGTAAAGGAAAAAAAACCCCCTGGATGTACATTTCCAAAACATAAGATAAAAAACAAATAAAATAAAACCTACATACAGCAACAGTGTTTTGTGTTGTGTAGGCTCCTATGATGTAAGTAATGGGCCCCGCCCGCTAGCCTGCTCCTTAAAATATCACTGGTTTGCTGATTTCTATATATAGGGTGCCTACATTCTGCATGTGCAAAACCTGTTAGGTCCATAAATTACCATATAGCATATAGGCTATTCAACACAAAAAACAGCGACAATTTGTTGTTGACAAAGAACAGCTGGACACATAAAGGGCCCCATTACCTTCAGTAGCTTAGGGCCTCACCAAACCTAAATCCGGCCCTGAGAGTAACCCAAAGCTGTATACCTTAAAACCAGTTAAGAACAACTGATAAAAACATAAAAATACAATTACTGATCCTTCGCCGCTAAAATAAGCTGCAGTGCTATCCTTCAGATTAAGGTAGTAAAGCCCAGATTCATGCCTGAAAATAGATAAAGATGGTGCCAGGCCTGAAACACCCATTCTCATGTTGCCACGCTCTGAAACTCCCATAGTGGGAGCACACAAAGAAGAGCCTCAGATGATGATCACATGGTCAGGGCTCATCACAATAAACCGTGATTAGCCAGAAACTTTGGCACACCATTATATGTGAACATGGCCTATAAATTCCAGATCCTTGCCATTTAAATGGTTTTGATTATGCTGGTCCGGTTTGGGACAGGCTACTGCGACGTGGTTGTGAAAAGTTGGGCAGAGAAGAGTCTTTTGTTCTGCAGCCAGGACAGAAACACAGGCTGCTGCTTCTCAGTAGGTTAGTTTAAAAAAAAACAACGGAAAGCTGCCTTCCACTAAGCAGAGTAATGGTGGAGGAGGAGGACAACCTCCCCTCCAGCTCTGTTTCTGTACTGGTTGTGGAGGGTTTTCTTCCTTGGCAGCTAGCATGGAAACCAAGCAGACAGGTAGAGGAGAGATGGTGAGATCCATCTCACCCCAACAAGCTTGTTCACTCACCTGTATGGAATTCCTAGTTGCCTGTGGCTAGCAGGTGAGTTGTTAAAATACAAGTCTGTACTGGGAAAAGGAAAGAACTCTACTACCTTTTTATGGCTTTCCGTCCTGATGAGTAATATGAGTAAAGCATTTCTGTCCCCCTTGGGTTCTTTTGAGGATTTTTTTTGGGGGATCTTTCCTTGCAGTTGTTTGTGCATGTGGTTGGGTTGCTTGCATTTCTTTGGCATCTCAGAGCAGGCCGTGGAATTTTGTTTGCATAAAAAAAAGAGATGTGAAAATGTGAAAGGAATGTGGCTTTAAATTTCTTTAACTAGAATGCAAATGTACATCTAAATAGCAGTGGCCTGTGTTTCCAGCATTGCAATCTGTCTTTTTTCCTTCTGGCACCTCTGAGGTTCAGTGTAGGAATTCTGCAGTCTGGATGGAATAGCTTATCATGGTCTTCTGCCAGTGCTTGTCAGCTTTGTGGACTTACAGAGACCAACAAGCTGCCGAATCGGTGCATCTAGTCTCTGAGCTTAGAAATACCAGAGCTCTTGGTTGACCCAGACAGATTATTTAGCTAATAAGAGAAATCATGGCATGCTCCCCAACCTGTGAATAATTGTTTCATGAAAAATGAAGAATTGCAGAAGAATGGAGTGAGATTGCTGTGGTTTCTGTGTAAACAGATCGGCAATTGAAATGAACTTGCTCTGTACAGAAAACTTTGACCTACTTTGTACTATTCCTGCGAGCTAGTTTACAGATGTAAACTTTGCTTATGGACTCCACGTAATTCTTTATGGAGGTCTGGAGAAATGGTTGTGTGAACTGGGCAATAGGCAGATTCTTGCGAATCTGTGCAGTGATTCTTGTGAATATAATTTGTCAGTGTAAGTTGCTGTGAAAGAATTGTCTGTGCATATAATACTTTAGCAAAGAGAAGTCATCTTTTTGATGACTTGCAGTCAGTGTAACATTTAGCACTGGTAAGCATGTTTTAATTGCTTAATTACAAGCCAGAGCCAACACTCCTCAAGGACTGAAGTGAAGACACAGAGATAATGGACTCATGGAATTATAGGGTTGGAAGATACCCTGCCCAATGCAATTCAGGAATCTGCAGCTGTCCTATACAGGGGACGCTCGGGTTGCGAATGCGATCCGTGCAGGAGGCGTGTTCGCAACCTGCAGCGTTCGTAACCTGCGTCGCTGCGTCTGTGCACGTGCGAGCGCCAAAACCCGGAAGTAACCTGTTCCATTACTTCCTGGTTTGGCGCTGTGCGCAACCCGAAATCGCGCAACCTGAAGTATGACTGTAAAGGGAATGAGCCTGCAACTCTGGCATTATCAGCACTGTGCTCTAACCAGCTGAAGTATCCCCCATATTAGATCAGTCAGATTGTTATTGTTTATAGTCAATTGCTGTTATAAAACATATCACACACAAAAATGCACAAGCCCCCAAGACAATCAGATAGTAAGTTAAAACGTATCAGTTTTCAGAGTTGCAAGGTATCAGAGCTTAAGACTGTAAAGTTCCCCAATCTTGTGTTTCTCTCTCTCTCTCTCTCTCTCTCTCTCTCTCTCTCTCTCTCTCTCTGTGTGTGTGTGTGTGTGTGTGTTCTGGCTAAAAAAGGTAGCCCATAACTTTCTCATTGCTAGTGCCTATAAAGCTCCCCTGCAGGTATCAAACTTGTCTACACCAGCCAACAGCCATCTAATTTTGACCTCATCCCATGGAACCGTGAACCCCCCCCCCCCCCGAAACGAATAGAGGAATTTATCCCTCAGCAAATTGTATAAAGGGCAATACTGGATTTAGTGCGCAATGTTTTGATCTGTCCTGATCTCAGTGCTTTTTTTCTTTAAAAAAATTGTTTAGGTGTACTCTCATTTTCCTACTCATATTGAAATACTGGCCCTCAATGAGACCAAACTTAGATTCACAAAATCTGCATCCCCCCCAGAAAAAAAAATCCCTGCCTGATCTGCGTATGCAAAGATTTGTTGGCCTGTTAAAGGATTTACTGGTCAGATATTGAACAGGCAGTGCCCTGTATGAGTACCAAACCACTGTGGATCTCCACAGGCTGCTTGTTGCAGTACCAACAGTGACAAGTTCTTGGTGCTTTGGTCATTAATTTTATTTTTTTTATCTATATCAGCAATATAAAGACCCTGATTTCTAAGTAGTGCATGTTGAGGCTTCAAAAGATCACAGAGGTTAGATCTGCTCTGAACCTCCATTACTCATGACTCTTCCATCCAGATTGTTGCATGTTGCATTTCAGATGTTGCACTGATGTTGGACTACAGCTCACATAATTCCTGACCATTGGCCATGCTAGCTGAGGCTTATGGGAGTTGTAGTCCGGCAACACCTGGAGGGGCACCACATGGGCTTACTCCTCCTGGCCTTGTTCTCCGCTCACATAAGTGGCGTAATGGCATTTTCTGTTTTTGTTTTCTTTTGCTCCATCCTTGTATTTCATCAGCTTCACTGATACTTGCACCTTCACTCTTTTGTGTTCAAAATGTTCTTGCCAAGTTTACCTTAATTGATTTTCTTGTTCATTTGATTTACCTAATCTTTCTTATCTGTCAATGGGTATTTTGCAGAGCTGTACTTAAACACCTATCAGTTTTCCAGATTAATATATTGATCTTAAAGTTGGAGATTGCATGCATCCCAACCAGATACAGTCTCTGTTTGATCCTGTAAACATGCAAATCGTGTAAAATGTGCAAACCTTTAATTTAATTTTTTGAAGGGCATCTTAAAGCTAGTAAAATATTCTCTTGATAGTTTCACTTAGCATTAAAATATTCAGTGTCTCTTGTTGGTTTTTCTGTCTGTTGTATTTGTTCTCGTTTTCGTTTTTTAAAATAAGTAGCCTTAAGACTTTCCAAGTACTTACATTGTCCTCTCTTTCCCATCCCCCACTTCCTCTTCTGCAGCTACCCACAAGACTTTCCTGAAAGAGGTAAGGATATGACTACTCATTTGCACGTGGCATAGAAATCTTGCTCGCTGGTAGGCTTTTAAACCAATCTCCGGTTTTATTCCATGTACTATTGTACAATTTAAAATCCCAAAATTCAAGGGTCCAGAGTTCACACTGTGTGTGCATGTTGACTTTTTCATGGATGAGGATGCTAGCTCCCCCTGCTGGAGGAAAAAGAGGACAGCTTGCGGGATTTTCCTTTCGTGGACTTTTTGTGTTGTTAAAAACAGGGAAAAGACACACCACTACAAGAACAACCAAAGTAATCATTACATTCCAAACTTTAAAAAAGGATTATTTCCTTTAGAAATTAATTAATAATGCCTTTCTAATGTGAACCCCAAGCTCTTTAAACGAACCCCAAGTTTTAAATGGACGTTTCAGCAGAAATTGAATAGAAATTATTGATTGTCTAGAAGTTTGTGATATAGCACAAACATATTAATACAGATTTTGTTTCCCTGGCTGGTGTTGGTGTTAAGCAAAAGAAATGGCTCCTTGCATTTGCCAGTATTGCAGTTTTAGTTTTAGTTTTTTAAATGTGGGAACAAGATCTGAAATGCTGAATTGGGAAACTCTAATGTGGTTTGCCTATAATCGCCTAGTGCGTGTATTGAAACAGACCTTTATAGTTTCATTAAAAGCAGGCTGCTACAGTAGCCTGTTCTGAATCTGAAATGGCCCCATTTTCACGATGCTAATTCATGAGGTCATGACCTGCGGACTGTGAATGCTAGCATGAGGGTCACAGCATGAGTTAAAAAAGAAAAAGTTCATGGAACTACAGTAGGTTCTCTGCTACCTGCAATAGCATGGGGATCGTAGCCAGGACATACTAAGAGTTTATTTTATTGTTAGCATTTGTATGCCGGCCTTCAACAGGGATATGTTCAGGGCAGCTTGCAAATAGAAATGTTCAGCATTGATTGGTGCCAGTATTGTAAGTGGCATATATCTGAAACAGAAAATGTGTTTCTTGTTTACAAGTGTGCATAATATCCACACAAAAGTTACTGCTAGTTCCCAGTGCAGGACTGCAATGATGGCGGAATTTGGAAACGGAAAGGAGAAAAGCACCAGATTAAAAACCCTAACTTTACTATTGGTAAAATACTATTTTGCCTGGTCCAAGCACAGCGCTTTTTAAAAGAAAAAGAGAGAGAGAGAAATCAATATTGCATAGCAAATACTAATGAGCAAATTATTTAAAATTGATCCTGGTCCATAGAAGCATAGATGTGAGTTCTGTATGGGAGTGGGGCTTTTAGTTCGTTTCCAAATAGCAACAACTGGCTCAGGACCGAAATACCACAAGGACCGCCTCTCTCCATATGAACCGATCAGGACCCTGTGATCATCATCTGAGGCCCTTCTTCGTGTGCTTCCTCTGTGAGAGGTCCAGAAGGCGATGACATGAAAACAGGCATTTTCTGTGGTGGCTTCCCATTTGTGGAATGCTCTCCCCAGGGAAGCTCGCCTGGCGCCTTCATTACATATCTTTAAGCACCTGGCAACAACATTCCTCTTCTTCCAGGCCTTTGGCTAATTTTGCCTTTTAAACTGTGTGTGTTGGGGTTATTGTTATTGTTTTGTTTTGTTACCATGTTACCATGTACAGTCGTACCTTGCACCACGAACACCTTGGTACTCGGATGTTTTGGCTCCCGAACGCTGCAAACCCGGAAGTGAGTGTTCTGGTTTGCAAACGTTCTTTGGAACCCGAACGTCCGACGGGCTTCCGTGGCTTCCGATTGGCTGCAGGAGCTTCCTGCAGCCAATCAGAAGCTGCGCTTTGGCTTTTGAGCGTTTGGAAACGGACTTCTGGAACGGATTCCGTTCGACTTCCAAGGTACGACTGTATTGTAAACTGCCCTTTGATCCTCGGATGAAGGGCGGTATAGAAATTTAATAAAAACGGCAATTTAATCAACAACAACAACACTCTCCACTGCACTACTAGCACCCCCTGTACTTGCTCTGTACTTGAAGCCTCTGGGCAAATTAAGACAATGAGTGGCTGGGGTTCATCAACACTCTGCCTTATGATGACACACCCAGTCACCTCCTACCAGATAATGGTGATACTAGGGAAATTATGGTTTAAAAGCAGGGGATCCCGGGTCTCCTGCAGAAGACCCAAGACTTGCACTGCCTGGTCCACCCTCTAACAATGTCCTTGCTGGGCAATATGGGCCAACAATCTTGACTCTGTTTTTTTTTTCCCCAAGCACAAAAGACTTTATTGTATTGCATAACATAACTTTACATTATATGTTTCGTAAACCAAAAAATAAAGAGTATAACAAGTACAATCAATTTACAAATAAAAGGCTTTGTATACAAAAAATAAAGAGAAAGCATCTGTTATTATTATCAACACTTATCTATTCAAATCTATGCTACTTTAGATTATCCAACAATCTTGACTCTGTAAGGAGCTCCATACATGCATATGTACTCACATGCTCATTTACTGTTATTGGAGGTAAGGGAATGGCTCCTTGAGTTCAAAACCTGGACTTCCCTTTTGTGGGGAACACATCTAAATAATATACAAGCCAAAGCACCACAAAGGAGTGGGGTAACATAGTATAGCTATTTGTTTTTTAAAATAGCAGAAACAAAAAAATTAAACAAAAATATGAAATAAAATAAGGAACTAAAGCGTCTAAAATGTATATGATTAGATACACAACTGTTTAATTTGCTAAGAGCACTGCAGAAGGTGTTTGGTAGTGGGATGAACGAGCAGCTTAATTCCTAATGGAATGTGATATAGCAGAAGATGAAGAGACTTTTTAGAGATGGAACTTTGAGCACTTTGAGACCATGGGTTAGTTAGATAGTGAGCACAGTACGTATGTCTAGGGATTTGAGAGGTGGGGAGGGTTCTCGGAGCAGCAACAGTTTGCTTCAAGCGTATTGACTGAAATATATGTTGATGGCTCCTTTATTGCGGGTTTTGCGACAGAAGGAAATATTGATGATGTCGAAACGCTCCGCTTGTTGTGGAGAGCACAGGCGGAAGAGAGAGTTCACTTGTGTTAGAAAACATATAAGACACTATAAAATGCCGATTCCTTGATATGAAGCTGATGCAAAGTCAATCTGACATCTTTATTGCGATAACTGGGAATTCCATTAACAATGGAGTTAAGTGACCAGCTTCCCGTATTTAGTGCAACACCATTATCTGCTAGGATCAATAAGCAAATAATACTATAAATGAAAAAAAGATGCTATTTAATAAAGAAGGGTCAGGTACCGTGTGTCATATTGTGAGCAAATTAAAGCACCCTACCCTCAAAACATAAGTGATTAAATCACAGACGAAAGAAAATACGAACAGTGTATTTTTTCCGGTAACCATTAAATGTGTTTAATTAATGAAACTTTTTTTTTTTAAAGTTCTAGGATAAATCAAAGGTTGTTCTGGGGAAACCATATTAATGAGCATTAGCCTCTTAATTATCCTCCTGGCTATGTCACAGGGACACATTCGTGCTTTTTTCTTTGTGTAATAACTTTTTATAAAGAAGTATTTTTAAACTGATCATTAATTTTATGACTGCAGAAATGAGATGCAAAATTTATGCTGTTGTCATTGGCACAGGCTCAAGGCATCGCTGACATTATGCATGATTATAATGGAATGGCTGCCCGCTAATGAGTCTATAGACATTTCGTTTGAACATGCCTTGCTTTTAGATGTCTGATTAGGCTGTAATGCTTTCAATTATGCCTGCAAATTGTATTGGATACATTTACCTGATGCTTATTGTTCCTTTGTAGTTTAGTTTTCTATTACATAGATACCAACTGAACGCTTTGCTTTATTGATTTCCTTTCCCCTCCCAGGTATGCTAGTAGACACAAGGCACCTGTCAAGGGGACAATTATTATTATTATTATTATTATTGGGTGAGAAGCAAAAGAGTGACTTCTCTGACCGAACGAGGGCACAGCATTCATTGTTTCTAATGTGGTTACCTTTGACAAGCTGTAGAGTGTTGGCCGTAGGGGCAGACCTATGAGTGTGTAAATGTTTGTGTGTGTGTATAATGATTTTTTTCCTAAAAAAGAGAGGAAATTTGGACATGTTAAAGTGAACTGCGTTGCATCCTTCATCACATGAACTCTTTGTTTGGCTCTTACAACACTTTTTTTTGGTTAAAGGAAAAGCTCGTTTCTTTTTGTTGCATGAAAGAGTGCATTGGTATGTTTGGTTTAGTTTTAAGTATGCTGTATATCTTGTCTAAATCTTTTGAGGAGGAAGCAGCCCACTTAACGTTGGCTTTTTAAATGGACAGACTTAGCAGATATAGACATCTGGTGCTTTTTAATGCCTTTCCACAAATCTTGGAGGCTTTGAGTACTTTTTTTTTTTAATGATATTCCTCGTGCTACTTTCCCCACAACATTGAGAAATGTAATCAGGGCTGCGTCTGCTCTCCATAAAACATATAATAAAATTCTGCGCCGAATCCAAACTCTCCAGCACGTATACAACTTCCAAATGAGGACCGTGAGAAGAGGTCTGCTGGATCAGGCCAAAGGCCCATCTAGTCAAGCATCCTGCTTCCCACGGTGGATAACTGGATCCCTCTGGGAAGACCACAAGCAGGACATCAAATCAAGAGTTCTCTGCCACTGTTGCTTCCCATCAACTAGATGGATGGAAGGGAAAACTAGTTCCATATGACCATTTGCCTTATCACATGGAAATGAAAAAGAAATAAACTTTGCTGATAGTTGGGAGTCCACAGTTTTGGCTCGGCTTAACCTCCAACCATTATCTTCAACTCCTAGGGTAGGAGTGGCCCTTTCCACCGCCAATCTTGTAGTTGGGTACCGTGTGCTACCCATATCTCAGACTTGCGCTTTCACACTGGGCTCCGCTTCTCACTAAGGACACTGCCAGAATCTCCTCCTCCTGGGAGAGATGCACAAGAGGCGCCATGATGAGGGAAGGCACAGAAAAGTGGGGGTGGACCACCCACCCCACTCACACAGGAAACCAAGGATCACCACAGCCAACCACAAATGAACAGTCACACCCTACGCCAACCCCGACCTCTCTCACCGCCAAAGGAGCACAAGCGAACAACAGAGAACCTACACAAACAACGCCGACACCAAACCCTGCATATATTAAGGGAAATAGAAACATCGTCACCCCACCTCACCCATCCCTCCATCCCCCCACCCCACCCACCTCTTTCCCCCTTCTCTCCCTAATGTCTCAACAACCAAAACTGATTTGTAAAAATGTTACATGGGAAAAATACGAGAGAGACATTGCACACACTTTTGTAAATCAAGAAAATATTTAATAAAGAAGAAGAAGAAAATAAAAGAAAAGTGGGGTGGTGGGTGAGGTTTCTGGTAGGGAAGAACAGCAGGCGAAATGAGGAAGCGAGCAGGCTGAAATGGGAGGACTCTCGCCTCTTTCTTTGTGGATGGTTCTACCAATGTACCGGAGGAGCAGGAGAGCAGCACTCTGAACCAAGTCTCTCGTGTCAGCTGCAGGAGCTAGAGGGGAGAGCTGGATTCTGAGCCCAGTTGCTGTTGCTATTCCTCCAAGAATATGAGGAAGTAGCCACCAGGGAAAGGATGGGTGTCCTCCTCGTTATTTTAGCTTGTTCTCCCTTTTTCGGTCCCTTCTCTTTTCCACCCCATCCTCCCATGTCTTTCCTTTCAGTTCCTTTCATATATATATATAAATAAATAAATAAATAAATAATCTTTGACATATTTAGTATACAAGACATAAGAAGTCCTCTGTGTTATTTTTTTGTGCTGTGTAAATAAGTGTGACTCCCCTCCCCAAAGTATTCAATTGGAATATTTGATTCTGGGGGCATCAGCAAAGTGCATGTAATGTGGCTTGAATACTTTATTCAAATATGCGTTGAATATTGATATTGATTACATATGCACACACGTTTATTACATATGCATGCACACTTCCTAGGATAGTCACCTGAAAGACTGGAGTTTGGGCTGCAGCTGGTCATGACTAGAGTCAGTGTTGTAAGACCCTAGCAACACAAAGTGAGGCTGTTGCACTTTCCCTCTTCCTAAAGTTTTGTGTCTGCCCGCCCTTATCACTGGTCTTCATGATCTAGTACAGAGATCCCTTCCTTAAGTAAGTTATCAATAGTGGAGGAGGATAATTGCCTATGGGGATGGGGATTTGTGGATCCCTGCTGGTGGACCTTAAAATTAGAAAGAAATTGCCATATGATCTGGCTTTTACTGGGCTTGCTTCCCGTTTACGACAGAGAGGTTTCTGTGATTCCACGCTGGCTCTGGTCTGTGTTCACAACTCTGTGACAAAATGAGATCGAGCAAACCTCTGTTACTTTATCTTTCCTGTTTTCATCATTTCTTAATGATTCAAATTCATAGAGTATTATAATGTATGTAAGAAACACTTTGAAACCTCAGTTTAGAGATTTTGGATTAACGAGACTGCATTTTTCAAACACATGGGGATATTCTGTTCTTTCTGTAAGCTTTAAATGTTGCTTTCATCAGCGTTCCAGGGGCTGAAAGATACTCAGAAGGCGCACTCATGCATTAGCCAGAAATAGTTGCAATTATTTTGATTCTGTACATTGTGGAGGATTCAGCTAAGACACATCCAGATTACAGAGAAGCCCTGGGAGTTGTAGCTTTTGGGGAAGCACAAGGTGAGCTAGACAAATAGCAGTTGTGCAGGATTTAAATTGCTGTGGAATTTGGACACTAATTACTATTTTGTGTTCTGCCCTTCCTAAAAAAAGTGCTTTTGGAGGCGAATATTTCAAGGAGGGCATTTTACATTTATTTTATAACATCTGAAGAGAAGTTTTTAAATCCCTTGTGTAACCTCTCTGCTCATAATAGTAATAGGGCTCAGTGCAACACACTTTAGTTGGTTATTGTTGCAAATCAACGCTGTGAAGCGAATGTTCAAGTAGCCATGGATTTGACAAGCGACAGAGGCTAAAGGGCCCATTCATATGACCAAATGGGTGTTATGTGAGTGCATGTGTTGAGTGGATCTATGCTGAATTTGGCATGTGGCATTTACCCTACCGCAAGGCTGCTGAAAAGTGGACTTGAGTGATGGCATGATAGATATAGGTTGAACTGGCAGGTGGATGGGTGATGAAGCGTTCATGTCACAAGTATGTCATACCACACATGGGCCAAGATTTGCTGCCGCAGCAAACGAACGTTTACTACAGGGAAACCTGACTACATTGTGCTACCAATGGCATGTCAGCGTTGCGTGGCTGTTACGCTGGAATGGTCAGAGAAAGCACTAAATCAAATGTTACGTTTAAGCACATATTGCTGTGTAGCTAATAAAACATGGTCCTCCTCCCCCCCCCCCGCCCCCAGTTAATAAATGAATTATTGCATTGGGTTTCTGCTGGAAGGGATATTATGGTAGTTAATGGAATCTGTAGCTAGATAGTGCTGACAAGCCGTTCCTCATTCAAACACTTCATGTTGGATCCAGAGTAAAGTTGAGTTTATTTTTACATTTATATTTCCTTTCCTCCAAGGAGCTCAAGGGGGTGTACAGAGCTATCGTCCTCCTCCCCATTTTATCTTCACAACCCTGTGAGTGAGGTAGGGAAAGTAACTGGCCCCAGGTTACCCAGCGAATTTCATGGCTGAGTGGAGATTTCAAATAAGCTTAGCTCGATTGAAATTAATGGAATGTTAGCCATGATTTGAACATCACATTTTATGATTTTAAGCTCAGCTAACTTTACTTTGGATCCAACTCTTCTTTCTCATTCTTTACCATGTAAGGTTACCAGACGTCCCCGTTTCCCAGGGACAGTCCCTGGATTTACAAATCAGTCCCCTGACAAAATCCTATTATTCCGACTGAAGTTGAAAAGTGTCCCCAGATTCATTGAAAAAAACAACTAGTAACCTTACCATAGGAGCCAATTCCTATTGCCCCCTCCAATAAAACATTTGAGCTCCCCCCCCCAAGTTGATGGGCATTGCCATTCAAATGGTGTATGTGTACCACATCTTGTGATTAATTTTGTGGGGTGAGGCTTACCTGGTCCCCCTCCCCCATTTTTATTCAAGTTGGCACCCCTGTTCTTTACTGTAACTTTTATATCAACTATGCTTCTGAGGTAACTGAGACGAGGGAAAAGCTTACTGTTGGATTCGGGTTGGGTTTTTTTTTGGTCATGTTTTACTTTGAAATTCAGCTCGTGATGAATATGTGTATAATTAAACTGAAAGGAGCCTGTTTTAACTCCTGATAAATATTTTGGTTTGTGCAGGAGAACTGGAAGATGGGGAAGAGCGTGAAGGCCCTTGCCCTGTGCCTCCTGACAATATCTCTGTAGCATCTGACCGCTGTGATAAAGAGGATGAAGGCCCCTCTGATGGTAAGTGGTTCTCTTTGTCTCAAGGTACCATAATCACAGTGATTTGGGAGTTTTGTTGGCCTGTCAGTGTCTCTGAGGTGGTGAAATTCTTGGGAAACAGATGAGCAGCGAACCATGTGGGTCCTGTTCCTTACCTTCACAAGACCCTTAAGGAACTGAAGAGCTCTCTCTAGTGGCTAAAAATAAGATACAGTGGGATTTTATTTTATTTTAAATGCACATTTGCTTGTTTGTTTCAGTAACCAAAATAGATCTCTTTGTTTTCCCCACTAATGAATCAGCAACTGATACACTCGGATTTTTTTCCCCTTTAGGACAAATCTGTTCTTAATTCAGCATCAGTTTCTTGCTTAATTTTATTGTACTTGTTTTATTTAGTGTATAAATAATGAAAGAGAATTCATTTGATGGATTCGTGTTTTTTGCATGTGGCACACTTGAAACAGAGCGAGTTCATAAAATATTAAATTAATTGTTCTTATGGTGTGTCTTCCCGTTAATGTACTGACGTTTCTCGTTCAAACAATTTTTGGTGCTTACATTTGAACAGTACTCCCCCAGTCCAAGTTTATTATATATCAAATTTTAATCATTCTTACATTTTTGAAGATAAGAACAAGTGGGGATGTTCTGTGGGGATTATTGCATCATTGTTTGCAGCTATCTCTTTCTGCTAGTTGACAGTGTTGATAGATCACAATTTGCATGCACATAACAATGTATACTAATTAGTCGTTCCGAATTTTAGACTTGGAAGTGAGCAACTTTTTCTTCCTTTCTGTCATATGATGATCAAACTGTGTAGCTCCAACTCAATTGCTGTTTGAAAATAATGCTTCCCTGCAACATGCTACTCCACATTTTATGTTTTTCGGATTATTCCCTTTGGAAACATATATTGCTTTTATGAGGTATAAAATTATATCTATTGGAGAACAGGGATAAGTCAAATATGTGCATAAGTGATGAACGTTCTAGCAACTGATTCAGAAAACAGGATCTTTACATCGGAGTTCTCTTCTGCTGAATTCAACTTATGCTACAGTAAAGGAAAAACTAGCAATAAAATAACCTTTAGCTTTTGACTACCCCTTTTATATTTGTTGGCAAAACAGATTCTATGCAGTTTTTAGATGAATCTCTCCCCCCCTCCCCCTGGCGTTAAACGGCGTAAAGACAGAAGTGGTTTATATCATAACAAAATATGCAGCTGTGTTTTCTGCCCATGGCTTACTGCACACTGGGCATAACGAAGCGGTTGCAAGAAGTGTTTTCTCCTTGCTTGTTTAAAAATGGACAACCATTTTTGTTTGCGAAAGCGAATTGGACGGTGCCGACACTCGAGCATTAAGTACCACCAATATTAATATGCGGGTAATCTGTTTGAGAAGTTTCCAACTTTGTTGCAGATTTTTTTTATTTATTTATTTTCGGAATTTTTTTTAATGCCGTCTTTCAGTTCAAAAATAAAAATTCAGGGTGATGTACATCACCATCCAAAGGTGAAGCAGACATCATCGGTTATTAAATGAAAAGTAAAGACGCAACATCCCCTTTGCTCCTTCCTTTCCCAGTCTGGGCAACCAATTGTGGAGTGGCTGTTTTAGTATTGGTTTCTGCTCAGGGGGGTGGGTTTTTTGGGGGTTTTTTTGGGGGGGGAGAGAAACTAAGTGCAAGCGTTGATCAGTTTGTAATGCTAAGCCAGCTGCTCCATGGTTTGTTTCACACCTGGGAGAGGATGTGTAGCAGGTACATTTGAGCAGTGTGCACTAGCATGCTGCTCATTCAAGTTACACCATAATTTCAGACTATGGTTTGCTGTGATATACAAACTAAGCAAATATGAATTTAGCTGTTTGTCTCTTGGTTAAATATCAGATTTATCCTTCTCTGGTGCGAATTGTGTTCGCTTTGTTCTACGTCAGACATTTTGATATCTGCTCTGTAAGTTAAAATAAGCAAATCTATATTAATCTCTACATAGCCAGCGGATCTCGAAGGCTTCTGTGTACAGAGAAAGGAGTTAAATACATTTAAGGTCAACCTCCACCAAATTGAACCCATTGTTTCTCTTCAGACTTGTTTCAGTTGTTCGTGCTTTTGTTGGCACCCAGTATTTTTAAATGCGCAAACTTTGTTTCAGTATCTCCATGTGATTGCGCACACCTAAAATATTCAGATTCAGAAATGGGTGTTAAGATTGCAAGAACGCTTATTGAGAAGAATGAAATTGCTATATGTCCAAGTAAACTGTTTTTCTCCATTTAAATGGAAACCACTACACTCAGTAATTATAGCACACCTAAAGAATTAAAGCAACATTTGCAAGTTTGTTTTTTTAATAAACAAACAAATAAACTAACCAACTTTTGATTTGACTTTGGGGTTTTGTCGAAAGATAATTGCGAATGCGTAGCAAAAATCTGCTTGCAGAACTGTAGGTACATTGTAGTATGGAAAAAAATCCTGCTTTTTTGTCTGACCTTTGACTAACAGTGTGCATTAATTAGAAAGAAGGTAATTATTTTTAACAGCAACTACAGTATAACTAAGTTAGCCCAGGTCATCAAAAGGCCTTTTTGTCAAATCTGATGAAGTTTTGTCCTTTCGGTTGTCGCCAAGTGTTCGGCATGAACTCGGGATCCAAACGTTGATCGATTATATAAGCTATAAACATGTGTTTGTTTTATTATGTCGATAAATTTCTGTACGTCTTGAAAATATCAACCCTCTGCCCCCCATATCTCTATATGTATTTAAAGTCTGCCTCCTCGTGCCCACCCCCCCACTTTGTTTTCTAACAAATATCCCCCACCCCACCGTTTCCTTGGTTCAAAAGTTCATTCCATTCCCCAATGGCCACCTAATTTTCCAGTTATTCCCTCCAGCCATATGTGTTTGGGTTTCTTTTATGGTTTATTAGGTACTGTAGTAAAGTGGCATAAGTTATATCTTCTAATGAAATTCAAGCGCACTTCAGTGATGCTCTGTCTTGATTGCCGGCAGCAATTAAATTGCACGGGAAGAGAAGCGTGCAGGGTCCCAGACACGTTAGAGAAAGAGGTTCGGCAAGTCGAGGGGAAGGTGGGAAGAATTGCCGAGGAACACGCCGAAGAATAAAGCAAGATGCAGAATTCTCGCCAGACACCCTGTTCCTGGCCGGCTTTTATTTTATTGGCCCGCAGCCTGATTGATAGCCAAATCATAACTTGCTATATGCTAACAGGCAGAGTTCACTGGTAGGTTATTGTGAACTGATAAAGGGTTAGATGGAGTTTTGATTTTCACAGTGGAGCCGGCTGCACCAGATTAATGGAATTTCAATGAGAGGCTGGAGTAGTTGCCGCTTTGTCAGAAAAACGGATGGAGATTCTATAGTCATGCCTGCTCATTAATACCAGTTGTCTGAAAGGTGTGGTACTTCTCGATACAAAAGACTCCAGATAATTGTTTTTTGAATAGGATTTTTTTTTTAAAAAAACAACAACTTATTGATGACCGGGTTTCTCGCAAAACAAACGACAGGATCTTGTATAGTACAGCAGTGTTGCGCGTTCGTTGTTCTTCTTAATACGTTTGTGGTGAGGAATAGACCTTGACCCGATGGTGCTATAACCATTCCTTTGATATACTTGGAAATCAGAAAAGCTCAGGGGTGTGGTTTTGTGTGCAACACATCGTTAGCATTGCTGTTTTCTTGAAGAGAGACGTGCTATTCCGCCACCCCCACCCCCCAATATTGAAATGCAAACACGTCTACAGATTTATAGCAGGCAGGATCGTTTTATCTTTAAGCAGAGAAAAACTGCAGCAATTTTACACCGCAAACTTTTCTCTTACATGCAAGCTGCCCTAAGCTCAACTCAGTCATATGTGCTGCATGTACAGTTACAACTATGTATGGGCATCGAGTGGTATACAAATTTAATAAATAATAACAATAACTAGGAGCAGGTTTCACGATTGTAGCACCCTTTCCTTCCTGCTTCCGCACTTGCAGGAATTGATGCTGATCTCCTTTATATTGGCTTTCTCCCCCGCACCTTGACTTAATCTGAGATGAGCCTCAGCTCCTCTAGAGCAGGCTTCCTCAACCTCGGCCCTCCAGACGTTTTGAGACTACAATTCCCAGCATCCTTGACCACTGGTCCTGCTAGCGAGGGATCATGGGAGTTGTAGGCCAAAAAATGTCTGGAGGGCTGAGGTTGAGGAAGCCTGCTCTAGAGGATGTGGGACAAGCAGAAAGTGTGCTTTTTCTTACCATGCGCAGAGGGTTATAATATGAGTGAAGAGGGGCAGTGACTCAGAGCTCTCCTAGGGTGCCAACTACCCTTACACTGGCACTGAGCTAATGGACAGCCACAGATTCTCAGTCCTGTAGGAGCTGTAATCACAATAAACCACAATTCAGGTTTAGGGCTGTGTTGTATAGCACGGTGGAGGAAGGCGTACTGGGTAGATTCCTAGTTCACTATTCTCTGTATGGAACTTTTGACCCCTATTAGATGGTAATTTGTTTTCACGAACACTTTTCTGCCATCTTTTTTTCTTGCCAACAAGGATCTTTACCGGCTTGCTGCCACCTTGCATTTATGACTTCTCCAGAGTTTTCCTTCTGCCTTGTATTGCCAAGCTTCTAAGGGTAAAAAAAAACATGTTCCGTTCCCTTTTGGCCATTGTTGGATAAATCCTCCTCCTCATAGTTTAAGACTGCTAAATTTTAAACATCAGTTGTTTGAGACATCTTTCACTGCTTCTTGCCCCTTCGTTTGTATTTCACTTGGATGCATCACACTGCACTGCTTCTAAGTTTCCTTTGCAGCCCCTATGCAATGCCCTCTGTTTCATTGCAAATAGTTGGCTATGGGCTTTATAAAGGTAAAGGTAAAGGGACCCCTGACTATTAAGTCCAGTCGCAGACAACTCTGGGGTTGTGGCGCTCATCTCACTTTACTGACCAAGGGAGCCGGCGTTTGTCCGCAGACAGCTTCTGGGTCATGTGGCCAGCATGACTAAGCCGCTTCTGGCGGACCAGAGCAGCACACGGAAACGCTGTTTACCTTCCCACTGGAGCAGTACCTGTTTATCTGCTTGCACTTCATGCTTTTGAACTGCTAGGTTGGCAGGAGCTGGGACCGAGCAATGGGAGCTCGCCCCGTTGTGGGGATTCGAACCGCCGACCTTCTGATCGGCAAGCCCAAGAGGTTCAGTGGTTTAGACCACAGTGCCACCCGCATCCCTTATGGGCTTTATAGCAGTATGCAAGTGGTAGAACTTGCGCCCAGCTTCGTCTGACATATTAAAAAATGTCTTAAAGTGAGTGATGTTTTAGGAAAGCAGTGGTATTATTGTTGCTTGGATTATTGCTTTTTGCAAGAAGTTGGGAAATAGACTCCAAAACAACACTGGATATCATGTCTTGTTTCTTGGGAAAGTAATGGAGGAAGGGTGTCACACTTGTCTAGTGTTCCCTTTCCTGCTTCAGATAGCATTTCAGCCTTAATTGTGTAGGATGCTTGTGGGCATCCCATTGACATCTGACTGGCCATTGTGATAACAGAATGCTGGATTAGATGGTCCTATGGCCTGATCTAGCAGGGCTGCTCTTACATTCTTATGAGAAGTTTAGATAGTTTAAGCTGTGCAATGAAATAGCTTTCTGCATGCTGGGTCACTGTGCGTGGGGAACTTTTTCCAGCCCGAGGGCCTCATTCCATTACAGCTAAACCTCCAGGAGTCACATATCTGTAGCATACGAGACCAAAGCTAAAAGTGGATATTCACTTGCTTTCATGGTCATCTGTTCATGCACAAAGATTGCTGACATCTGCCTTTATCTGCCATAGGAACTGGGATTTTAAAAAGCCTCCTATTGGAATGGAGGAGAATCTTCATTGAGATTTTAGTGTTGGAGGAGGGTTGGCCCATCTAACTGATCTCAACAAGATCATTCCCCTATATGGCAATTATGCTTGAACTAAGGTTCCCATTGGCCCCAGCAGGATATTAACGTGTACACCCCCAACTGTCTTGCGAGGGATGGGAATCCCAAGCCGTAATGCAGAAGCTCTTGCCTTTAAACTTCCTTGCTTGCTTTTGAGTTTTCTCAGTGATTTCTTGGCAAACAACTCTGTGAGTAGAGCACAAAATGCAGCTTCACGGTGCACATATTTCCAATGCCTGTAGGAAGCTTTTCATGGCAATGCTTAGAAATACATTTAACTAATCTCAATAATTGCCAGCTACCAGATTAGGAGATGCTGCATTGTCAGTCACAAAAAAACATTACATCTCATTCTATTCCATTGGCAGTTAACTTGTCATCAGAATGGATGAGAACCTGTTCACCTAACCAGGTGCTTGGTAGTTAGGAGAAAGAAGTTTCTAAAGTAATCTGGAGGGGGAGGGGAAGGCTGCAGAGAGTTGGTGATAATTGATTTACTCTATCACATCTAACTATTCATTGTTTTCATTACTACTTCCCTTGGGCAGTGATGACAGGATCAGGCTGCCAGTCTGTGGGCATAATTTTTCCAGTGATGCCATCTGGCTCATTGGCACTTGAAGTTGTGATGGCTCCTTTGCTGTTGCAATGGACTTTGTCAAATGGCTAGGCAGTTGATTAGAGTTCTTCTGCTAGTGGCTGCTAATTTTCCTGTACTATTGATTTTAATTGGTAATTGTATGCACTTCCCATCCCACTTGTGGACACGTTGAGAATTCAGGACTGTACTGGAGACATTTTGGGAAGATATTGTTTGCCTGTAGTTTGCTTCGAAGAAGTTCAGGTTCCACAGTTAGTCTGATGCTTCAGCAGAGAAATTAACCCTTCTGGAGTTATCTATACTGATAATGGAAACTACGCTTGATCATTCTGGAGAATACTTTGTATTGTCTATATGTTTTCATTTTGCATCGGTTGACAGTGATGCTCCAGATACTGAAAATTTCTGTGATGGATAAGGGACATAACACTTAACTGCAGTCAGCGTTAATCCTGATTTGTTAAGTTTCCTAAACATACAGTGAAACCGTGGTGTAGTTCTGCCTGAGCTGAGCATTGCTTTTAGAGGGCATGTACAGAAAGACATTAATGGGGCCTCCTGGTCACATTTCAAGCAAAGAAGTGGTGAAGTGGGAAAACTGCCTCCGCTACGCTGCAGCAATGCACATACATAAGAAACAGACCGTAAGACACAGAGAGGCTACAAGATCACAAAAGCAGCACAGAACAATATCTTTAAAAAAGGTATTTTAAAGCAGCCGAAAAATAATAAGATAGGGAGAATTTGGGGGGCAACACAAAGTTGGCCCTCTTTCTGGTATTAGCTGTCTCCTACAGGTGAGTGGGGTACTTGCAGGAGACTGTCCATCAAAGAGCTCAATGTATACAGGTGTAATCTATACATAGTGCCCCAACTTTACCTGTGTGCATGTGATCCAAAAGCAGGTAGCCTGTACCTCAAGAGCCTGGCAACCTATGAAGGATTTCTGGCCCCTTGAGAAATAGACCGGCTCCCAAGAATGCAGAGGTTAGCCACCTGTGCTTTAGCTGGTGCATCCTCCCTTTAATATATATGCATTAGATAATTTTCAAGAGTTGGAATTATAAAGAACAATACAGCTTGCATGCACTATAAAAGTATAGTCTCTCTCTTCATTGAAATTCTTCATAAAAATTAAATTTAAAATTATGCCAGTATTGGTGTGTGTATGTGAATCCCGTTATCTGTTTTATCAAAGCCCTTAATGAAAGGGTTTGTTTCATTATAGGCTCTTCCCTAAACCTTAACGCTCTTCCCTAAACCCTAAGCAACAGCTTTCATTCAGATATATTTCGTCACTGCGGGTATTTCCTTGCCGCAGTCGGTGAAGCACTCTGATTATGTGCAACATTTAATGGTAATTCTGCAGAGAGAGACTGCTGAAAAAAATCATACTTGAGAATTACACTCAAAGCTTGGAATAAGGGGCTCGCCTTCTCTTTGTAGCTTGCCAAAGCTTAAAATGCACCTGGACGTTAAGTGAATTTTCAGTAGCAGGGATGCAAAATTCATTATGAAGAAGGGATCCCATAGAAAACTGCTAACCGGTCCTCGGATATTTTATCCTAATAATTCTAGGTGTGTTCAGCCTAATGGTGGTACTGGGATCCAAACCATCTCATGCATCAATGGAAAGCAGCCCTGTGTGGACCCAGCTTGTGTGTGGAGGGGTTGCTGATTCTCAATATGGTCCCATATGGCCACACCGGAGCAGCTTTTGGAGGGGCTGCAGCAGGAAAAGGGAGCACATATATGCAACACTGGGCAAGGCTCTTTGGATCCCAGCCCATGCGTTCAATTTGTGTGCGTTAAAGTTTAGGCTGTTCAGCAAAACAACAACAACAACAACCCATGTTCCTCTGTGGAAGGTTTATAATCAGCAAGTCGTGATTGGTTATACATCCTTTCTGAAATTGCATTATATCTTTTCAGCTGTAACTAAAACGTGCAGCTTAAATGTTTCCTCTAATCAATTGTATAGGATGCTGCCAGTCCATTAAGATTTATGCCACCGTCCATTAAAAAAAAAGAAGAGGAGGAAAATCCACGGAAATTGTTTGTTTCACTCAAATGCGGAGATAGGAAATTCTGCCGCATTTTTCTTTAGAATCACGGGGAGCTCGGTGACCTTTTGTGGCAAATTATGTAGAAAGAAAATATTTATATTCATTTAAAATAACCTCCGTGAAGAAATAGTCTCATTACCCTGTTTGATCAATTTCTCGTAGCCTGAGCTGTAGCATGCTGCTGTTGCCATTGGGTGATGGAATACACTGAGAAGTGGCTAATGGTGATGATGCTCATCAGAACAGAGTTCAGCCAGCGGTCAGCAACAAATAATTCAAGACTGTTTCTAAGTTTGTGGCTGGTGGAATTTGCTTTTCGCCCCAAGCCAGCAGCAGTGCTGAGCTGGGCTATTTGATTACAAGGGGCATATTTGCCTCTTAGCAACTGCACATTTTCACAACCGACAGAACTATACTGTCTCCAATGGGTCTTTCTCTCTCCCCCCACCCCAACCCCCTTTTTTGTGTGATGGTGGAATAATGCTTTATTGTTTCCTGACAGGCAAACGATGGCTTAGTTGTTCCATAAGAGTCTACAACCAATTTTGTATTTGTCCTTTGTAGATTTCTAGTGGTTCCATTGTTGCTGGGAAAAAAATGGTTGGGATGAAGATGTTTGCAGGCGGAGCGTTGAGGCAGTACGTTTCTAGCTGCCGAGTTTATAACACACTGTGTTTTACCGGCAAAGTCAAAATGATGCGTTCTCATCACAGTTTGAAACAGCTTTTCTCAGATATTAACCTTTCCCACTCAGAATAAGGCTTTTAATACCCATGTGTGTTATCACGGGGAGCACTTCAGTTCTCCTTGACCATAATAATACTGCGTCTATGTGTTTGGTTATTATGGTAATATGTAAAGAATTTACAATTTCCACAGGAAATGGAGCCTCTGGGGAAAAAACAAAACGTGTCAGGAGATGAAAAGTACCGGTATTTATAACCCAAATAGTTAAGGCACAACTGAGTGAGGACTGTTTGGGAAAGATGCTTTGAGTTTTATGACCTCAAGAAGCCAGACCAGGAAATCGCACACTGGTTTTTATAGCTTTATGGCTTTCTTCACTCCTCAGCTGTGTTCTGACTTTCGGTGTATTCATATTCAAATCTTTTGGAAGAATTTTATTTTCAGCCACCGTTATTTTTCTTAATAGAACAGAACAAGGAGCGCGTTGTCACATGGGGTGTATATTCATATTGTTGTGATATTTAAAACAGGATTGCTAAGGGAGAGGTTATTACACTTTTCCTGTAGAACTTGAATCTTTGATTTTAGATTCTGGTATTGAAAATTTACGACTCTATAGAACCCCTCCCCCCAGTGTATTTTTTTAAATTACGTTTAAGATTTCCAAATTTACAATAGTAAAGTAATTCTGTACATTACTATGGATCTGCAATATCTGACAGGAGTTTTGCGTTACATGAAACCATTTTAAATATTATTATTTTGTTTATTGCCCCTCCTTCACCAGCAGCTCGCAGGGCAGATTACAGTTTAAAATTCCATATTAAAAACAGTGAAAACAAATTGCAGCCACAGGAAAAAAAGACAGGATTAAATATATAACAGTCCACTTAAAATACTAATTTATTGGAATTGTTGCCAGAGTACATCACTAATGCAGACGTCTTTATTTGGCTAAAGAGGACCGGTGTATTTCCAAATCCCTTTGTAGGGTAATACACAGACACACACACACACACACACACACACACACGGTATGGAGCCGATATAGTCTGCAATGCACACATCTGGGAGTAAAATCCTATTGAACTCAATGGGACATGTCTGAGCAGGCATGTGCAGGATTATGCAGCCAGTCAGGTTTTTTTTTTTTTTGCACGGTAGAAAGTTAGGCACATCTCACTAGCTTTGCATGTATTTCTGACATATATTTTAGCATTGGTGCGAACTATTTCAGCTTTACTAATTTTACTAAAAGGAAAATGAGAACTGTCATGTTAGACTTTGAATACCGTTAAGAGATGCATAGATCATAGCATTTTAATGGCGTGTAAAATTATTTGCTAGTCAACAACGTGAATGGTTCCCCCCCATCTTTGTTTGTAGTTATAACAGTGCAGTATTAAAACTGAAGTGCTCTTACTGTATGCTGAAGTGCTTTATAAAATTAGCTGGTTGATTTTGTGTGCCTCTTTGAAAGGAGCTTACATAGCATAATTCAGAGAAGCTCCCCCCCCCCCCCGCGCCTCTCTGATTCACAAAAGAACTTTTCCTTTGAGGGGTTCCCACATATGCACTTGGGCACCAATTAGGTTTCGCTTTGTGGAATGTGGGTAGCTGTATGTGTTTTAGTGAGTTATTTCTTCAGAGTATTTTAATGCAACACAGTTAAGCATGATACTAATATTTTGAAGTGCTTCCTGGGATATAATCTGTGACCTAGATATATTATCATTGTGTTAACATCAAACGCAGCTGCCTCTTGGGTAGAACTTAGGAAGCTGTCGCAGTGGTACTGTGAACCCACGAGAACATTTTAAAGCCAGGAAATGAGGAATAGCCTATCTAATTAAAGTGACAAAGGGTTGTTTTTTTTTTGGCTAGGAAGATGTAATTAACCAACTTGGTATTTGGCCAAAATGCTGGGGTTAAATCCCCCAGTCTTGCTAATTAGACTTTTCAGTTTCATTAACAATCAGTAAAACTTGATTTTCTGAACAGCATCCTAAGCGCACTCTGTGCCTTTTATATTGTTTTCAGGCTGCATAAGATAACCCATCTTGTCTTTTGCGAGCAAGAATGACTGAAGATTTCAGATTTTGGATGTTTGTTATGTTCTCTTCAGAGGACGGTATCCATGAACGAACAAGGATGATACGCCGGCAGAATTGCATTAATGCACCATCATTTGGATTATGAAGCACATGTGGGAGGAAAAGGGTCTGTGCACAGTTTCCGGGGCTGCAAACATCCTTCCTAGCCCTGAATTGGGAACCACTTCTTCTTGCACAGTGTCAACATAGTCAGCACTGTCAGTTTTGGCAGTGCTGACTGTCTGTGCCAGGGGAGCAAATCCTGGGCCTTTCTTCAGACATTTGAACAGCGTTGCCGTGAGAGAGGTCGCTGTCTGGGTAGGCATGCACAAACGTGTGTACAGGTGTGTTCATGAAGCCTGTTGTCGTTTCCAGACCTTCAAAGGCAGAGCTTTCTAATGCATATTTCATTCCATTTATTATGACAGCTTTAGTGAGATTAGCTCACCTTCCTCCTGCTTCCCCAAATGCCGCCTGAAACAGAATAGCCACTGGGTTTATCTGGAGATGAGCAGAGAAGCTACTGGGTGACAGGGAGAGCAAAATGGAGGAAAGGATGGCTCCTCTGGGGAAGGCAGCCTTGCCTTGCCTGGAGATATAAAACGGAAACAGCATGGTGAACTCCTAGTAAGTTCAGTGGCTGTTGGAGACTGTGTGTGTGTCTGTGTGTCTGTGTGTAAGGCATGCCCCTCTTTTGACCCACCCCCCTAGGGAAAAGTAATAAGAGAAAGTCTCTTCAGGAGCAGAATTTGCTTTTTGACAGCATTTGACCAGTCCTATCGCGCTGCCGTTAGGAAAATCCCTTTTCTAAAATGGCAAGCTGGACCGTGCTGCAGATACCACCCCTCCTGCCGATTGGTGGGCATGTCACTAGTTTATATAACACATAATAGAATTTTACAATTGTGCTTACAAGTTAGTGCTGTTTTTTAAATCTTATTTTTTTTAATTTTCAAGACTTTAATATGAAGTTAAAATAGCAACCCATGAAAACACTTGAGTTGGGTGTTGAATTTCACCAAAGTAAGAAAAGGATAGAAATGTAATAATAAATAATAAAATGCCACTGGGCTGGGACAAGTTATAGTTCCCTATGCAATAAGTCATTGTTCAAACCATCCAGGTAGGTGGACTGGTACGCCTATTGTAAACCTTTGCCATGCGCTTATATATTCTTTTGTGGTTATTTTTATGTCAGGAATCACTTTTCTGCTCTGTTCTGCTGACTTCCATTAATGCCATCTGGTTTTTATTTGCATGCCGGTCTCCTTCGAGGAAAGGCATTCCGACCTTTTTCAGTTCATATTTTTTTTTAAAGTAAAATAAGGGAAAGCATAGCCAAAATTTTGTGAAACAACGCGTTCCGTGAAGAAAATGTTTGGTAAGAAATTGGAGTCTCTCACACAATGCTACAATGCAGGGCCATTTAATGAAGTCAGTTGGCAGAAGGTTTACGACTGAGAAAAGGAAACACTTGTCACACAACACATAACTGCCTTATGGCATTCATTACCACAATATGTGGTGATGGTCACTGGCTTAGATGACATCAAAAAGGGTTAGATATGTGCATGGAGGGTGGGTCTATCAACAGCTATTAGCTATGATAACTAAATGAAGACTCCATAAACGGAGGCACCATATTTCTGAATGCCAGATGCTGTGGACAAACAGGGAACTGCTATCATACGCGCAATCATCTTGTTAGTTCCCAGAGGCCTCTGGCTGGCTGTTGAAGACAGGATGATGTACTAGGTCAGCCTTGCTAACCTGGTGCCCTGCAGATGTCCGGGGCTGATGGGAGCTGCATTCCAAAACATCTGGACGGTATGAGGTTGGAGAAGGCAGATTTAGGTGGATCTTGGTATCTCCTTCAGCAAAATCATAGAATCATAGAGTTGGAAGAGACCACAAGGGCCATCCAGTCCAACCCCCTGCCAAGGAGGAAACACCATCAAAGCATTCCTGACAGATGGCTGTCAAGCCTCCGCTTAAAGACCTCCAATGAAGGAGACTCCACCACACTCCTTGGCAGCAAATTCCACTGTCAAACAGCTCTTACTGTCAGGAAGTTCTTCCTAATGTTTAGGTGAAATCTTCTTTCTTGTAGTTTGAATCCATTGCCCCGTGTCTGCTTCTCTGGAGCAGCAAAAAACAACCTTTCTCCCTCCTCTATATGAAATCCTTTTATATATTTGAACATGGCTATCATATCACCCCTTAACCTTCTCTTCTCCAGGCTAAACATACCCAGCTCCCTAAGCTGTTCCTCATAAGGCATCGTTTCGAGGCCTTTGCCCATTTTGGTTGCCCTCCTCTGGACACGTTCCATCTTGTCAGTTATGTTCTCATGCGAATGGTGTTCTATCACATTCATCCTAAGGAGCTCCCTGCTGTATTTTTGTAATTGCCATTAACCTTGAGGTTTTCACTTATTTTGTAACTTGTGATCCCTTTAAGCACTTCTGTACGTTTTGATGGCAACCACCAAAGACTCTGAAGCCAAACAAATGTGCTACTTCATACTAGGATGTGGCACTAACTGTACATGGGGGAATCAGGAGCGCCCAACAGCCCCAAATGGTAGTGGGATTGTTTATAGACCGAGGAGCAAACTGTGCCATGTTTGAAAGTAGTGCAACACAGAAAAGTAGCAGTTTACATTACTGAATGCCACCTGATGCCATGCTATGCCATGCTCTGTCCATGTCGGAGGGTGGGACTGGCTTTCCTTTAAACAGCCGTGGCCATATCTGCAGGTGGTTATTCATTTGTTTATTTGATTTATATCCTACCTTTCCTCCAAGGAGCTCAAGGTGGCATAGATGCTTTGCACCCCTCCTATTTTATTCCCAAAACAAATCCTATAAGGTAGGCCTACGACAAGAGCCACTGACTGGCCCAAGTGAGCTTCATGTCTGAGTGGGGATTTGAACCCTGGTCTTCCAGGTCCTAGTCCAGCACTCTTAAACCACTCCTTGCCTTCTGTGTGTAAGTATAGGCACTTCCGATTTTTCTGTTTTACCTGGTGTTCTATAAACAACAACAACAAATCTGGCACATCCCAATAGTAATTGAATGACGCCTGGAACTGCATCATCTATGGTATTTTAAGTGAGAATCCTTGCATCCTGAGCAAACCTATTTTTTAAAATCGGCTTCCCTGCTACAAAGTGAAACCGCCAAGCGTTAATCAAGTTGAATCGAGACCACAGTGGAGTCATGATGCAGTTGGAGATATTGGTGAATTGTGTGTGTGTGTGTGGGGGGGAAACACATTTTAATTTCAGCCTGCCTCAGAATCAGCAACTTTCATGTTTTTACATGAGCAGGCAGATGCTGGCAATGATGTAGCGCGGCACATACTAGCAGCAGGGCTCTCCCACTGCTGACAGGAGAAAACACCTCATCTTCTCTTTCATCTTAATCAGGACTTCTGCTTAATAGCTGCTCTGTTGTATTCACAATGCTGTGGGTGATCCGATGTGCGCATGAAATTGCTACGTATGCTTGTTTTTCCTCAGCAGTTACAAGAAAGGAGCTGCGTGGTGTTTGCAGGTATGGGGGAAAAAAGCAAGTAAACCTTAATGGGCAGTGGAGCTCTTAATGCATTTCATAGCAGGGCTGTTGTGCTCTGAAGCAAGGAACAACATTTGGGAACAGGGCACATGTGGCTTAGGTTTTCCACTGCAGTGCGTGTGGGTGCTAAACACCCTATGATGATGCGTCTTTTAGAATTCCCGGATAATAGGAAGAACAGATGCAACAGAAGTGCTTTGAAGAAGCGTACAATTGTCACTGTCCTCAGACCCTCCAAGTGTCCTTACTTTCTAGGGACAGTCCTGGATTTACAGAAGCAGTCCCGTTTTCTTATTCAATCCTGGAATGTCCCGCTTTTCCTCAGGGCATCCCTATTTACATTGGAGAAATGTTGGAGGCTATGGAGTTATCCAGCCCTTGAGCCATCAGAAGGCAGTCCTGTACAGTGGAACCTCGGAAGCCGAACGCCTGTAAACTTGGAACGTTTTGGCTCCCAAATGATCGAAAACCAGAAGCTATTGTTCTGGTTTTCAAATGATTTTCGGAAGCTGAATGTCCGGCGCGGCTTCCGATTGGCTGCAGCCAATCAGAAGCCGCGCCTAGGAAGTCCAGCATTTCTGGAAGTCGAATAGACTTTCGGAACGGATTCCGTTCCACTTCCAAGGTATGTCCATATAGGGAAGGTTTTTTTTAAATGTTTAATGTTTTATTCTGTTTTTATATATATTAGAAGCTGCCCACAGTGACTGGGGCAACCCAGTCAGATGGGCGGGGTATAAATAGTAAAAGTATTATTTATTTATTTAGTATTACTGGATATTATTACTATTTTCATCGGAGAAATGTTGGAGGGTATGTATCCTTTGGTAAATGCCTGGCACAGGCCTGGCAGTCTCTTCCTCTTCTAGAAACGCTAAACTAATACACATGTTGATAGAGTAGAAACAGGAAATTTGGTCTTGAAGCCAGAAGTAATAGGAGTGATTTGGGCGCACTCTAGAGGCAGGAGGAAAGACTGAGCCAACTTGATACTGTTATTACTCCACAGTGGCATAATTGCCATTAGGATGAAATTGATTCCTTTTTGAGGGAAGAAAAAAAAAACACATTGGAGAAACTTCTTTAAAACCCGCCACACATTTATCTTGTGAGATTATTCTTTCATTCTGGTGATGAATGTTTGAATGGGAGAATTTGATGGAAACCTTTCAGTATTAAATTCTGAAATATGGAAAAATCCTACCAAACACTACCAGATTGCCTTCTGTCTGTCTGCCTCGCAAAAGGCCCTCAGTTAAATGGACCATCCTTAAATGGTGTCATTAGCTCAAATTGAAAAGACAGAGCCCGAAGCGAAATAATTTAATTGTCTTAAAAGCACTTCCTACTTTGGGTGCAAAGATCTCAAAGCACTTTTGTCGCCAGGTAATCTATCTAAAAAAAAATTCTTCTTCGAATTCTCTGTCAAATTGCTGAAAAGTAATTTTCAGCTTTCATTAAAGTTTGAGGTTCTGAAATCTTTTCGCGATACCTACAAATTGGAGGAGACTCTTGAGAGTCCCATGGACTGCAAGAAGATAAAACCTATCCATTCTCAAAGAAATCGGCCCTGAGTGCTCACTGGAAGGACAGATCCTGAAGTTGAGGCTCCAGTACTTTGGCCACCTCATGAGAAGAGAAGACTCCCTAGAAAAGACCCTGATGTTGGGAAAGATGGAGGGCACAAGGAGAAGGGGACGACCAGAGCCGTCTTAAGGGGATCTGCCGCCCTGGCGCGGCTATCCCTCCGGCGCCCCCGCCATGCTGCCTCTCCGCCGCCTCCCACCCGCGCTTGCCGCCCCTTGGGAGGGGGGTGGGCGAGCGGGGGATGAGGGGCGTGGCGCTGGAGCGGCGCGGGGCTCTGCGCGCCCTTCCAGCGCTTCCGGGACGGGAGGCGAGGGCGGCCGGCTTGCGCTCCCGCGCGCATCCGGATGGCGCGGCGCAGCCGGGCGGCGCGGCTGGGCAGCTTGTGCTCCATCGGGTGGGCGGCCGGCTGCGCGCGGGAGCGCGAGCCGGCCGCCCTCGCCTCCCGTCCCGGAAGCGCTGGAAGGGCGCGCAGAGCTGTGCTCCTGTGCTCTGCTGGGCAGCCAGAGGGCGTGGCGTGGCCGGCCAGCTCCCTTGCCGGGAGTTAGAGGGCGCTGCCGGCAGGCGCTGCCAGCGGGGCTGGAGGACGGAGGCGCCCTCCAGGCCATTGCGCCCTGGCGCGCCGCGCCACCAGCCCCAATGGATGAGACGGCTCTGGGGACGACAGAGGATGAGATGGTTGGACAGTGTTCTCGAAGCTACTAACATGAGTTTGGCCAAACTGCGGGAGGCAGTGAAGGATAGGCGTGCCTGGCGTGCTCTGGTCCATGGGGTCACGAAGAGTCGGACACGACTGAACGACTGAACAACAACAACAACAAATTGTTGGGGAAAGTTTCCTCCCCGCCCCATGCTAAGTTTCCTCATGCTCCTGGCTACTGGCTGCCTTAGAAGAGGTGCTTTAAATGTCATGGATTGCGGGTGAAATTCATGCCTGAAATGAACGTACCTATAGAGCACATGCTGTACATTCCAGGGGTCTGAGGTTTAACCTCTGGCCTCTCCAGTTGAAAGCATCAGGAAGCAGTAAATGGATAAGCCCTTTTGCTCAATAACATGGAGACTGGGACCATATAACACCAGTCCTGAAAGACCTAGATTGGCTCCCAGTACGTTTCCGAGCACAATTCAAAGTGTTGATGCTGACCTTTAAAGCCTTAAACGGCCTTAGCCCAGTATACCTGAAGGAGCGTCTCCACCCCCATCGTTCAGCCCAAACACCGAGGTCCAGCTCCGAGGGCCTTCTGGTGGTTCCCTCACAGCGAGAAGTGAGGTTACAGGGAACCAGGCAGAGGGTCTTCTTGGTAGTGGCGCCCGCCCTGTGGAACACCCTCCAATCAGATGTCAAGGAAATAAACCATCTGACTTTTAGAAGACACCTGAAGGCAGCCCTTTTTAGGGAAGTTTTTAATGTTTGATATTTTATCACTTTTTTATTATGTCAGGAGCCGCCCAGAGTGGCTGGGGAAACCCAGCCAGATGGTGGGGTATAAATAATAAATTATTATTATTATTATTATCTTCCCTGGCAGGGAAAATAATGCCATTTTGTAATCTGCCATAGGTGCCAAAATGTCTTGGGTCAGCTCTTCCTGGAGAGTCCATGCCCAGGGAGTCACCAGCCTTTTTCAACCAAGAAGCACATTTTGAATTTCGAGAGAGTGATGGGGAGTGTCAACCACAAAATGGCTGCCTTGCAGGGCATGGCATAGCACACACAATAGGGAGTACGGTCATGATGAAGCTTTTTCCATAATTGTATTTTCATACCAGAAATGGCTTAACCTGTTGAATTGCTGCCTAGAAAGTAAGACAGAAGCAGCAAAAGTGAATTAAAGGGGAGGGGAAAATAGGGGCTGTTTAGGACCTCAGGATTCCTGTTGCCTGTTGTCCAAACAACACACTAATCAATTAATTGCAGCTCTGAATTGACAGTGGAACTGTCTCCTTGGGAGGTTGTGGACTCTCCTTCATTGGAGGTTTTTAAGCAGAGGTTGGATGGCCATCTGCCATAGATGCTTTAGCTGAGATTCCTGCACTGCAGGGGTTTGGATTAGGTGACCCTCGAGGTCCCTTCCAAGTCTACAGTTCTATGATTTCAGTGCACTGTGGGCCACAAGCCATTGGCTCTCCACATTTTGGGCTTTGGGTTCATGAATGGCAGACACTGTATGTTTATGTGCTACTTCCTTTCTTGTAACTTCTGGTCTACCTTTACCCTGGAGGGTTTGAGAAGGGCCACTGCTGTGGCTCCTCATTGCACCATCATCCCTCCCCCTCCCCCAGCAATGGTGTCAGTCTGTTAAAAATCCTTATCTGCAGTGCCAAAATCTGTGTTTGAATGTGGTTATTCAATAACATTGTGGCCTGCTTTCACTCCAGCTCAGTACATTGTTTTTGAGCAGAAGAAAGCTCAGCCCTTACTGTCAGTGCAGTTAAAGTTCAATCTATACAGTCGTACCTTGGTTTTCAAACAGAATGCGTTCGACTTCCGAAATGTGCGGAAACAATAGCGGAAGCCGCATCGGACAATAGTTCAAAAACTGGAACACTCACTTCTGGGTTTCGATTGTTTGGGAGCCGCAACGTACGAGTACCAAGGCGTTCGACTACTAAGGTATGACTGTATTGCCTTTACTGGCATTCTTTGAATAATCAATTCTAATCCCATACAATATTTTTGGGGTTCCTCTTTTACTGCAAGCTGTTTGTAAAGGTAAAGGGACCCCTGACCATCAGGTCCAGTTGCGAATGACTCTGGGGTTGCGGCACTCATCTCTCTTTACTGGCCGAGGGAGTCGGCGTACAGCTTCCGGGTCATGTGGCCAGCATGACTAAACCGCTTCTGGTGAACCAGAGCAGCACATGGAAACACCGTTTACCTTCCTGCCAGAGTGGTACCTATTTATCTAATTGCACTTTGACGTGCTTTTGAACTGCTAGGTTGGCAGGAGCTGGGACCGAGCAATGGGAACTCACCCCGTCATAGGGATTAGAACCGCCAACCTTCTGATCAGCAAGCCCTAGGCTCTGTGGTTTAACCCACAGCGAATATTTGTATAGAATGGAGCAAGCATCATTGACCACGGTATGCAAGCACATCTCATTTTCTTGGCCAGGCAAGTTTTTTTTTTATTTAAAAAAAACAATTTATATGTGTTCTATTTTGACCGGAGATGATAGTCGGGCCATAACAATAAGTGTGTATACCACAAGTAACGACACATCTATAGTAATGCCTTCAACTCTCTCCAGAATGCTGTTTGCCTCCACCAGTTGTTTGCTTCCAAAACAGTCTCTTCATTGATTACCATGGCTCTTAAGGTATCCATGACGGGTGTCCTGAATATTGGTTTCACGAGGAGCTGTACGTTGTGATTCATTCAAAACTGAATCGATTCGTTCGGCGTAACTCAACTTTTTGCTAGTTGTCAAGCATCACATGGAAATGAATAGGAACCATGGGTTTCAAATTGTTGGGTCATTGTCACAATTCCCTTTATTGTCTGCCAAAATGGAACCAGCTCCATATAAACCCAAGTGCATTCAAAGGGAGACGCTAGGAAAAGAATCCAGTATTTTCAACTCTCTAAATGTTGAGCCAGGCAGCTGCCTTATACTGAGTCAAACCATTGGGTCCATTTAGCTCAGTATCTTCCACACTGACTGACAGTAGCTCTCCAGGGTTTCAGTCAGGGTTCTCTACCAGTCCTTTCTGGATATAACAGGGATTGGACTTGATGCTCTACCACTGAGCTACAGCCCTTCTCCAGATCTGCAGCAAGTGATAACCAGCATCAAGGAAGTCATTTAGTCTTTAGTGCTGGTGCTGATGCCTTGAGTTGGTTCTGGCAGACGGATTCTGGCCTGAATGGATGCATTCATTGTAATCTTTATTTCTTTGGCTTTCAGATTTTTTAAAAAATGTAGTCCAACTCCCAGGGGGAGTGGGGGCTTCGTCCCCCACAATAAAATATTTGAGGGGGCTGGGCCCCCACAAAGATGATGGGAATTCCCATTCAAATAGTGTGTGTGCACTGCGTCATGTGATCAGTTATGTGGGGTAGGGCTTACCTGGGCCCCCACAATATTTAATTCAAGTTGGCACCTCTGACTTCTGCATTTGGCATTCATGCCCCTTGAGAATAGAAGTCCGAATGAGTAGATTTTATAGCTGATCCAATGATTTCCCCCCCCCCCCGTCCCCACCTCCCCGACATTATTTAGTTCTCCCAATAAACTGAACCATCCCAAGATCGGTTGGAAAGGTATCCAATTTTCTCCTCGTCACTGGTTCACTGCTGGGTCAGCAAACTCTTCCGAGGAGAGAATGAAAGGCCAGGGGGTGGTCCAGAGGCAGGTAATAGTCAGCTCTGTGTATCCAGGTGAGAAGGTTCATAGCTTCCAGACCTAAGCAATTACGGGGTAAGAATCCTCAGATAATTCAGCCAATAAAGGTGTTTAATGATAGTATGAACAGTTAGAGGTGGTGATTAATTAGCCTGGGCATTTTGGGCTGGCTAGTGTGCACACTGTACTACATACTGGCCATCAGCTGGTAGGCATGCAGTCTTGTAAAGGGCTTTCTGCTTTGACATTGGTCATATATCACTGCAGCTGTGCCCTTTGATTACTGGGAGGGCTTGTGGAGTGATTAATAGCCAGGATCAATGTTTCTGCCCAGCACATGACATTTGGTCACAGAGCAACCATATACTTATTCCCCCTTGGCACAACGCTTAGGAGAAATGAAGGATGAGACCTGCCAATTTATAGCTGAGGAGCTTCCAGTTTATAAAATGAGTCAACTTTGACTGTACAAGATTATTCCCCATTGAAATAATTAGTGCAGCATTAAACACAATTAGAGCCCAAACTATGGGAGCATGCTTGCTGAATCCAAGCCAGTTGACAGATGGTTAAAGCCCTGGTACTTGGCTGCCTGCAAGGTCCAAAGAGTTATTATTTTGCTGAGAAAATGAAAAAATGAAAAGCCCAGAAAGAGTGGATGCTTGGTGTGGGGGATGGGGAATAGATAAATAATGCAAATGCGTTTTGATCTTTGGGCAAAAAAATGAAGCATTTTGAGAGTTTAATAAAATGTATGGCGATATGGAGCAGCAAATTATAGCATAAACGACTCTGAAGGGACATATTGCATATTGCACATAGTGGTATTCTCCTATTCGGTACAACGAAACTGCTGTCTTGTAAGTGGTCATCTAATCATGCCTTTAGTACTGTATCTGCTAATTTTAGTGCTAGTTTCAAGGGTTCTGCATCCTGCTAGAATTTCCCTCCTTTGCCTCGAGAATGATGACTTTGCTTGTAAAGTAAAAAAACAACAACAACACCTATTTGCTTATCTCTGAATGTGAAGTAATCGAGCCTTGGGGAATGTTTTATTTTATTTGCCACTTTTTAGAAAATCTGTTTGGCCTTTGTCTGTTGTGTAAAAGGAAAGGAGGACTGTACAGTTGTACGCCTACTTTGAGTTAGGTAACTCTGCCCCCCCCACCTCAGTTTCCATTCATAAAAATGGAATTCTGTCCTTTTAACCCAGGATTTTCTGCCTTATGGCATCTAGCAGAGGTGGTAAAGGGGGAAAAGCACAAAAACCGCTTAGTCAGCCAGATTCTTTTCTTGATTGACAAAGGGAAAAGTGCTTATTGGGTCTCTTCTGAGGTCCTTTGGGGATCTGGGAAGCAAGGACTTTTCACGCTGCTTGTTCTTTCTTTCTTTTCTTACATTTATACATTGCCTTTCTTCCAGTGCACTTACGACACAGTTTTCAAATTCAAACAACAGCTTATAGTTTCATGCACATGAAACAAAAAGGAAAGAAGAGGTGTGGAAAGAAGACAAAAGCCAGCAAATTCAAGTGCCAACTTTTTGCGTAAGAGCTTCTGACATTGACGAAAGGAATACCTGACTACCAACCACTGAAATTGATATTAAATGGTTCTGTTTAGTGGGCACATATTCAGGGAAAGTTATACGTGGTTAAGGCTGCCATCCTACATATAACTTAGCTGGGAGTTAGTCCAACTGAAATCAGTAGTAAAAGAAGAAGAGTTTGGATTTGATATCCCGCTTTATCACTACCAGAAGGAGTCTCAAAGCGGCTGTCATTCTCCTTTCCCTTCCTCGCCCACAACAAACACTCTGTGAGGTGAGTGGGGCTGAGAGACTTCAAAGAAGTGTGACTAGCCCAAGGTCAACCAGCAGCTGCATGTGGAGGAGAGGAGACGCGAACCTGGTTCACCAGATTACGAGTCTACCGCTCTTAACTATTACACCACACTGGCTCTCAGTAGACTTACTTCTGAGCAGTCTAAATAGTGAATGGTGTGCAATATGTGGCGCTTTCGGGTTTGAATCCCTGCTTAACCATGTTTGCATTTTTCATTCATTTTTTTTTAATTTTTGACGCCAAGGTCATTGGTTTGATCGCCATGTGGGTGGATATGCAATTATGCATGCATTGCAGGGAGTTGGACTAGATGATCCAACTCTATTTTTCTGCTGAGATATGATCATAAGATTGTGGCAGTTTGCTTCCAGAAGTGGCCACTAACTTGGATGGCTATTTGCTGGGGTCACAACTGGCCAGCGTGTTGCTGCACTCAGGTCCTGCTCTGGGGCACCCCATAGGCGTGTGGTTAGCCACTGTGGGAACAGGATGTTGGATTAGGACCAACAGGTGACTTCACTTCTGTTCCTTATTAGAAGATTGAGAAAGTTTCAGGTGCATCAGGATGGCAAACATCGGTACAACAGTAGGACCTGGGGAAGCCCAGTTAATAATGGATGGCTTTGAAACGTTAGCAGTATTCTTATTTGGTACTTAAATATAGCTATGTACCAAAAACTAGCGTACTGAAGATTATAAAAAACCTGCTTGCAATTAGTACGAAGTTCATACTTTGCTCAGAATGGGGATCCTGAGTATCTGTGCATATTAAACAAATATTTTTTGTTCCTTCTGCTTGCACAAGGGGAGAGGGGGGATAAAAATATATATGCAGCATTTAGCAATCTCCCAGGAGCTGAAAAGGAAGCTCATCTTTTCCATGCTGTTGGCACACGTAATGTAGTTAAATGTAGTTTTAAAGCCAGGATATACGGCATCCAGCATTCATTCTGTATATTTCTCTTGATGCTAACATGAGCAAGTTCTTCTAACGTATAAACTGTTTGTGTTTCATGTGGTGGGTTCTGTTTCATATCCTTATCGCCATATGGAAACAGCGAAACAGAAGGCGAAAACATAGATGTTCCTGCTTCGGCATTTCTAATGGCCAGTTTTATTGGATGAGGAGGAGGCAGGTGTGAATGTTTGTGTAACTTGGATGGACGAGGGGAAGAGATAAATTTCTAGAATAGCAGGCACCCTGAAACAATCCTTCAGATGGTGTTTTCCTCTTGCTTGCGGTTTGCCTCAGGATTTCAGCATTCTATTTTGTCACTTTGCTTGCTGGTGCTTGCTGCTCATTCCAGCTGTTT
The DNA here is from genome assembly GCF_009819535.1 of Lacerta agilis. Lineage (NCBI taxonomy): Eukaryota > Metazoa > Chordata > Lepidosauria > Squamata > Lacertidae > Lacerta > Lacerta agilis. The sequence goes on from NC_046323.1 coordinate 21,697,679, forward strand.
CCCCTCTTTCCGTCTTGCAGTCAGGCCTTAAGCACGAACATCTGTCTGGTAGAGCCATGAAAAAACCCATAAGTCACCAGCAAGACTGAAACTCCCTTATATAGGAGTCATGTTAAAAGGAGATGGAACACACATTTTATGGGCACCTTAAGTTTCTCCAAGTCGCAGAATAAACCTTGCTAGTCTTTTAACATTTTTCTTAATCTTCTACTTGTTGGTTGTATTCATGTGAAAATAGTAAAACTCTCTCTCTGTGTGTACACACTATATCTCTCTCTCTCTGTGTGTACACACTATATATCTTGGAAAGTTGTCTGTTTGCTATGCTTTTGAACACTTCTTCAGATAGTGTAACTAAATTTCGTGTGATGGCTCCTTTCATCTGTGTTTGGTTACTATTGGGTGCCATTTTGAATCAAGATGGCAGACTGAACTTTTCAAAACTGCAACCATTTTTTTTTTTTGGGGGGGGGAGGGTTTCTTAGAATTCCTGAGGAACGCCAGGTACAAGGCTGCTCAAATAACATACAATTGCTGTGCGGGCTACACATTGCTTGTCACTTGCTTCCCTTTCCTTAACAGTGCCCATTTTTTTTAATTAGAGTTGAGGTCATTTGTGTATATGGTGGGATATTTTGGGTGAAAGAAGAGAATCTTCTAGAACAGGGATGAGGTGGCCAATCTGTGGTCCTCCCAGATGTTGTTGGAATACAGGTCTGACTGACTGTGCTGGCTGAGGCTGATGGGAGTTGGAGGCCAGTAACATAGTGAGACCCACAGGTTAGCCATCCCTGTTAGGATAATTAGCAATCTGAGGTACCTCAGGTATTTGCCTCAAGATTTCAGCATTCTCCTTTGTTGCTCTGCTTCGCTTTTCTGTTCTAGCACTGGGGCAGAGCCCATAGTGTCTCATGAGGCGGTGAGGTTGCGTCTGCATGGGCTCACTGGAGGAGCCAATCCAGTAAGTGGCAGCGGTGCTCCTGCTGCAAGGACCTATGAGTATATCTTCGCCTCACTGGGTGAGCTGCTTCTGGTTGTAATCTAGCCAGAAATTGGGAGAGAGAATTGTGTAAACATGTGGAGGGGGGGGGAAGCCCGCAAAAAACACACACACAAAAAATCCCAAAACAAAAAACCCCACTACCACCCAACAGCAATATTTATAGATCTGTAATGGTGATAAACTTTGCTCTTACTCCCCTACACCCTGGTTCACATCATGCAACGAAGTTCTTTTCAAAAACCGAGGAAAAGATCTCTAGGTTTCAGAGGAGGGTTAAGGCTCGCTGGTGTGTCACTTCGTGATGCAGAGAGCCCCAATGGCTGCCTTGTGTGTTCTTCTCACCTATGCCAATCTCTGTAGTCCAAATGAAAGCACATCAGGAAAGCAGACGGCAGAGAAGAGAAGGTTAAGGGGTGATATGATAGCCATGTTCAAATATATAAAGGGATGTCATGTAGAGGAGGGAGAAAGGTTGTTTTCTGATGCTCCAGAGAAGCGGACACGGGGCAATGGATTCAAACTACAAGAAAGAAGATTGCACCTAAACATTAGGAAGAACTTCCTGACAGTAAGAGCTGTCCGACAGTGGAATTTGCTGCCAAGGAGTGTGGTGGAGTCTCCTTCTTTGGAGGTCTTTAAGCGGAGGCTTGACAGCCATCTGTCAGGAATGCTTTGATGGTGTTTCCTGCTTGGCAGGGGGTTGGACTGGATGGCCCTTTTGGTCTCTTCCAACTCTATGATTCTATGATTCTATGGTGTGCTGACTGGCCACTCTTCCAACCGTGGACATTCACATGACATCTCTCACACGCTTGCAGAGGAGGAAGGTTAGGGCTGGAGGACCAAGGGATAGTGTACAAGCATGGAAGCTCATTTGTATACAGTATGTGAGGCTGCGGAATGTGTTTGCTGCACCTTGGCCCCTTAACATATGACCCCCATGCTTTGCAAGTACCCAAAGCAGTGTTTCTCAAACTTGGGTCCCCAGCTGTTGTTGGCCTACATTGTCCCATCATTCCTGACCACGGTCCTGCTAGCAAGGGATGATGGGAGCTGTAGTCCACCGACAATTGGGGACCCAAGTTTGAGAAACACTGACCTAATAATGCGTTTGCTTTAATCTGACATGGTTTTCGACTCTTGAATGAATTTGCCTTTTTATTTTGCGGGAGGTATTGGTTTGCTTCCTTTTTGTGGCAGTTTGCAGCCTCTCCCCTTAGGGTCAGGAGTTTTTTTTTTTTTTTACAGTTTGTACTACTTTGCAGTTTAGGGCGATCTTTAATCTAGAACAAGTGTCATTATCTTGAAATAACTTTTGCCATGCCAGGTTTCTCAAGAAAAAGAAATGGGTCAAATGTTGCAGGCATCATTTACATGAATTCTGTTGGTGGCGAATTTGCAGGATTTTAGTTTAGTTTTGGTGGTTGTTATTTTCTTTGAGGCTCCAGTACTTTGGCCACCTCATGAGAAGAGAAGACTCCCTGGAAAAGACCCTGATGTTGGGAAAGATGGAGGGCACAAGGAGAAGGGGACGACAGAGGACAAGATGGTTGGACAGATGGTTCGACGCGACTAGCATGAGTTTGGCCAAACTGCGGGAGGCAGTGAAGATAGGGATGCCTGGTGTGCTCTGGTCCATGGGGTCACGAAGAGTCAGACACGACTAAACGACGACACAACAACAACAACAATTTTCTTTTTAATATTGTCCCTCAATAGAATCATAGAATTGCCAAGTTGGAAGGGATCCCGAGGGTCATCTAGTCCAACCCCCTGACATGCATAGTCAGAAATTTTTTTTTACATGCCGTAAACCAGTCATCCCTGTGTTGCCCTCCATATAACTCCCATTACTTCCAAGTGGGATGGCTGGAGAGGTTGGGATTGATGAGAGTACATTTGGAGGCCCATCTCTTATATGAAGTATTTGCTTTGGTAAAAAGCAAAAAGCAAAATCTTCCTATGACTTAAGCAGGTTCGCATCTTCCCAGTTTAAAGAAAAAATGTCCACGAGGGCTAGAAAAAGATTCAGTGGTAAGGTGGTTACTGTAATTGGTGATATGGGAGCAGGCCATGTCACTTGAAGTTAAGACCCTTTGCAAACATTTGATTTCTGGATGTTGCCTTCTGGCTCACTAAGAAAAATCCCCGTGTTTGTAGAGTTTATCCTGACAGTAGTAAGCTTTTGTCAGTTGTCAAGGCATGTTTAGCATGTGGAGATGTATTAATCTGACACAGCTACCATTGTAAGTGGCTGAAATAAATAGAGGGCTCAAACAGATGAAGAGGGATTAACTGTGTAGATGGAGCAAACTCTTCAATCACTAAACCAGTGATTTTACAAAGGATTAGCTTGCTTCTACAAATATTGATTACTGATTTGCTTCTCAAAATGAAGACGGCATCCCTTGTGCTGTGTATAGTGTGCCCTGTGAAGCAAACATCGTTCATATTAATGAGTTTGTCATGGGTATTATAGGAGCTTACAGACGTATTATTTTTTCATCCTCTAGCCATGCTAGATTTAAGATTGTCAGCTGTTACAAGTCCCCCTTTTGATCTTAGAGGTGTTATATTTATTTTCACCTAAAGTTGGCATATGGGCTACAGAGTCCAGATAAAACACTGCCATGCACTTTCCCCTCAGAACCAACCATTTTAAAGTAGCAGGGCAAATGAGTATATATTTGCTTTACAAAGGATATGATGATTTAAGAAGGGGAAAATGGACTCCTATAAGATTTAGCTATCGGACATCATGTGTTTTAAAAGCTCTGTGTGTGTAATGCTCTCCCCGGGGAAGCTCGCCTGGGCCCTTCATTAAACATCTTTCAGGCAATAAAATAAAATTAAAATCTTCAACCAGGCCTTTGGCTGATTAATATTCTATGTCCTTTTAATTGTGTTGTCGGAAGGGGGTTATTGACTTCTTCTGTTCTTGTTTTTATTATGTATTTTGTATGTTTATGCTGTGACCCGCCCTGAGCCTTCAGAAAGTATTGTAGTATGTCACAGAAATTGCAAACTGGAAATGGGAAAAGGACAATCCTTGCTTCTTTCATTTGATGAAGGAAGACTTACTTTGCTTTCATTTGATCCTAGTTTAAACGAGGAGAGAGCCCACGACCAGCCTTTAAAAGAGCAGGAGGAGTCATATGCTGATGAAAGTAATCTCAGACCAGATGAATAGGGATGAGGGAGAAATTTACCGTCCTCATTTACAGGTTGAAATGGCTGCTGAGTGATCCTGATGACTCTGTGACTTATAAGGCCTATGCCCTGGCAGCTAGGAAGATTAGGAGGAAATAACTGGATGGACTAGTGGTCAGTTGCAAAAGAGGCTCCAATTTGCACATTTTATTTGAGAATTACTTCTTATTCTGGGTAACAATAAACGTTTGTCGATTTGACCATGGTTTTACTGCAAATGTAGCGACTGCTGTCCCCCCCCCTTCTTCTTTCTTTGGATGTTGCAGTGGCCTTTGGCTAGCACACACACACACACACACAAATGCAACCGGTCATTTGACTTCTTATGTGCGTGGCCACTAGGAAAAGCTTAGCCACTTGTGGAACCATGTCAAAATAAACAGTGCATTACCAATACAGAAATGAAACTTTGCTGTTATTTGGCAGTGTTAAGCAAAAAGGTGTTGATGGTTCGTAACTGTGGGAAGTTATTCCACTTGCCCCTCATAGCAGAAGGGGGCAAATATTGCACTTTTTCATTTTGGGGGCGTTAAGGAAAGAAGACATGAAAGGTTATGTATTACGGCAGCACCAGCTTGAATATATGGCTAGCCTGCTATAGCAGCACTGCTACAGTGCCTTGGAAACAAGAAGCCACGAGTTTTGATTTAAGCAGATTGTGCAAAGAAGTCCTTGCTCTCTTTGCCAGATGACATAACCAGAGACTCCCCAGTCTTTCCCATGTTGATGATGAAATTTCTCTCCAGTAACCCAGAAGCATGCAGGCTATGCTGTGAATGACATGATTGCCTAGAGTGTCATGCTGGGAAATGATTATTCATGTTGCCCAATGCCAACCTGGATCCGGATGCCAAGAGCTCTTGGTGATCATTGTAATTTGCTGACAGTTGGGTAATTGCCTGCTTTGCAGTTGCACTCCATCTGATCCTTTAAAATCCATGCAATGCCTCTGTTAACTACTGTGATGTAGAAAAAGGAGCATATGGGAACTAAAGGGAGAAAATTAATTACTGTTTAATTATTTGCAGTATTTGTTGAAGTGTAGCAAAGATGCAACCAATGGTAAAATGGTAAAGCTTTAAGGGAAATGTGTGCTCTCAAGAGTTCTGTCTCAATTCTGCTGACTACTGGAGCACCCTAGTGGTATAAATTGACAAGTGGCAGGTGTCCATCAATGCCTGATATAGGAGAGCTGATTTTAAGTACTAATAAAAGTTGTCAATAATAATTCATAGTGTATGTTATCTTAAATCTTAAGGTGTGTAATTAACGTTACTGATGTAACAAATCTTAAAGGACTATTATTTAGGGCTGTCATGATGGGGGGGGGAAATCGGTGTCAATTAATTGATTGCTTAAATCTTCCCTAATTTGGTGCTATTCATAAGCTAATTTTTTTCATTCCTTTTAAAATACTTCCCCCCTAAAATAATGCTGAGTGAAAACACTCTATGAAAGGATGTTTTATGTATTATTTTTTTGCAGCAAGAAAAACGCCAGCTGTTTCTAAAAAATAAAATAAAAAATTAAACATCAGTATAGGATGCACCCCAATTGGTGATAAGACGTGGGGATGTGCTTAATTTTATATTTGTGGACCTTGGTTATAGTAAAAGACAGGCATGCTCACCAATCTGTGTGGTAACTAGTACAGTCATACCTCGTGTTATGGCGCTGTAGGTTACGTTCGGCGCGGGTTACGAACGCGCCGAGTCCGGAAGTACCGGAACTGGTTACTTCTGGGTTCGGTGGTTCGCGCATGCGCAGACGTGCAAAATGACATCACGCGCATGCGCAGAAGCGCCGAATCACACGGCGAGCATGCACAGACGTGACGCTTCATGTTGCGTTCTGCTCATGTTGCAAACGGGGCTCCGGAATGGTTTCTGTTCACAACATGAGGTACCACTGTGTCTGTTCTAGGCTATTTTTGGAACTGGTGTTATGAATGCTGTCTCCCACAACTGCACTGCTGCTTGAGGAAAGTAGAGTGCCCCTAACCAGGTGTGTCTACTCCTAAAACACAGGAAATTACTCCCAAGCCACAGAAGGAGGGCTGCCTGGAAGAGGGAATGGAATACAACAATTTCACATTTAAAAGCCCCACCATCTTGGCTAAAAAGTGGGGCTGATCCATGTCTACAAATATACTGAACATTCACTAATAACTAGTGGTTATATTTCCCCTCGTTTGAAAATGATTTGCCAATGCTTTTTAAAAATACTACCCCCTACTTTCCCCTCTTTTTTTTCAGGGAATCAATTCCTTCCAGTTGCAGCGCAAGACCTTCAGTGTGTTTTAAAATCTGGGTACCTGGAAAAACGCAGAAAAGGTAAGCAGCTTTGGAAAAGTTTAATTGTGGCTTCTCTCTCCTGCTCCCCATTGCAACTGCTGTCACTTGTAGCAAAGGTGGGAAGAACTCTTAGCTAGTGGAATAGCAAGAAGTATTCAGAAGACTAAAACCACGAGATGAGTGGCTTTCTTTGGAGAGTCCTGAAAAGTGTGTGGCTATGTTTGAGAGTGCTATAAAGAGACCTTTAAAAATGCATCCATCACTGGGTGGAATTTGATGAACAGCATGAAGACGTGAGGCACTGCAATCAACATGGGACTGAATGTGCTGTTTTGGATCATCGCAGTCCTGTTAAAATGTTTAAAAACCTCTCTTTCCTTCTCCCTTTCCCCACAGCTCATGACTTTCAAGAACCAGCATGGGCTGTGAAGTCTTACAGTGAGGGCGGGGGCGGGATGCCAGGTCACAGTGAGAATTTTAGCCAGTCCTAAGAGATTCCTATGCTCTTCCCCATAGGAGCCAACTCCTAGCATGGGCATTGCCATTCAAATGGTGTGTGTGTGTGCCATGTCAATTATGCAGGGTGGGTCCTACCTGGGTCCCCTCAATATTTTATTCAAGTTGGCACCCCTGCTCTTTGCTGGGCACATCTTTAAGTGTTTTTACAAATCTGTGTCTGAAACAGCATGTGATCTAGACAACAATTAAAGGGAATGATATCAAATAAGACAGAACCCATTAATTTGAAGAAACACAATTATATATTGTAAGAGTTGCATTCCCTGTTGTAGCTAGACTAACTCTCAAATTCAGCAGGTATTGCTAAACACCTTGAAGTGCAGAGAGGATCAAGCATAATTCTGTAGATTGAACTGATGGATGCAATTCTGTTAAGAAAAGAGTCCCCCTCCCTCACCCTTATGGATTTTAAGACCTTACAAGCTGCAGAAGCAAAATTTAAGTTGGAAATTATATGAATACTAGTGGTTTAAGCCCGTTAAAAAAACGGGCGCTAGAATATATGTGGAGGGGGCTGGCGCCCCACCCCCACCCCCCTGCCAAAGCCTGCTTTAGCGGGTGGTCGGGGGTGGAGGAGAGGCAAGCAGGGCTTTCTCCGCTTTAACGGAGAAGCCCTGCTTGCCCCCCCGCCCCCACCCCCCTGCCAAGGCCTGCTTTAGCGGGTGGTCGGGGGTGGAGGAGAGGCAAGCAGGGCTTTCTCCGCTTTAACGGAGAAGCCCTGCTTGCCCGCCCCGCCCCCCACCCCCTGCCAAAGCCTGCTTTAGCGGGTGGTGGGGGGGGTGGAGGAGAGGCAAGCTGGGCTTCTCCGCTCTTCCCCATAGGAGCCAACTCCTAGCATGGGCATTGCCATTCAAATGGTGTGTGTGTGTGCCATGTCAATTATGCAGGGTGGGTCCTACCTGGGTCCCCTCAATATTTTATTCAAGTTGGCACCCCTGCTCTTTGCTGGGCACATCTTTAAGTGTTTTTACAAATCTGTGTCTGAAACAGCATGTGATCTAGACAACAGTTAAAGGGAATGATATCAAATAAGACAGAACCCATTAATTTGAAGAAACACAATTATATATTGTAAGAGTTGCATTCCCTGTTGTAGCTAGACTAACTCTCAAATTCAGCAGGTATTGCTAAACACCTTGAAGTGCAGAGAGGATCAAGCATAATTCTGTAGATTGAACTGATGGATGCAATTCTGTTAAGAAAAGAGTCCCCCTCCCTCACCCTTATGGATTTTAAGACCTTACAAGCTGCAGAAGCAAAATTTAAGTTGGAAATTATATGAATACTAGTGGTTTAAGCCCGTTAAAAAAACGGGCGCTAGAATATATGTGGAGGGGGCTGGCGCCCCACCCCCACCCCCCTGCCAAAGCCTGCTTTAGCGGGTGGTCGGGGGTGGAGGAGAGGCAAGCAGGGCTTTCTCCGCTTTAACGGAGAAGCCCTGCTTGCCCCCCCGCCCGCCTGCCAAAGCCTGCTTTAGCGGGTGGTGGGGGGGTGGAGGAGAGGCAAGCAGGGCTTTCTCCGCATTAGCGGAGAAGCCCTGCTTGCCCCCCGCCCCCCGCCCGCCTGCCAAAGCCTGCTTTAGCGGGTGGTGGTGGGGGTGGAGGAGAGGCAAGCAGGGCTTCTCCGCTTTAACGGAGAAGCCCTGCTTGCCCCCCCGCCCCCCGCCCGCCTGCCAGAGCCTGCTTTAGCGGGTGGGGGGGGGGTGGAGGAGAGGCAGCAGCGCCATGCAGGCCAACGGGGCAGGAGGGGGTCAGCAGCAACAGGCTCTCCTTGTAGCGGCGGGAGCAGCAGCGTGACCTCCCTCTTCGGCTTCCCCTCGTCCTCTGCAGCGCCGGCATTCCATTTAAACCGCCCCGCTGTTTCCATTTGAACTGCCGACGCTGCTCGTGGCCCGATGTCTCTCTGCTCCAATCCCTGTGTCCCTGGGGCACATGCTCAGTTGCGCAAACCCAGAGACACACGGACTGGACGCAGAGACACTTGCATTTTATATATATAGATGTGCAAGTTTGCGTAACTTGCCTCTTCAAATTTTAGACTTCTGAAGGGGATGCATTGTAGTCCCTCCATCAAACAAGATTGCTGTAAAGCAAGAGTGAGCTGGGCCAGTGTTTAAAGATCAAGAAAAGTTTGGTAGGATGTACTTGGAATTGTTAACTCACTATGCTGGAAGTTGAAAAATAGTCAGTCTTTCCTTGTCTAAAGTTTTGCCATTCTTCAACCACCTACTGATACTTCAAGGAAAGAGGGAAAGTCTTAGGAAAATCTCTCTCTCTCTCTCCTCTCCTTCTTTCACACAAACACACAAAAATCATACTAGCACATATACTTGCCTATATACCCTTATTTTGATAGTAGAAATAATAAAGCCTATATTACTGTTTATTTGCAGTGTTTTAAAATTTGGTTCCAACATTCCATTTCTGCTTTTTAATTAAGAAGTCAGTTCCATCCTTAAAAAAGAAAATCTGTAAGGGAAACAAATATGAAGTGTGTTATTGAATTTTGTGTAGAATGCCCATCTAATATAGATTGTGTTAATTGCAGACCACAGCTTTCTTGGCTTTGAGTGGCAAAAGCGATGGTGTGCTCTGACTCGAACAGTCTTCTACTATTATGGAAGTGACAAAGGTATTGTAAAAAATTGTGGTTTATCTTAGAGTCCAGTGCAATGCGGTTGACTGTTTGCAGACCTCTGGGGTCGCCCTGTTGTTTTGAGGCATTCCGGATTTACGTGCAACATTCATGGCCTTTGTATAATGGTCTCTGTGTTTCCAGATGGCGTGAATGTACTGTATCTGCTATATGTTGTCTTATCTCTTCTGTTGTTTCCTTTGGAATTTCAGATAGGTCCTCCCCCCCTCTCTCCCCCAAACTTTGATCAGTTTTCAAGATGCCTTAACATTATCCTCACTTAGTTTCCCTTGTTGTTTCTTCTTCTCTCCTCCCCTCCGTAAGTGGTTTTGAAGTTTTGTACCTGTTTACCATCTTCTTGTCTCAATTTAGTTCCAGATGGAATCAATGACAAATCTTGAATTTGCAAGGCAGAACAGTTTGCATTGTGGGAACACCTCTATACTTAGGGTGTATTTCATTCCATGTTAAAATTACAAATTGCTGTTTATTATATAACCCCTTCCAAAAGTGGTTTGTCCTATAATTGTGAAATTTGGTAGAGAAGATCTCTTGGGTGAGGGGCAGATGTTTCCTGAATTTCAGAGAGGTCGGATGAAAGATGGTTGGTTGCAGTAGTTAAAAAACTGGAGGCAGTTCTCATTTATGAGTTTGCACGTGCACACTGGCAACTTCCACAAAGGTGAGCAGTGCCCATTGTGCCATCTAGTGCCCCCTGGCTCTCTTCCAAGTACTTCAGTCTCCTGCAATTCCTCCTGCATATCACAATTTCCTTTCTTAATAAGTAATAATGGCAGCCAGAAAACACTTGCCTCCATTGTAGCCTGTTGCCAGCATTTTCTTGCTGGCTTTATCTGTGGTTTTAACATGTGCAAAATGGCCAGAGTGCCCAGTAGCTGCCACCCCACTGTTTTATAATCGTAAAAGAAGTTGGAGTTCTTATTGCCAAATACACTGTAATGAATCCAAATAAGAACTCTGGCCTAAAGTTTTAACCAAAAAGCATACATTTACTCGTAAGTAATTCCAAATGTAATATCAATTCTGTAAAGAATTACAGTCTTAAACATAAAATAGTTTTATATGGAAATTTTCCTTGAAGTCTTCTAGAGATGGATGTCAAGGCTTCTCAAATACTGTTTTAAGCATATTTGGTACACATGTTGTTGAAATTATTGTGGAGTGTGCCTCCAAATGGTTGTTGCTTGAAAACAACCCAAGAAGTTACTTGTACATCAAGACACACTAGTTGCTATACAAAAGTTTGAGGGAGAGAAACCCTTCATCTCTTCATAGATATGCCATGAGGCGTGCTACAAAATTGTTAAGGCCACCCCGAAAGCTGACATTAGCATGCACACCAATACATTCTGCTTCTAGATCACTAGAAAAGTCTGAGATGGGGCATTTTTGCATATAGCTGGGCAAGAGGCTTAGTTATATACCCACAGTGGACTGATTTACACAGCAAACTAAACATACGTGGGAAAGGAGTGTTGTCTTCTAGGAGTTCTGTTGTGTATTTAGATGTAGATTTGATGAAGGGGACATCTCCAGAAATGTGTGTGTGCGTATCTGTGTGTGTGCAGTGTAAACATCAAATTAATTAATATTAACGGCCAGCTGTTCCTTTTCTGAGATGTTTGCTATGCTAACACTCTTTGTGTCTCTTGTGCAGAAGCCTCATTCAGGAAATACCAAATCTGGCACTTGGCAAACATCCTTTAGCTCAAGGATGTTTTTTAACAACTGCAGTAGCACTAATTGTAGAAGCACTGTCTGAGCAGACAGTTTAGATTGTGAAGATAAGGAAATCTGTTTTTTAACAATCATACATGGTAGAGAACTCATGTTATTTAGGCATGACCTGTAGATCTGTCCTCCTCATTGAGGTTGCCTTGTGACATAAGCAGAGTTCAAGTAAGACTAAAGAAAAACAATTAAGAAGGCTCAAACTAGTGACTGATGCTACCGTGAAAAGTGAAAGACTTTCTCTAGTTTTAGCACAGGTCCATTTCACATCTGCAAGCAGGAGTTTCGGAGAATGCCCTTACAGTACTGCCTATTAAAATATATATATTTAGGGCTGCATTCAGAGGCAGAAAAATAAATTTGATTCATAATTATAGCATCGGAGTTTCCCTTGAGGTAGAAAAGAACCCAGATCTACTGAACTTTTTATTACAGAAAATGGTTAACTGCTTTTTGAATTTCTAATGATTTCTAATGATTCTCGGCTGAATTGGAACTCCTTGCAGCTTGAAGACAAATCTTTACTAGGATTCCATTGTGAGTCTTATTAGGAAGGCAGTATGATTGCAAAATTTGTTTTTAAAGGCCATTGCAAGAATGTTAGCAGCACCATTTAATTCTGTTGTTTACAAGTAATTATTGTTATAGCTGCTGGCCGGCCATACATTTTGTTGTTAATGGTCCAGATTGACTAGTAGATGTTTTGTCAATGGAGCTAATACAGTAGTTAGGAAATAGTTCAAGGTGTCTCTTGAATTTCTTGAAAGGGAGAGGCTTCCAGGGTTTGGAAGGTGGCAGACTAGGGCTGGGCAATACCTGGTTTTCAACACTGCCATATATCAACAGCTAAACATCACGATAAACTGATATATCTCAGTGTCTGAAATAAGAATGGAGCTATGAAGAGGCACCTGATGGTTTTGTGGTTTTTTTCCCCATTGTGATTTTTGCATAGCATACACACACACACACACACACACACACACACACACCATGATTCGCGATGTATTGGCAGGTCAAAAATTATGAAACCGATATCACGATATGAACTTCAAACTGGTTTTGGATGATATAGCGCCCAGCCCTATGACAGATCTCCCCTCCATCTATGTGTGGGCGAAGAAACAGCAATTTTGAGCAAAGATACACACACACAGAGGAAAGCATATTTGCATACAAACTTTTGCTGTATCCGCCCTCTGACAAATATAATTAAATTATATCCATTGGAAAGGAAAATTGCTTGGAGTTTTGCTTCATGTCCAATGTATTATCAATGAATTTTAGGGATGGGGGTGGCACTGTGGTCTGAACCACCAAGCCTCTTGGGCTTGCTGATCAGAACGTCGGCGGTTCGAATCCCCGCGACGGGGTGAGCTCCCGCTGCTCTGTCCCAGCTCCTGCCAACCTAGCAGTTCGAAAACACACCAGCGGAAGTAGATAAATAGGTATCGTTGAGGCGGGAAGTTAAACGGTGTTTCCGTACACTCTGGTTTCCATCACGGCGCCAGAAGTGGTTTAGTCATGCTGGCCACATGACCCGGAAAACTGTCTGTGGACAAACGCCGGCTCCCTCGGCCTAAAAGCGAGATGAGCACCGCAACCCCATAGTCGCCTTTGACTGGACTTAACCTTCCAGGGGTCCTTTACCTTTTTATCTATCAATGAACTTCTGTAAGAAGGCTGAGCATGCTTTGTATGTGGATATCGTTGCCAGTAAACCAAGCTTAACTCTATCGGACGCCTGCCAGTAGATTTTCTTACCTTAAGGACAAAACAACTGTTTCTGGTAGTAGGCAGCACCATTTACGTCTGAGGAAATGTAAGAGAAGTCACAGGGCAACTTCCCTCATTCCTTCCAGCTTCTTGTACTTGTAGCTATTTGGGGTCACTCTGAGCACGTTTGTATTCCTTAGCCATCCAGTGTGGTAGCCACTGGTGACACTGTCACTCATGACTTTATCCAACCATTTTTTGTGTTTAGTTTACTTTGAATTTAGCTATGCAGTTTACCCTAGTGACATCCCCTGACTACACACAACATGGTCTTGATTGTGTGGGGGGAAAACCCCTATTGACAGCTTTTTCAAAAATTGCTGCCTATTTTATTAAATGATTCTTAGTTCTTGCAAGAGGAGATATATATAGCAGGCTCTGGTTTACTTTCTCACATTATATTAATGGCATCCCAGGTTATCATTTCTAGAAATGGAATTGTCAACTCTTCAGCCGTCCTCTATTGGAAAATTGCTGGTGAATTACAGCAGAAGAACAGTTCTAACTATTCTTCTAGTCAGGTGGAGTTAGTACAACGTTCAAAGCATGGGCATGCCACAAATTTAATGAGGACTATTTATTTCTTCAGGTATACAGTGGAACCTCTACTTACGGACATAATTTGTTTCGGAGGTCCATCCGCTGGTCGAAACGGTACGCTAGAAGAGGCGTCTTGTGCACGTGCGCATTTGGCGGTAGAGCGCTTCTGCGCATACACAGATGGCAGAAGCCGGTTCTGTGCATGTGCGAATCATGGCAAACCCCGTGTTTACTTCCGGGTTTGCCACGGATGCAACTTGGAATGTCCGCGAGACGAGGTGTATGTAAGTCGAGGTTCCACTGTACTGGGCCGAGGCTGTTTAGAGCTTTAAAGGTCAGCACCAACACTTTGAATTGTGCTCAGAAACAGACTGGTTCACTCATTGACCTGGTTAGTATTGTAACGCTAAGGCAATCCATGACTGAGTGCAAATGCAGAGGTTCCCAGAGAGATCCCTGCTGCATTACTCCTTCTTTGGTCCTGCTGCTGCAGGGCTGCTCTGAGCTCAGCGATGGTTTGGTTTGAAAAGCCACAAGTGGTAAGCCATGGAACAAACATTGGCCAGAACTCATGGTTTGTCTAGAGCAGGACAAACTGCAGTCTTAGGTGGGTTTGGACAATGTTCTAAACCATGGGCTGGTTTACCTCATAGGAGTGCAATGTGGCCTCAATCTCGTTAGCAGCTTGCATGTTTGTGCTAAGCCATGGTTTGGCTTAGAATAATGTGCACAATGCTTCTTTGTTTCTCCCCAGTGTACTTTGCATGTGTAGGCCCTGAACATTATACTGATTGATATTCAAATTTGTGAGAGCTTTCTGAGAAGTCTCCTAGCTTGCTTTGCTTTTGTCTAAATAGCAGGGTCGTCAGTATACTTCCACGCTGTTTTGTGTTCACCCTTTCCCCCAGACCATAACTTAATATGTTAAGAGGACTATGCAAAGAGGTCTCCAAACAAATTTTCTGTTTGTCCTGAGGGTACTTTTATTATGAAATGGTTGTGTACTTGGCTTTTGGGTTGTTTCAGCAGAAGTTAGAATAAGCTGAGCATTTTGTAGGCTCCTTCACGTTGGTCAGTAGGTGAAGAACCCCTTTTACAGTTGTTGTTAACAGCCTCTGAAGTTTACTTCTTCTTTTTTGAGATGCAATAGTGGGCAGATGTACCAAGGAGATCGGTAAGTTCTTCTTCACTGGACAGATTTTTCCAGTGGCTACTGAACCAGAAAGAGACACTGATTTATGATGCACTTGTCTTGTAAGTTCCATGTTCCAGTTCTTGGTTCTCCCTGGGTACAGAAATCATTGCATGTACTTCTCACTAAATGTGACCATCTGTAAGTATCATCCTGGGGGATTCTGTAGATAGCTTTCATAAAAATGTGCTTTGTTTGTACCTTCTCTTTAAAGGAGAGGTTTTTCTTTTTTTAATCACTCATAGCATCACCTAAACCATTTGGCTAATAACGTCTAACCTATTCTCTCGAATATTCATGAAATGGAAAACAAAATCTGAATAAATGATAACCTGCCGTGCCATTCACGTTCAGCGTTGCAAATGAAGTTCTATCTTTGCTTTTTATCTACGACAGACAAACAACAGAAAGGTGAATTTGCTATAGATGGCTACACCGTCAGAATGAATAATACCCTTCGGAAGGATGGAAAGAAAGATTGCTGTTTTGAAATCGCTGCTCCTGATAAACGCATTTATCAGGTTGGACTTCTTATGTCATCTTGAAATTAAATTGATAAAAACTGTTACTGTTCCAGTTATGAAGACATTAACATTTCAATAAAACAACTCCTGACATGTTCAGGAAGAAGTAACTCTTGATTTGCTTACCTTGTACATTCATTCATATATATATATGAATAGATTAAACATTATACTATCTTTTTGGATAAGAACAACCAATATACCATTTTTATCTGCTGTTCCATTTCACAGCTTATATTTAAATATCTATTATCTAATAGGTCTGCTCTTGGATGAAATACACACACACACACACACACTCCAAATGTTAAACATATATTGTATTGCTTAGAGGACGGGGAAGGAAATCTAAGTTAAAGGCACATATCAGCTATGTGATTCAAGATCTATCAGCTAGGCATCAGTGTGGAATGTAAGTTTAATAAGTTTTAAATATCTGAGATTGCAGTTGAAAGCCAGTTAATTAAGTTGTCAGGTACTGTGTTGGAATCTGACAAGAACATTTTTAAGAAAACTGTACCCAGCAGTCTAAAGAAATTCATGGGTGTCTTCTAATTGTCAAGGGCGAATTTTGTTCATCAGTCCTGCTTTTGACATTGATGAAGAGAAGCAGCTTTTTTTTCCTGCACAGCTGCCAGCTGCTGATCAGAGTTCCAAATCCATCATCCTCTGCTTCAATTACGTAAATTTGTCAAAATTAACTGTACATTATAAGAAGCATCCTTGCAAGAAAAGTACCAGAAGACATGTAAAGAATTGCTAATGCTGCCTTGAAGAAGTGACAGGAATGTTACTTTCTTTTCATTACTGATACTGTGCTGCCTGTATTTTTATGCTCATGATTACTACTAGTAAAATCAACTTTATGAACAGTTTACAGCTGCTACTTCCAAGGAAGCTGTGGAATGGGTGCAGACGTTGAGACACGCAATACGAGGTAAGCCAGTTGTTGAAAAGAATCTTTGTTGACAGTGCATGTTGGAATTCCAATTGTTATCACTTTGTAATAGATTTTCTGTTTATTCATCTTGGAGTTTCATTGTGGCCATTTTTGTATAACACGTTTCCTGTTTTCAGCTTTCTGTGTGAGTGTGAATAAGGAATCCTTTGCTCACTTGGGTATAAGTTCTTCTATACTCGGTTGGACTTGCTTCCAAAGAAATATACATAGTAATAAGCTGGGGACATGCTTCTCAGTTAAATTGCACTGAAATACAGATGTGCCTGTTTTTATTCAGCTGGTGCTAGCTAAATAAAAACAGTCGCATCTGTATTTCAGAGGCGTCTCTTAATAAGCTAGTACTGGGGCATTGAATTTCCTTGGGTTTAAAATGGAAGCGTCGGAATTATTTTGCTTTTTCTTTCACATTCCTTATGGCTGTGTTCACTGGGTGGGTACCTGTTGAACAGCTCTTGCATTCTTCTGAACAGACATGGGATCTGAAGATATTCTTGAGGAGGATGAAGAAGAATATGATGACATTGATGAAACTGGCGTTCCTTCTCAACGAGCAAGCACGGAGCCAATCAATGATGATATTTATGAAGAACTTCCAGGTATTGCGATGGGGAGAGACTGGG
This sequence comes from Lacerta agilis, assembly GCF_009819535.1. Classification (NCBI taxonomy): domain Eukaryota; kingdom Metazoa; phylum Chordata; class Lepidosauria; order Squamata; family Lacertidae; genus Lacerta; species Lacerta agilis. The sequence continues at coordinate 21,714,704 of NC_046323.1, forward strand.
TTGCATAGCAGAGATGCCGTGTGCAGCTCTGAAGGGACAGAAGGGGTTGGTGGAAAGAATTGATTCCAGCAGATAGTTCTTGGCTATGGCAGACCTGAACCAAGCTCAACTGTCTGGTCGTAGGTGAGTTATACATAGTGTGTCAGCCTCAGTTCCACATGGTCTTCCATGATTAATGCCAGACGCTTGTGGTATTTAAAGAAGTGTGGTGGGGTTGTTTTTTTACTAGGTTTAAAAAAAATAACTATTCACTTCGGGCTAATAAGGGCATTGAAACTAGACAGGAATTGTAGAAATGGTCTCTTGAGATTATTGGCTCATTAGCATCATCTCTGCTACATAATTTTTTAATTAAAACGTTGACGTGCCTTACAGCTTTGTCTCACCAACGCAGTCACTCATTCCTCCCCACTTTATTCGCTGTGTCACTTGCATTAAACCATTTTTCTTCACTCTGTTTTTATCAGCTGTTCCCTCATATATGATCTCATAATCCCTGCATATAAGCACAGGATGTGTATCTGTGTGTGTTTTTGTTTGATTTCTGGGGTTGTAGAGAGGAATTGTCAACAAAGGTACTTGTGGGGTTTGGCTTGACTTTTTTTCTAATTGCACCCCCCATGAATCTGACCGTGCCATGATTTCTTCTCTGGATTTTTCAGTTATGGAAAAGTTTTTTTTCTGCATCTTGACGCCCAGATGTAAATCTCATTAAAACCTTTGTTTTGGCACCTAGTGCTGAACTTAACTCCAGTAAGAAGAAAGTGGCAGGACAGGGTCTGTAGGGATGTAAATACATGGAAATGAGGTGTCCTCCTTGCTGTAGTTTAAAGAGAACTGCAATACTTATTACTGTAAATGTAATGGGGAGTGTGGGGTATAGCTCCAGAACAGGCTTGGCCAAACTTGGCCCTCCAGAAGTTTTGGAACTACAATTCCCATCATCCCTAGCTAATAGGACCAGTGGTCAGGGATTATGAGAATTGTAGTCTCAAAACATCTGGAGGGCCAAGTCTGGCCATGCCTGCTCTAGAATAAAAGAATGCTATCAGAAGGTAAGTTGGTGAATAAAAATTACTTTCATCTGATGCGTTTCAGATATTTTAGTTCTCTAGAAAATATAGCTGTAATAAGTTCAGTGTATAAGGAAAGACACAGACTGAAAAATATTGTAGACCTTTAGACTTTTTATTAGCAGGTGTTCTCCGTATCAAGCGGTGTGCTGCTATGTTAGCTCATTTTAAAACTTGGTTAATGAGAAACACAGTAACAGATCTCAAACAGACCCCTGGGTATAGGACAGAATATAAATTCTAACAACAACAACAACAACAACAAAACAAAACAAAACAGGGTATGTCGCAAATTTGAAATCTACCCAGTGGTTGGAATCTATCAATTATTAAGATTAATCTTTGCATTAGAGATGCTTACTTATTTTGGAAAAAGTTTCAAGATAGTCAGAGCCCAAAACTCTCACCACTGACCACAATGCAATAATGCAGAGTTTGAAAGGAAAAAGCTCTTGGGTAATATGAAGCTTTGGGACTGGTTTGGAATGCTTGAACTTTGAAAGATATCAAAAGAAGGCATAATTAAGTCATGCTATCAAATGGGATATTGGTTGAGCACTGATACCATCCCTCCAGTATTGCCGAGTAAGACAGATATTAAACTATTTATTGACATAATATGGATCACTTAAGATACTGTGCAAAGTTTGAAAAGTTAATGCCAGCTGTTGGCCTAACAGGAGGAGTATTGGGTCCAATTTACAAAACTAGCTCTAATTCGGAAACAGTGGGGGGGGGAAGCCAGGTAAAATGGGAGGCAGATTTATTAAAGTAAATCCCTGATCAATTATGGAAGTGGATGTGGAAAAATACACAGTATTTTACATATACAGTAATACATTCAACAAGCTTCAAGACTGAATAAAATTTACCCAAATGTAAGCAATTTGGGCTGGTGCTGTCAATTTTTCTCCATGTTTTTTGGACATGATTTTCCATTACTATTAGTACCAATTCCTTGCAGGGGCATTTGCGCTGTCTTTCTTCAATTGTACAGTCCCTACTGCAGTTCTTGTGATTTCTTCGTGGTGGCAGGTGTTTTGCATCTGTCTCAGTTTCCTGCAGAATCACAGAATTGGAAGGCACTTTGAAAGGTCATTTAGTCCAACCAAATCCCTGCCAGCGCAGGAAACTCACTACAGTGGTACCTCGGGTTACAGATGCTTCAGGTTACAAACTCCGCTAACCCAGAAATAGTACCTCGGGTTAAGAACTTTGCTTCAGGATGAAAACAGGAATCAGGCAGCGGCGGCAGCGGGAGGCCCCATTAGCTAAAGTGGTGCTTTAGGTTAAGAACAGTTTCAGGTTAAGATCGGACCTCTGGAACGAATTAAGTACGTAACCAGAGGTACCACTATACTACAGCATCCTTGATAGGTAGCCATCCGCCTTACAAACTTCTAACCAAGGGTACAGCGCCTTCTAAGGCAGACTGTTCCACTGTCAAACAGCTTGGACCACCAGGAAGTTCTTCCTAATGTTTGATCCTAGCATCCATATTGACATTAATTTAATTATGACTTGGTCCCTTTAATCTCACCCTTCTACTATAATTGACCATGCTGTTGTCCTGTGCACATTAATTTTGAACTTCGCTAGCTGTTTAAAGTAGGTTTAAAGCAATGAGTATTGGCCCACTTAACCGAGGTAAAAGGTAAAAAGGGCCATCATTTTTTTATTTTATTTTTTACAAAATGGCACTCTCCCTGTCACCTTCATTACAGCTAAGTTGTACATCTGCACCAAGCTTGGCTGAGAGTGGAATACAGATTTCAAAGAAAGCCTCCTGCCAAAACAAGAAGATGGGGGAATCTTTCAATTCATTTTTTTTAAAGCATGGGTACTCAGCACTAGAGAGAACGCAGAGTTGTGCCACACTTTCCAGATATTATGATTCTTTCTAATAATACTAGGATGTTTTGTAGAAACAATTTCCCCCCTTGAATAGAGCAGAATAGTTTCAGACTGAGGCATAGTACCAGTTTATTGGTGCATTAAAATGTTTAGCTTGTCTTGTAGGTTGATAAGACTGCAGTCCTGTACACACTTACCTGGGATTAAATCCCACAGAACTCAAGGGGACTTTTGAGTAGACTTGCATAGGCTTGTGTTGCAATTCTCTTGCTAAGTAAGGAGCTGTTTATTGGATAGGGGAGACTAATCTATTGATACATTGCACCATAAATCTGTTTTTACAAGGGGGAAGATGACTAATTTATTTTCTGGTAACAGAGTAAATTTATTGCAGTTGACTAATATTATTCTCAACAGCACCAGGATTCTGGGCTGCCTCTGCTGCTCAGCCAAAGTCGCATTCCAGAGTTCCCTTGAGCCCACTTGGACTATCACCAGTTATTTGCAAGCAGACTGCATTTGGGCTGCTCTGAGCCTTTTCTCATTTTTTTGAGAATTAGGAGGCATAATTTCATTCCCTTCCAGGTTTTGCTTTGTGGTCAGCCATTTGCTTCCTCCACAGAGTTGGTATACCTGCAGTCAGCTGAGTTTCCTCTGCTTAACATCTCTTAAAGTACAAAGCGTGCCCAGTTCCATTTAGGGTAAAACAAGCAACGAGTTGGAGCCACTCCCCTAGGAAGAAAGGCTGCAGCATTTGGGTGTTCTTTTAGTTTAGAGAAAAGGCAAGTAAGAGGTGACATGATAGACGTTTACAAAATTATACACAGCATATAGAAAGTGGATCGAGAAAAGATTTTCTCCATCTCTTATATAGTACTAGAACTTGTGGGCATCCAATGAAGCTGAATATTGGTAGATTCGGGGCAGAGTGAAACAATGTGCTATTTCATTCAGCACATAGTTAAATGATAGAACTCGCTCCCACAGGAGACAGTGATGGCCACTAACTTGAATGTCTTCAGAAGAAGATTCAACAAATCCAAGGAGGATAAGGTTATCAGCAGCTGAGAGCCACAACGGCCATGTCATACCTCCACTGTCAGAGGCCATATTCCTATGAATACCAGTTGCCGGGAATTGGAGGTGGGCAGAGTGCTGTTGTGCTCAGGTCTTGCTTTGCAGGCTTCCCTTAAGCATCTATTTGGCCACGGTGAGAACAGGAGGCTGGACTAGATGGACCACTGGCCTGATCCAGCAGGCTCGTCTGATGTTCTTGAGCTTTGTTAAGGAAAGTTAATTCCTCTTGGGTGGAATTAAATTATGCTGGGTTAAAAGGCTTGCGAAGAAATTGAATACTGAAGCACAGACTCCAGTCTTGACCCAATGTAACTTGTTTTTGCCTGGATTCAAAGAACTGTGCATTAGCCATGCCAAATGGATTCCGTCCCTTTTTGAACAGCGGCCCCACCCCACGTTTACACAGCAAGCCTGTTTTGGGATATAACTTTTAGAAACAAATTGTGATGCTGCATATTGAGACGGGAGTTTTGGGTGGGGTGAAGTGTCTATCTTTTAAAGGGAAAACATTATACCAGGCATGTTAAAGCCCCCTAGGTATACTTAAAAGCATCTCTCCCACCTAAAGCACTCCATGTGCTCTTTAAATATTGAATAAAAAGCATTACAATTAAACTGTAAAACACAGCACAGAGTCAGATTTGATTTTCTACTTGTGCCGATCATCCCAAGATTTGCCCTTCTCCCAACATGTATAATTTAAACTGCTTGTTCAGATAATACAGTAATTGCCCCCATTTGTTGCAGATTATATCCTATCGCTTTTGTCCTGGGTTTTGCTAAGTAATACATAGAGTAGCCACCGTAAGCTGCTCTATGCCTGGGGGAGTCCCGTTCAGCTTTCCTTTTAAGAAATGTTCCAAGGGAGTATTACTTCACTGTTCACACTGACCTTTGCAAGATTTCAGCCCCAAACCCCAAATGTCAGCAATAATTGGACTTTGGTATCAGTCACAAATGTAATAAAACCTGTGACATTTGCAGCTTCAGTCCATAAGTGTGTTTGGCTCCAAAGCATCTTGCTGCCAAGTGATGCAATGGCATAATCACCCTACCCCCTGAAAAAAGTAGCGTTTCCTAACTTGTGATACAATAAACCACATTTCTTGTGCTTTTTGTAGTATCCAAAAAATATTTGTGACGTATCTTAGAATAATAGAATCATACAAGTTGGAAGGGACCCTGAGGGTCATCTCATTCAACACCCCCCTGCATTGCAGGAATATGCAGCTGTCCTATACGGGGATCGAACCTGCAACCTTGTTGACATTATCAGCACCATGCTCTAACCAACTGAGCTATCCATTGCTGATCTATTTCTTATTACATTCATATCCTGGCTACTATCCAAGGAGCTCATGGTTGCTTACGTCCCCCCATTCCAGTTCACCCTTACAATAACACTTGTAAAGGTAAAGGACCCTGACAGTTAAGTCCAGTCGCAGACGACTCTGGGGTTGTGGCGCTCATCTCGCTTTATAGGCCGAGGGAGCCGGTGTTTGTCCGCAGACAGTTTTTCCGGGTCCTGTGGCCAGCATGACTAAGCCGCTTCTGGCGCAACGGAAACCAAAACCAGAGCAGCACATGGAAATGCCATTTACCTTCCCGCTGGAGTGGTACCTATTTATCTACTTGCACTAGAGTGCTTTCGAACTGCTAGGTTGGCAGGAGCTGGGACTGAGCAACGGGAGTTCACTCCGTCGCGGGGATTTGAACCGCCGACCTCCTGATTGGCAAGCCCAAGAGGCTCAATGGTTTAGACCACAGCGCCACCTGCGTCCCCTGTGAGGTGGGTTAGGCTGAGAAATAGTGGCTTGTTATCCCCCACCCCCACCCCAATTATGAATATCCAGAACAAGGAGCACATTGCTTTCCCAATACAATTCCTTATTTCTGCCCCCAAAACATGGCAGGATAGCTTTAAGCTTTTCCCTTTTAGAACGGAATCTAGCCACTTAACATTGCATATACAGTTGTTATGTGAAACTTATTCAGGATTCTGGTCCCCCTAATTGCATTTTTACTGATGCATGGGAGCTGCCATGTGCTGCTCAGTTAACCTGAGAAGCCCCCAGACCATGTGGGAGGACTTCATGTTGTAGCAGCCCTTTCCCAAAGGCTTTGGTTGTTCCTAGAGCAACCAGAAACTAGAGCAACGCCACTATGGGGAGGAGCAACAAGGTGAGTTACTCATGGCCATTCCGCATGACCTCTGAGGGGTTAGGGGGAAGAACCCTGCATAAGCAGCTTTTGTCTGCAGACGAGCATTTTAATGTTCAAATTAACACCATTTAGCTTTTTATCATTTTAAAGCATTTTGGTAATACTTATTTCCTGTCATTTTTGAAAGCGATCCCCTTGCACAATAAAAAGAGAGGTTTCTTCATAAGCATGCAGTTCAACTTTTGAAAGAACTGTAAAAAAGAGAAACGATCAAGCATCATATTCCCACACTTTTGCTTCCTATTAAAATAAGATTGCTTATTACTCGTTCTGATCAGTCATCCTTCTTACTGCTTTGAATGGACCAACGCAAAAACATTTTTTGACACTATTGATTTGTAAAACCAATATGATGTGAATGCTGTGTGACAGAAGTTGGCTGTTTTATTGAGGGGGGAGAATCCCAAGTTGAAGAATCTTGTCATTCTAGAGAGACAAAAGTAATTTTCCTTATACTGAAGGCTTTTCACTGTTGACTACATTTTTGACAGCTGGCTTCATGTTACACATTAACAACACTTTGTTTATTCATGAATAGCTTTGGCACACTATGTGCCCAAAATAGAATATTTCTCCACATGCAAGCAAATCTGTCTTGTGATTAAGAAGCAATGCAATGCAACAGTCTTAAACTTGAACATCAGTGCCCCAGAATATCAGACTTTTTAAAAATTAAAACAAAGAACAAGCAATATATTTTTTGTTGAAACTGGTGGAAAGCATTGTTAAAAGACAGAATTACCAAGCATATAGAAGAACAAGTCTTGCTGAAGCAGAACCATCATGGCTTTTGCAAGGGCAAGTCATGTCTCACAAATTTTTTAGAGTTCTTTGAGAGTGCCAGCAAGCACATAGATACAGGCAATTCAGTTGACATGCGCTTAGATTTCTGAAAAGCCTTTGACATACTATCTCACTGAATACTCCCGAGTAAGCTTAGCTGTCATGGAATAAGAGGAAGGCAGGGTTAAATCTTGAATAGTATGTGCCACCCTGTTCCAAGCAGTGAACAGGACTGCACAGTCTCCACTCTTTTCCTTTAAGTGGGTGGGGTGCACCAATGCTGCTGCTCACCCACTTAAAGGAGAAACCGAGCAAAATGCTCTTTGAACCAGCTTCCCTGCCTTTAAAGGGGAGAGAGGCTTGTTCAAAGGTTCACTATGCAAAGCTGCAGAGGGGATTTTGGCAGGCGGGCAACCCTGCTGACCTGTCAAGTTTTGGCCTGTGAGGCCAATCCTGCTCATGATGTGGCCCGTGGAGCCAAAAAGTTGCCCCACTCCTGCTTTAAACCAATGAGAAAACCCACATCAGGAATCTATTGCATGGGTACACTTAGCACCTTACCTAAACAAAACACTAGAGGACAGAAGGTGACAAATATGAGTGGCATGAGGCACATGGAAGAGCACCTTGAACAAAGCTAGCGCCGAAAAAGCTAGCGCCACAGAGTGTTCACGAAGCCATAATACTAAGCTCTGGGGGTCCATGGGGAGGAAGGGTGGTGCATAAAATTAATAAAGGATTAAGATAGGATACTGCCCTGTACTGAATCAGACCATGGGCCCATCTAGATTAACATACTCAACACTGCCATACCCGAAGCCTTAAAACCACCACAGTCCACTTCTGCTGCTAGGCTCTCTGCGGATAGCGGCATCACCACTTGCCATGTCCTTCAGTATGCAAGCATGGAGGAAGAGAAGTTTGATAATGTACACCTGATATTTTAGAAGCTCTCTGCTTCAGGTTCCCCCCCTCTTTTGTATGTCTGTGGAGAGGAGGCAGCTTAAGGGATTCGCTGGGAAGGAAATTGCTAAGTGCTCTTCTAGGGGATAGTAAACACAAAAAAGGGTTAGATTAAGCTAATGGCTTTTCAAGTGCTGAAAGTAGTCTGAAGGGGAATGAAAGGTAAAGGGACCCCGACCATTAGGTCCAGTCGCGGACGACTCTGGGGTTGCGGCGCTCATCTCGCTTTACTGGCCGAGGGAGCCAGCGTACAGCTTCCGGGTCATGTGGCAAACATGACTAAGCCACTTCTGGCGAACCAGAGCAGCGCACGGAAATGCCATTTACCTTCCCACCGGAGTGGTACCTATTTATCTACTTGCACTTGACGTGCTTTTGAACTGCTAGGTGGGCAGGAGCTGGGACCAAACAACGGGAGCTCACCCCATTGCGAGGATAAGCCCTAGGCTCTGTGGTTTAGACCACAGCGCCACCCGCGTCCCACTACCTAATAGCCACTACCTAATAACACTGCAGTGCAATTTTTGCTCCACCACAAAGAGTTGCATGTTTTAAAGTCAAAACAAAAAAATAAAATAAATAAAAAAATTCATTCCATTAGCACCTTAGAGACCAACTAAGTTTGTTCTTGGTATGAGCTTTCGTGTGCATGCACACTTTTAAAGTGGCAGTAACCACTTGGCAGATACCTGAACTTGTGCTGTAAGAGAAAGAAAAGATACCCCTTTTCTGTGGATATGTGTCTTGCCTCCACAACTGAGATGGTATAGTGCAAGCATATGTTCTTGCTATGTGGGTTCAGATGGGGATCACAAGACTGGGTTGCAGAAGAATTTAGACTGAAATTATTGTCGAGTGCTGGCCAACAGCTCTTTTGCTGTCTGTTATGTATTCTTACTTTTTGCTTCTGTTGTATGAGTCAACCTTTAGCTAGTTTATAAACTGGACTCTTTTAGTACAGACGGGGGGAGGGGGGCAAGCTAATTTGTAGGACGTGGGGATGCCATTTTGAAGCAGGCAGAAAATGGCAGCGGTGTCTAATTATATTGACACTGAATGAAAGTATGGCAAATGATCTCTCTGGTTGAATCTCTTGTCCCTGTGCTGTCTATGCAGGGAATGCATAAACATTAGTTACTTAAAATAGCTAAAGCAGCTAGGAGAGAAACATCTGGGAACCAGACCTTTCCCGTGGAACCATTCCAAAAAACTGCATTGTGTTTCCTTTACTGTAGTAAGTCACACTGAAACAACTTGCTTTGGGTTTCTCTCTCTCCCTCTCTCCCCTGAGTTCAGAAATGAATCTACCCAAAGAACAGGAAACAAAATTCAGTGTTCTAAACCCACAAATTATTCACAAAGTAGGAGATACAGTGGCTCATTCTGATGCTATCTATGTTGCCAAGTCACAATTAGAGATACAGTATTTAGTTTTCATGAATGACTCTTAAATCAAGATCCCTCCCTCCTGATAGATATGCATGGGAGATGTCACATGACACGATTAGTTTCTGCTTCCTTTTGCTAATATTATGCTTAAGGCACAGAATGTTGTGTATGACAAATAGTTCTTAAAGTAGGGCAACTTTTTATTGCAGGCTTTTGTGTGCACACTTGGCCATTTATTTATGAAAACTATTTATAATAATAATAATTTTTTATTTGTATACTGCCATTCTATCTTACGATACTCAAGGCGGTTTACAAGCAGAAGAAACAAATAATGTACACCTTATAACAATCTAATGCAATACAAAAATGTGATAATAAAACAAAACTTTAAAATAAGCAACCTACATCAAAAAGTAACATTCAACAATTATTAGAGTAATATAAAATAATATCAACATATAAAAGTTAAACAGAAACCCACTCAACATTTACAATAAACAATTTCCAAACTAATCAATAAAACAACGGCAAGCCACAGTACATAGAATAATACAATACAAATTGAGAAGCAAGGCAGGTGAAAGGAGACCTTGCCTGATGGAGTCTCTCCCCTTGTCATTTATTAGCTATATTTTAGAATGAAGTTTATAGTTCGTAATGTAAATCTGTTGAACTTACTTGGTGAGCAAACACTTCTAAATTGCTGCAAATCTGAGTATAGGGTATGATGTGGAGACACAAAACACACAGGGGTGAATAATTTTGTTTTCAGTCTATAGTCAAGCAGAACTTTTTGTGCTTTGCTTTGTGTGTTGCCATGTGTGAATGACACCCAGCGGTCAAGGAGATAACCCTAACATTTTGAACCACATTTTATACGTCTTGTTTCTTTATGGATCCATTGGATTCATGCCGTTTGTTTTGAACCTGTAAAATGCATTTCAGTTAAAAGGGGTTTTGACTTCCAGTGTCTTGTGTTCTTTGCAGGTCCAGGGTAGAATGCCGTCTTCTGTCAGGGTCTCAAAACACTTTAAAAATCAAAACATATGGGCTTGACCAGGTGATTCTAAACATGTGAAAAATCGCTGATCATAAATCTTTGGGAGTAGCTGCTTGTGAGAGGAGCAGTTAAAATTAATAAGAGCCATTTTGTTCCTCCTTTTGCCTTACGGTTTCCACCTGCTTGATGTCCGCTATTTTAAATGGTAAGCCATTTTGGACAGGTGCCAATCTGTTTGTGCCAACACACTGATTACTTGCAGGTACATGGGCTGCAGTGTGTGTGTGTGTGTGTGTGTGTGTGTGTAGAGTCCCATCACCCACAGAACCTTCTCATTTATTTATACTCTCTGCCTTGCTATAAAGTGCACACAGAAGTCCACATTTTCAGGCGCTTCGTCTACACATTAGGAGTGTGGATTGCAAATGCCAAGCATCAAGGGAAACAGATGTTTGAGAAGTTGGGCCAAAGTTAGTTTAAAGTTGAGGCAAAACATTACTGAGATGGCAGACTCTTTATAGTTTGCGGTTTGGCAGGCATCCAGTAGGGAATTCATCTATCTGTATGAAAAATCAATGGTTCCTCTCGCCATGAGCCTAACAAATGTAGAGGCCTGGCACATAGATGACCGTGTGCTGTTTGCATTTCTGATTTGTGAATGGACTGAGTCCCAAGAAGGAATGCTTGGCAGCACATCCAGCAATTGCGAATGCCAGTTTTGATCATGCCATATAGATTTGGCTGAAATGCCAAGCACTGGGATCCAATGGTGTGGAATATGAGCTGGAGGCATTCTAGGAAGCAAGAAGGAGAATGACTTCGCTGTGCTTGCATATCCTGGGCTAGTATCCAAAGACCTGCTTAGGCTCACCAAAGGTGTTTGCACTGGATCAACGAGTGTTAAAACAACAAGACTGAATTGCCCATCACTATGCCATGTCACAAACTGCTTGAAAGTGTTGCGTCAGCTCCAGAGCAATTTGCCATGTGGCAGTGACTATAGGAGACAGAGCTGCAGTTGGAAGGAAAGGAGTGCAAGAGCTCCCTTTAGACTTGCAGAATTAGTTTTCACAGTTCTCTGAATACTGACCCTGTAATGGAATCTATAAAGGTGAAATCATGATACAGGAACCTCTGTTCAGATCGAATGGTAGAACTGAAATTTTCTCTAATGCAATATATGAATAAGGCAGCTTCTTGGCTGAACTATTTAATTTTGCACCCCCCCCCAAACAATCTGGGAACTGTAGTTTACAGAGCTACAACTCCCAACACCCCTATGCTACAGTTCCAACGATTCTTTGATTTTCTTGATGGGATGTGCTTTAAATGTAAAGTGTGTTTGCAGCTGGAGACTGACCAAGCATGTATGAAAATGACTTTTTGGTTGCTCAGTTTATTTGTAACTCAGATAACTGACCTAAGCGGGAAATATCCGCAAGAACAAAACATTGCCCAAACACACTAGCGCTTAGGAAATCTGCTTAGGAAAATTGTGTGTGTGTTCACCTTGTGGAATGACCAGTCTTATCTATTATCGCCACAATCTGAACTGAGCAAAGTCTGTGCAAGTCTTTGACCAAGTAGGTCCTGGTGGAGATTTGGTTGTACGTGATGTTATTTATTCCTGTGAAAAATGCTGTTTAAATCTCTATAATGCATAAGAAGAAGAAGTTTGCTTTTAAGGTTTCATTACAAGCTGTTACGCCACATTCTCCATTATAATTGTGTGCATATAATCACCCCTGTGTTCATGACCTTTAGCTGCACTGATGAAGCTAATAAGTTAGAGGGAGTTGTCTCAAGAGGGCATTATAAAGGTCAAATCAAAACCCAACCTCTACTACAGCTAAGCATCGTGTGCTTCAAAAAAGTGTCTGAAAGTATCCATAGTACAGTGGTACCTCGACTTACGAATTACTCGACATACGAATTTTTCGACTTACGAATGGACATCCGTTGGCGGTTTTAGATGGGGTTTACTTGACTTACGAATTTTAGATGCAGTTTACTCGACTTATGAATTTTTCTGAATTTTTCGTTTCCAAGGCATTCCTATGGGGAAATCGCTTTTTTCGACTTACAAATTTTTCGACCTACGAATGTGCATTCGGAACAGATTAAATTCGTAAGTCAAGGTACCACTGTACTAGAATTGACCATTACATGCAGGCATTTTGGAACTTCTTTTAACAATGATTCAGAGATCTGCTTAATTGCCTTTTGCCATTCAGGCAGTTCCACAGCCCTCTGAAGTTAAGTGTTTATGGTCCCTATTGATTTAGGAAGTGTTTAGATTAGGATTCGTGTGCATGTTAGCTGAGAGTCCCTGGTGTTACTTGTGGTATCTCCAGTTCTTTGTGGCTTGATCTGTTTCCATGTGTGGTCTTTCTAGAACTCAGACAGGAGTCATTCTTTATTCAGCTCAGTATTGCTGGTCTCTAGCAGAAGGTGTTGATAAGGATGCTCAAAAAGAGTCCAGGCAAAGACCTGTTGCCTCAGGTCTTTCCAATTGTCAGTATGCTTCAATAAGTATATATTCTCTCTTCTAACTTCATTGTTTACCTCAGAATTGTATTTTGTTGTCCACACCAACAATAACAGAGGCAACAGTTTTCCATTTTGTGTGAGCATATATCTTCCTCCTGCTGCTTTAGACTAATGCCACAGTAAATTAGTTAAGACTTCAAGGTGCCACAAGAATTTGTTGCTTGCTGCAACAGACTAATACAGACTACAGTGGTACCTTGGTTTAAGAACAGCTTAGTTTATGAACAACTTGGATTAAGAACGCTGCAAACCCAGAAGTAGGTGTTTTGGTTTGTGAACATGTTGAGTGTGTTCCATTTGTAAATTGAGTCCCCTGATGTTATGGGAAAGCACGCCTTGGTTTAAGAACGCTTTCCTTTAAGAATGGATTAAGTTCGTAAACCAAGGTACCACTGTAATTGTTTGGCATGAGCTCACTATAAGCTATTAACATGATTTTACTTTCGATTTTAATAAGGAAGTTGAAAAATGGTGCTTCCTTCTCTGTATCATCAGAACGAAAGGGACTTCAATGTGTTTTTTCTTCTACTTAATTCATATTTTTCACATGAGTGTTCACTTTAACTCTGAGATGTTCAGCATAAAATAATGAGTTCTACAAGATTTCTTAAAAGCTGCTGCAAATGCTGAGATGTCTTCTGAAAGTAGTAAGGTCAAGACTAACTTCATTTTTCATGAATTTGCTTCTCTGATTTTTATTTGCATTAAACGAGGAGAGGGGAATCATGCTCAAAGAACAGGTGTTTGCTTTCCCTTAATTTTATGGGGGCTTTCTTTCTTTAAGCATATACAATGTAGAAGAACTGAACAAAGGCATTTTATGTAAAGCTGTTTCATGGGTAAATAATTACTACGTGGTGGCAGGTTTCCTCCTCTTCTTCTTTTTTCTTCTTTTAATCCAACCACCACCACCACCCCATCTGACCTCTCTCAGCAGTCACCTTATTCTTGACTTTGTTTAATTAACTCTGCTTTCCTTATGTTGGACCAAATTATTGCCTTACAGGGGGAAATCATTTCAGGAAGTGCCAGGAAATACCCCACTGATTGCTTTTTCAAAAGATGTGCCACCCTGCGAAGCCAGCAGGAGTTGAGACTAACCATGCCTGCTGATGGTCTAAGTTGTCCATGGAAATGTTGCAGATCTCTGGCCACCCACAGAGAGCTGTGGCAGTCACTCTGAAGTTTAGTGTTTCCTGAGCCTCCTACATTTTGCCACACACTCATCCCCTTTACCCCTTGGAAATGAGAGAGATAGAGAATCATAAGTTTGTGTGTTTAGATTTATATCCCCTATACATTCCAGGGTCTTTTTAAAACAAGGTGATAAGATTTAATGTCCCTTTTATTTAGGTACACAAAATAAAACCATTGGTTTCTGAACAGTTAGCATATGCAGGCCTAGAAATAATCCCACTTAAATCTGAACACACCAAAATAATGTTGTTGTGTAGATGCTTATGTGTTTGTTATATTCACACACACGTAACTAAGTGGACTCTCAAATCTACAGTATTTACACTAACAGGATTAATTTTTTGTTAATTTATCCACAAAACAGTAGTGGCAATGAAACTTAATCCTAAATGGTGGTTTAGTGTTACATATTTGACATGAATGTAACTTTCTTTAGAGGGGAAATCAATGTCTGAAATATAGGGAAAGTATTTTATTATCTTGGAAATTAGGGAAGGACTCTGGCTTTCTTGTGGGAAATAGTTTGTACAGTGGTACCTCGGGTTACAGACGCTTCAGGTTACAGACTCCGCCAACCCAGAAATAGTACCTCAGGTTAAGAACTTTGCTTCAGGATGAGAACAGAAATTGGGCGGCGGCGGCAGTGAGAGGCCCCATTAGCTAAAGTGGTGCTTCAGGTTAAGAACAGTTTCAGGTTAAGAACGGACCTCCAGAACGAATTAAGTTCTTAACCCGAGGTACCACTGTATTTGTTTAGCCATAACAAAACATCAAGAGCATTGGGATTTGAACCATAAATTTAGCCCTTCATAAACAGCCTGCCAGTGCAAATGAGGTATAATTGCAAAGCAACATAGTTTTCATGGTCAAATAGCAAAAAATATAGAAACTTGGTAGGTGTGAGAAATATTTGTTATGAGGATCTTTATAAAAAGGACATTGATGTAGTGAACAATGTGGAATGCTCTCCTGAGGAAAACAGGACAGGTTTTTAGGCACCATACTAAGACATTTCTATTCATTTAGGCCTTGGCTAACTAATCTGGCCTCTATGGTGGTACTAATCTTTTAGTGGGGTGAGTTGGACTTCTCCTCATTATTATGTTATTGGATGAGCATTTTAGTTATATCGTATTATGCATTGCTTTAAATATTCTGGGGTTTTTTTTTTGCTTTTATCTGTTGTATTTTATCCTGTTTAGTCACTTTGACACTTTATTTTTTGTAAAATGCTACTGATACAGTGATGATAATATCCTCTACAACTGTTTTAGAAGCCGAGCAAAAGCACTTTTCCAATAGCCTTTTGTCATGACGGCCATCCAGAAAATTACAACTTGAGAGTAAACTAGCACAATATTTTTAACTGCAGCTATACAATAGCTGCTGTTGCATTGGACCTGACATAAAATAGATTTAGGTGTGCCCTGTTGTATCACCTTTCATGTAATTCAGAAGGTTTTGTACTTATTTACCAAGGTAGGACCTGTCTGCTTCCCACCCCACCCCCACCCTCCAGAGGTCTTTGCAGTTAGCTGAGGAGGATGGGCTCTTGGAAGTGTTGCCTGTGCAGACAGTTTGTTCAATGAGGACACGAGAGAGGCAGTCTTGGTCACTCTTCTGTTTTCAGGCGCTACCCAGAGCTCCAGCAAAGCAGAATTTAGACAGATGACCAGATCTTTAACTCAGCAACATCTGTGCCAGCTGTATCTCAGAGCGGAGGGAGTTCCAAAGCTGGGGTGCCACTCCCGAGAAGGCTCTCCCTTCTTTAGTATGATCAGTTTTGAAACAAAAAAATTGTGTACTTCTTAAAGTGGCTGAGATGACACTGAGCTTTCAAATAAAAAATAAAAATAAAAATGCACCTTTATGCACTACAGGCATGAAATTATTGACCAATGCATTTTTCTTACAAAGGCAAATTGTCTTAAGAATCTGCAGTAGTAGTGGCTGTTCAAAATTTATCCCAATTTCCCTTCTAATGCGATCGGAATACCAACTCTACGTGTTGAAGACTTCCACAGTGCAGCTGAAAGGCATGTAAATACAAGCTGCTTATTTGCAAGGATCTTCCAGATTTGCAAGATGATTGCTATGGAAACCACATAATGAAAACCTTATAACCATCTGTGTTGCTTGATGGATTTTACTGCATAGCTCAGCTGTTTGTGTTTACTGTTGCTAAAAGTATTGAGTAGAATATATTAACCCACAAACTGTTGTTATCTAAGGTATTAATTAATATTGTGCAAAGACATGGTGTCTCTTAGCTAGCATAGCACAATACAGTGCTTGTTTGTGATTAGCCATGTTATTAATAAGGGCTAATGGAGGTATCTTAGTAATGAATACTAGAGCTTTTGATGGGAATCTAAGATGGAATTGCTTACTTCAAATACATTTTTATCTTGGGCATAACCAATCTCGTGACAGAAGCGCGCTCTAGAAAGCTAACTTGGGACGTTAACAAAACAACAACTACCTGATATGTTTTTTTGCTTTTTGTTTCAGTTAACTGTATTCGTAGCATTCCAGTCATTCAATTCCATTATATGCATTTTGTGCACACTTTTTGCATGAAATACATGCTTCTTAG
Organism: Lacerta agilis; assembly: GCF_009819535.1. Lineage (NCBI taxonomy): Eukaryota > Metazoa > Chordata > Lepidosauria > Squamata > Lacertidae > Lacerta > Lacerta agilis. Next base: position 21,731,412 of record NC_046323.1, read on the forward strand.
CACATTCACCAGTAAAATATGCATCTTGTATACCACTCTGAGTTCTTTTCTACAGCCAAGTGGTATATACAGTTTATGCACTAAATAAATAAAATGTGTGTTTGGTCTGCCAAAAATGCATTGCAAAATCTGCAAAAGTCTGCAATCCAGCTGGGAGCTACATTCCAATCTGCAAGCAAATTCTGGAGTATCAGATTGGGTTTAGTCTATTGCAAAAAGTGGACCATACAAATTCTTTCTCCATCCATAGTCACAAGATATTTCTACTTGTCTTTCATGGTAGTTTGGCATCCCTTTTTATAACTATCCAGGAAGATGGGCTTCATGCATCTGATGAAAAAAGCAACATAGTCCATGATCTGCTGGCCTCTATCAAAATTTAGATCATATAATTTTTCTCGTAAGATAGGAAGAGACCTATTGTCCTTTATGTAGTCATCTACACATCCTTGTGTTGATCTGAAAACCACCATCTATATCAGGATGTTGAGCTCATATAATCCCTGATTTTTGACGATTGTGGCAGGGACGAGGCGAGTTGGAATGTAACATCTGAGAAATCTGCACTGATTTGTTGAAAAGTTGCTTAGGGTGAATTGGGGCAGTGGAGGAGAGGGCTAGATCATCATTTTTGAAAGACTAGTCTCCTTAGTTAAATTCAAATAATTGGAAAAGTTTTTACCCTCTCCGGTTCTGGAGAAACTTAAAACTGGTGAGAACTGTTGGCCCTGATACTGCAGTAGAATAGTTTTATAGGGTTTATTAGGAAAAGCTTTTCCCCTCCAGTGCTGCATATTAACAGATGCTTATGCAGTGCAACATAATTAGGAACAGTGATACCCAGTGGAAAGGAGAGATAACTAACAGGGCACGTTTGTTCCTTGGATATAAGCCATAGGATAAGAGTGCCTCCTGGTGCCCCTAACATTATATAGAAAGGCATTTCTTTTCTTATCTCTGTGTGTTGTTACTTAGCCTTTTAAAATGCGTGGTAACAGGAAACTGTATCCACTCTTCAGCATTTCCCTAGCACTTTCCCTCGTATGAAGTGATGTCATTTTATTTGCACAAAATCTTTATCTAGTGGTTCCCTTGCCCTTTGGCCACCCAGTGAGCTTTGTGGCCGAACGGCAATTGCAAGTGGGTTTGTTTCCAAATCCCAGGTCAGCATATTGGCCCCAGCTGAACCTTGAACGTGCTATGTCAGTCTAAATATGGTTTCCGCAACAGACCTACCCATACCGGCTTTTTTGTGGCGCCTTGTGCCAACATAAAATCTGTCTACATTGGATGGTGGAATTGAGATCTACAAAGCTGCTATGTTGAGTAAACTGTGCCCTTAACATCCAAGCTACAATTGCTGCTTTCTGTGGGTAAGCAGCACATAACCAGCCTCTAAGGGGTGGGGGGTGTTGTTGAGCAGGTATTATGAACTGGTACTCTTTTCTTTTCTTTTTTAAATACCCCGCCCATCTGGCTGGGTTTCCCCAGCCGCTCAGGGCGGCTTCCAACAAAATATTAAAATGCAATAGTCTATTAAACATTAAAAGCTTCCCTAAACAGGGCTGCTTTCAGATGTCTCCTAAAAGTCTGGTAGTTGTTTTTCTCTTTGACATCTGGTGGGAGGGCGTTCCACAGGGTGGGTGCCACTACTGAGAAAGCCCTCTGCCTGGTTCCCTGTAACTTGGCTTCTTGCAGCAAGGGAACCACCAGAAGGCCCTCAGCACTGGACCTCAGTGTCCGGGCAGAACGATGGGGGTGGAGACGTTCCTTCAGGTATACTGGACCGAGGCCGTTTAGGGCTTTAAAGGTCAGCACCAACACTTTGAATTGTGCTCGGAAATGTACTGGGAGCCAATGTAGGTCTTTCAAGACCAGTGTTATGTGGTCTCGGCGGCCACTCCCAGTCACCAGCCTAGCTGCCGCATTCTGCCTTCCATGCATTTGACAAGTGCGAAACATGTCTAAATAGATGAGTGGTCTCATGGCTGCTAAAAATCTCTATTCATCAGTTTGAAATGAGAAGTCACTAGCATGCTGTCACCCAATTTACTTTTTTTTTTTTTTAACTCCTCTGTCAATCCAGGAGTAGTGTTGTGTCATGAGACAGTGTCCGGTAGCTGTGGTAGGGTACGTAGGGTTCAACAAAATGAATCTGGGTGCAGAGGTTGTAGTGATAGTTAAAGCATCCTCGTGATCTGAAGTAATTGGGGTACTTCTGAATGATGGGGTCTTCTTACCCCTGAAGCATTAGGTATGTGTGTGTTATGTGCACACTGCTCCTGGCATCCCGGGCTGAGGCTTATGCAAGAGCAGCCACGGTGTCCCCAGATGTTGTTGGACTACCACTTCCTTGAGCATTGACCATATTGACTGTGGCTGATGGGAGCTGGAGTCCAACAACATCATCTGGGGACCCCATTGGCTAACACTACCCTAAAGGTATGGTTGGTTCCTTATTGAGTTTCGGGCTTGGTGTAAAGATGCAGCCATGTTTAGGGAAGTTTTTAATAACTGATGTATTAATGTATTTTTAACCTTCTGTTGGAAGCTGCCCAGAGAGGCTGGGGAGATCCAGCTGGATGGACGGGGTAGAAATAAATTATTATTATTATTATTATTATTATTATTATTATTATTATTATTATTAGGTCGGAATACTTGCTGTTTTGTTTTCTGAGTTCTAGGATTTCTGCTGTGGTTATGTTTAATCAATTGGGCTGTGTTAAATAGAATAAAATGCTTAAAATGGTGTGAATGTGGCCATAGTTTAGCAGCAGCTAAATTGCTTTGAGAGTGTATGAATCAGTGGCACAAAAAAAGAGTAAATTAGTTTCAACCGCTTTTGCTTTGTTTTTTGTTTTCTTAGAACTCATCAAGCTTTTAGGCTTTCCCTTTTGAAATGAAAATGTTACCTCATGTTGACTTAATTGCATACTCTCTTATGTGGTGAACCTTGTTGCATATGGTGATACCTTAAATTTTATCAGGGAGAACTGTGATTTTTCAAGCCTGTCTCCTTGATGCGGGTTAGGCCCTGCCATATTGTAGCAGGCTAAAGCAACCGCCTTCAGGGAGCACAATGGGGCCGTGGCAGTGTGGGGAATAGAGAAGGGTCAGGAATGAGTTTCTGAATTGGTCCACTGAATTGGTTTTCCCTCAGTGCAGAGGGTGCTATGTGAGCTCTGCTTCAAGCGGCAAAAAGGGGCACAGCACTGCCTTGATATACTACTAGCTTTCACTGTACGAAGGCGAACTTAATGGCAATATGGTGGCATTGTGAAAACTATGTGAGAAGTATCGCCTTGTGGGGAACTTCATTACATCAAAAACCTGTGTCAGCGCTGGAACTAGAGAAGCCAACCAATGATAATGACGCTTCAAGCTGCCTTCTCTTTCCTTCGGAGGACAAGGATTGGATCTGAAGGCGCTCAAGTTATATTTCTAGTTCAAAACTAGGGTGTTTGTTTTTAAGAGGGACATCCAAGTGCTTGACCATATTTCAACCCTGCTATGTGTGCTGACTTTGTGGCCTCCTTGACAGACAAAATTTACTCCGCCTCAGCCACACTCTGTATTTTCTAAACTGTCGTGGGCTATAATTCCTGTAGACTAACATGTTTGTTCAACGTATTGCTTGTGTCTGCAGAAGAAGAAGAAGCACCGGCCAAAGTGCCAGTGAAGGCTGAAGAGTCAAGGAAACCGAGCCAAGAGAACCTTAGCAATCCTTCAGGTACCTTTTGGATTCCCAGCCTGTGTTTTGCCTCCATTGCTTTAGGTTTACTTTTCGGTGTTTGCCTATCGCCCATCCCAGCCCTTGGCACAGATAAAAGCCTTGAAGTTTCTGAAAGTTTAACTGATTTCTTATGGCAGGAGAAAGGTGTTTGTGTGTGGGGGTGGGGTGGCGGAATCTGAATAGCACCATTTAGGATGCATGAAAATCGCTTGAGAAGGATTTATAAAGTAAGCCAATTTATACAAGGTATTCCTTCCTGAATTACTTTGTAATGACTCAATTAGCTTTCATTTCTTCACAAAGGAGATTTAGCTGCATAAATTAGCTTATCATCATTGAGGAAGTGTCACTGCTAAAGGACAGTTTATAGATACAACATGCAGTTCCTGTCAAACCTATAAGAATGTAATATAGACATCTGTGTATACTTTGTGCTTGAGCAGAACAGACTTCTGTCATTCAGAGACTAACAGGGGACAACAAGTTGCCCAGGGGACCGGCAATGTAGACGTCTCTGAAAAGGTCATCTTGACACAGGCTCTGACAATCGACCCACAGCTCTGTCTTCTTTGATAAAAATCAGATAAACTTAAGACCACTAATTGATCTGCAGCCTGTTTAAATGTTGGCCATGCATATCTTCATTGCATATGATTATACCACAGAAAGCAAATGAACTGGGCTAAGAAATGCCGTTGCTCGGTGACAGCAGAATGGAAAAGTGACGGCAGCATAAAAAAACCCAGAAAAGGACAGCGGTGCTCGTGAAGTGCCGTGAAGAATGGCCTCTCTCCACTGTGCCTTGGCAACTTGCCCCGTGCAAATTAACACTACATTCGGGAGAGCAGGGTGGGGACTGGACACTGCATATGAACCCTTTGGGTAGGAGCTGCCTTCTTTGCTGCCCTTAAAAATCAACTTAACTTCTACTTTGGGAGCTCACTCTTTTGCCACTTTGAGCTAAGTGTTGTTTTTAACTTTGAAAAACCAGAACTTGTTCCTTATCAGGACAGTTCTTTACACCCCAGACACCAGCTGAGCATGTGGCTCACTGTTGCAGCTGGGCCCTACAAAGGAATGAGCCCCAGGGTTATCTTTCTCGTCATATTTGCTCCACATCATTCTTCCACTGCTGTCACAGAAAGGGTGGACGAGGAGTGTGTTCAGGAAGTGTCTTAGCTGTGCCCTTCCTCATATAGTGTGTGGAGAGGAAACAGGCCTGATTTCCGGCCTCTCACAGGAAGCTATCTGAGCAGCTTGTTGTAGACAGTTTGGGTTTGGGTTTGCCGTGCACAGGAAACAAGGGGGTGAGTCATCAGATGTTGCTGTCAGAGCGGACCACTACAAAACAAGCATTAAAAAAAAAAATATTCCCAGCGTAACCTTGGCAACAGGATCACGGAAGCTTTCCAGTAAATAGACACGTTCCCAAATTAATACGATGTAGGCCAGCCCCATTTCTCAGCCATTATAAAGTGAGTGCCAGAATCTTTTCTAAAACTGTAGCCTCTCCTCCTATACATTTTTACTCATAAGGAAGTCGCAACAAGTTTGACAGGGCTTACTCCCTGGTAAAGGTGAATCTTCAAGTTGGAAAAGACTCCTCCCTGAAACCCTGGAGAGCCGCTACCCATCAGGGCAGACAATGTTGAGTTGTGTTGTAGACAATATTGAGTTGGTTGGACCCAATGGTCAGATGCCTGGACTCCTAGGGATTAGAACCTTAGTAAACTTTGAACACAAAGCAATTTGATAATAAAGTGCCATCCCTTTCACATGAAGGCTGTGCTAGGCAACTGCCATACCACAATTGCCTCTTAACTTCTAGGCTCTGTGTACAAGGATGTTTGTTCAAATGAATCCAGATAAAACTCCCAAGTTCTAAAGTTAAAAGTATGTTTCTAGAACCCACAAAGTTGAAGAATTTTAAAGGTGCTGGCCCTAACTTGAATGCAATCTATTCCTTGCAGTTGGATTATTTTGAGAACCTTTTAGGATTTCTTCTTTACATTTGGGTTTGTGTTGATGTGAACTATAGCGCTCGGAACAGTCCAAAGGGATTTGACAGTGTGAAAGGATGGGATTAACATATTTGTTGCAACATGTGGCCAAATTACCTTTTCTTTTTTTAACATTAGAAAGCCCTGCTGGATCAGATCAAAGGCTAATCCAGGATCTTGTTTCCCACAGTAGCTTCCAGCAACAGGGCATAAAAGTGATAGTCTTCTTGTGGTGTTACCCAGATTGAAATAGGTCCAGATAATGCTTTTCCCAACTAAGCTGTCCCGTAAGCATCAGTTCGTCTTATTTTCTGAACACTAAAAGCTGTGGTTAATGTTAAGTTATTGTTTGATTAAACAAGCTACCTTCATAAACCATGGTTTGAAGTTGGCTTGTTTTTAACAAACCATAGTTAAGATTAAGCGCCATTTGTCAGGTTCAGTCAACACAACAAGCTAGGGTTAATCTAAATCAGTAGTGAACATCTTGTAGGCACAGCAGAGGAGCATGTGAGACCAGCGCTTGCCATGATTCATTTTTTAAATGCTAAACTACAGTTTAGTGCGATGTCTGTGTGATTACTTTCTGTTGCCTGTCCTAAACCTGCTGTCCATTTCATTTTCTGGCTTCAGGTTCTGATCTAGTTATGAGAGAGGATGAGAAATTATGCTCACTATACATAATTTTATTAACTTCTGTCATTAACTCCCCATGCCTTTTCCTCCCCAACTACCCTCCACAATGCTTTTAGCTCTTCCTCACAAGTCTGTATGTGTATATATATATATGGGGGCAAAATATTCCCCCCCCCACTTGCTAAGTCTTTAAGGAGTTGAAACTTTAATCTTTCCAAAGTGATTGTAACTTACAAAGCATCCTCAGAGCTTTTAACTCCCACGTCAGAAATTGTACAAATGTCCCAGAGTGGCAGTTTCTGCAACAGCTGTGCCCTGACAGTCATGCAAATTCTATGCAAATGATGGCTATTGCACATAAATAACAGACAACGTAGTTCACGTTTCCAGCAGTCTCTGTGCTGAAAAAGTGACCTGCCCCCACCGTGAAATATTACTGTTTTTCTTTGTTAGCATGGTCTTAAATTTTTATGAGCGAACCTATAAATATAAGTGCGTTTCATACAATATCCTTGAAATAAAGCACCATAATAATTATTCCCTGACGTGAAATTCATTTCAAGCAATGGTTCTAACACTTTAGTATGGCAGTGACTTCTGATCCTCTCTGGACGGTTAAACATGTAACGCTAGAAGTTTGTTTGTTATGTAGGGTCGTGAATTGGCAAAGAATATTTCAGCCTTACTGCGGATCACATGACATGAACTTGTTCTAACCTTACTTAAGAATGTAAGATGTTTTTCACATTAAAACACCCCCCCCCACCTTCCAACAATAATATATACAGAGTTTTCTATTTGTATACCTGTGTGGCTTGAACAACCAGGCACCATGTGTTGACCACAAGCAATTCCTTACTCATGCTACAGTCCCCTCATGGACAAATGTGGGCAAAGGCTGCGATCCTGTACACACTTCTCTGGGAGTAATTCTCACTGAACTCTGGCCCTCCTGAGTAGACAAGCATAGGTTTGCAATGTCAAATCCTGTTAACGTTAAGGCTGTAATGCAAATAACTCTACAGCCGCCTAGCCCGCTTGGTCTTTGGTTTTGGCACTGAATTCTAACTCTCTGTCAGAATTCAATTTACTGAGAGTAATTTTTGCATTCCTAATAGGTAAATGCCTTGAAATCTGCGTACAGAAGGATCATTATAAGCATTTGACAGCCGTATCCAAAATCACCTTAAAGCATCATAAAGGGAGGAACAAATTTAAAATAATAAAAATTTCAAAATGATAAAGCCGCAGTTAATAATATTGTTACATTCATGGAGCCAAGTTTAAATTTAGTTGAACTAGATGACCCTCAGGGTACCTTCCAGCTCTGTGAGTCTATGATTCTGTATTCTGATTTCAGATAAGAACTAGTTTATCAAGACATATATTGATCTCAATATCAAACCCCTTGTTCATTATCTATCAGTTGTACAGGGGTATGCGGATATACCCTTATCTGTATTGGTGTTCACCTAATTATAGTAGGATAGGATTCTTCCTCCTTAAAATATTGTAGGTTGAGCATTTTTAGTTATTGGTGTTGTTTTTATCTTTTCGATGTTAATTCGTACGTACGCTTTTTGCAAGCGTGCATCGCTGTGAGACAATTTGTGTGGTAAGCAGCGCCAGCAGCTCTAGAACCCTGTTGGGAATGATTAAATGCAAGATAATAAATGCAGGCGTTATCAAGCTCAACCACCTTATTTTTAAGACTCTTATTTTACTAATTTTGGTGAGGCGGGGAATAGGAACTACATTCCACAAATCAGATTCTCTCTCCCCCCCCCCTCTTACATTTATAAGCTATTAAAATATCCTAATGAAATATGATATAGGTATTTAACATAGAACAGGCAAATTGCTTATGGGGGTGGGGGTGGGGGAGAAAAAAGAAATGGCTAAAAATAAGTGGTGCATGCACAATCCCACTCATTGTGCAGACTGCCACCCTGAGTGCCCTCTAGCGTTTTGCAACAGAAGTTAAGCTGTTTCTGTTTAGAATTCAGGCCACGTGATGAAGATGGAAATGCTGCCTCGAGTCGAATGCAGATCGGGGAAACATCTGCCTATGACTTTCCATGAGCTGAGCTGAATGTAGCATTGGAAGATATTATTATGACATCTTAATACTGGAGGGGGTTAAATGTAGATCACCGTCATGATTAGAAAACCGCACCGTTTTCTGAAATGCAGTGCGCAGCTTCTTCTTTTTTTTACACAGATGTGATAACCATTAATTATACGCGATTATATGTGGAAGGATATAAATAATGATTTTTGAGTTCTAATACCATGAATGTGTCGCTGGATTGCTTTTGTGGTTCTCTTTTGTCGTAATCTGTAACAAAATGAAGACTGCGTTCCCTTAATCCGATTAAGTTTGGAATGCTTATCTCTGAACTGAAAGATGCCGATTATTAGCACACTTGCATCTGTTGCGGGTCTTTGTGAGCATAATGTTCCCTGCTTGCCTCATCGGGGCTTCTTGCATTCTTGCTGTATTAAACTCGGCCGATGCGCTTCTTACAGAATCGCAAAACAGGAAATAGCTTCCTGTGTTCACAGAAGCTTCCCAAGTATTTCAACCGCATGGGATTTCTGTGCTCCAGTAAGTGCTTCTCTGTATGGCAAGCATATGACAAAGCATTTATTACTGTGTTATGGTGGCATTACAGAGCAAACAGTGCTAAAACAATCAATCAGTTAATGGCCTGTATGGCAGTTTGAACGCAGCACATTCATTGTGCTTATGCTCTTAGAAGGATGAGTTTACGGTTGTAGTGTGTGTTGCATATTTAGCCGGAACTTAATGTCCTAAGCTGGTGCTGACACCAAATATTTTTTAAAATGCAACTTCAGCAATGTTAGCTCTACCGACATGACAATATTTCAGCTTTAGCCCTCAAAAAAGGGAGAAGTTTTCAGAGGGGAAGTTTGTCTTTTTTCAGGAGAAAGACATGGAGAGCTGCAAAGTGCTTGGTTTGCCCTGTTGTCACAGGTTTTCTTAATGTTAGCAGCAATCTTACCCCTATTCTATGGGAAAACATATAGCAGCTTGCGTGAAATAAAGTAGCAGGTCTGTGATGTGCAACTCCATGGCAATAATTTGTTGTTGTTGTTGTTTTTAAAAATGATAAATAAATGTGACTACATGTTTGACGACTGCAAGAAATGGAACTTGTTTTTCATCCTTGCTGTAGCACTTACGAGACGAAGGGGTGGTTTCCTGTGACAGAAAAGAAAGTTGGAAAATGTTTCTCGGTCGATGTTTGGTTTTTTTTTTTTTTAGCGGTGGTGCATTTGTAACCTTGATAACAAAACCCAGATCACATATGCTGACAAATCTAATGTATTCACCTCTTCCTTCCCCAGGCAGTAAAAAAACCGATTATGCTAATTTCTATCAAGGTATGTGGGACTGTACTGGTGATGTTCCTGATGAGCTGACATTCAAACGTGGAGACGCTATCTACATTCTCAGCAAGGTACTGTATCCTACCGAGAATAGATAGGTAAGAGGAGATAGCTGAAGTAAAAAAAAGCTTGCGGCTTTCAAGGGTGTCGGGAAATTGGCATTTCCTTTACATCCTTCGCGTTCCGTCAGAAGTTCCTTGCCCATTAATTATTTTGTCAATGGAATGTAATCACATCTGAAGTGGTATTGTGCAACAGGATTTGTCTTTAAAGCATGTTTATCTCTGCTTCCCTCGGAGACAATGCTCTTAATTGCATGTAAAAGTTAGCTTTGTCCACTACTGTGTGCGTACACGTTACATCCTTTTCCTTGGCAGTTCTTGCATGTGCTGAACTCTGAATTTTTGGAATTGTTTTCATATCACAGTTTTGGCCTCGGCAGTAGCCAGCGGCTGTGTGTGTGTGTGTGTGTTTACAGATTCAGTTGACTTTCACTACATTGCTTCCCCTCCCTCTCTTTTCTGTTAATCACTGTGCAAAAGTGCAACCCCCCCCCCACATTTACTGAAGGAGGCAGAATTAACGTCAGTATGCATCAAACTAATATTTCGTTCTTACAACATTTAACTATTTTGGAAAGTAGACCACTATAGCAGCGCCTCTAAGTTGCAAACACAATGGGACTTTGTTTTTGAGCCGTGTACGGAATTATGCTGTTAGTCTCGCTTAAGGGTCGTTTCCCCCCTGAATTCCTCCGCAAATGAGTAGACCCCTTTTCCAGAAAATGTTCAGTTCTTGCTGTGCAGAAGCTAGAGGGGCAGCCCTGACATTGAGCCACGGCTGTGGCCTGGACACCTGGCGATAGTTTGAGCAATTGCGTATCGAACCCCATCCTTGCTGTCTGTAGAGCTGGCAAGCCAATGTTCATGGTGTACACTTGCTAGGGTTGCCACCTCTTCCTGTATAATACAGGATTGTCCCATATTTCAATGTAAAATGTTGCATCATGTTTTGATACAGTTTTGCCCTGTATTTCAGGTCTTCTCCCCCCCCTCTTCCCCACCCCAAGTTAGAGAACCTCTTCAAATGCATATTTTTTTTAAAGGGTATGTGAAAGGTCATGTATTTAAGCTCTGGGTTGCCAAGCACAGACAGATTTACAAATTTGTGTGTGTGTGTGTGTGTGTGTGTGTGAGAGAGAGAGAGAGAGAGAGAAAGAGAGACAGACAGACAGACAGACAGATTCCAGAGGGGCCATTGTGATAGGCTGCAGTATATTGTAATGGATTGCTTTGAAGTCACTTCAGCACCAGATGAAAAAAAAATGCCTCCCAACCGCCCCGCCCTGTCCTGTCCTGTATTTTGCCAGAACAAAAGAGGCAACCTTACCATGCCTTTCCCACGCCTGTAAAGTGCAAAGTATTTCTAATTAAATAGATGTGTGGTGTAGTGGTTAAGAGTGGTAGACTTGTAATCTGGTGAACCGGGTTCGCGTCTCTGCTCCTCCACATGCAGCTGCTGGCTGACCGTGGGCTAGTCACACTTCTTTGAAGTCTCTCAGCCCCACTCACCTCACAGAGTGTTTGTTGTGGGGGAGGAAGGGAAAGGAGAATGTTAGCCGCTTTGAGACTCCTTCGGGTAGTGATAAAGCAGGATATCAAATCCAAACTCCTCTTCTTCTTCTTCTTCTTCTTCTTCTTCTTCTTCTTCTTCCTCCTTAGAACTAAGCGTACCTCTTTTGCTTCGTCATTGATGTAAGTCATTTAACTTAATAATAATGATTTACAATATCTCTGTTGCATGGCTGCCCTCAGAACACTATGAGAGCTAGGTCATCCTTATTCCCATTTTACAGATGGGAAACTGGTTCTTTCCCAGGCCCACCTGCTAAGTCCTTGGCGCAGGAGGAATTTAGCTCCCCTAAATCCAGACCCAGCATAACTAATCCACTCTTTTTGCTTTGTTAAACGCAGTAGCTAGCTTCCAGGTGTGTGGCCGTGCTCTGCAATCCTGTCCATGCTTTTCTGGAAGTAAGGCCCATTGTATTCCAACAGAGCTTGTTCCCAAGAAAGGGTGCACAATTGCAGCCGTACACTTTTATTTTATAGCACTGTCTTAATGTACTTTTAAGTGTGTTAACTAACATGTTAAACAGCTACAGCTCTTTAAACATTCGTACAAGGAATTGCATCTTGATTTTCACCAGTCAAATTCATGGTTCATTTGACCCAGAACTGAAAGCATTCCACTTTGCAAAGAAACACAACCTGCCTTCTCTTTCCCTTCAATCCTATGTAGTATCTTGATTCAACTACCTACCTGCCTACCTACCTACGTATCATCTATCTATCATATATCCATCTATACCATGGGTAGGCTAACCAAGGCCCGGGGGCCGGATCCGGCCCAATTGCCTTCTAAATCCAGCCTGCGGACGGTCCGGGAATCGGCGTGTTTTAACATGAGTACAATATATGCTTTTATTTAAAATGCATCTCTGGGTTATTTGTGGGGCATAGGAATTCGTTCATTCCCCCCCAAATAATATAGCCTGGCCCCCCCTCAAGGTCTGAGGGACAGTGGACCGGTCCCCTGCTGAAAAAGTTTGCTGACCCCTGATCTACACCTTGGTTTTGATCAGTTGTAGCTGCTCCAGATCTATGGAAGTTTTATGTTCAGAATTTGCCCCTCCAATTTCCCAAAGAAATTTGATGAAAATCCAACATGCTTTTGACTGTTGCAGCTTTTCCAGCAAAGTGAGGTCTCTAGTCAGCATTGAATGCAGGGACTTTGCAAAGTAAAACACAAGGGAATAATCTGCCTCTACTGTTTAAGGTCTAACTGACTGTTACCACCCAGACAAAGGGTTTGTTAAGAATATAATCACAGTAAAATATAATCCGCAACCTCTTAAGCTGAAGGACTTGAACAAATACTTCTTAACCCTCTAAATTGGTGCTTTAGCTTTATGGCACTTGGATGATTCTTTGGCAGTTTTTTCTTTTTTAAAGAAACATTTTTTTTACACCATCTAGTGGTTGAAAATGAGAGATGCAGGTATTGGGAGACGCTAATGCCTGCAGTTCCAAAATGGTGTCATAAATTTCAACTTGTGGCTTGATCTCAGCTATTGCTTATTACTTTCTGATCGTATATCAGCTCCCCCTTGACATTAATCCTCAGGAAATCTTATTCTGCTGATAAGGAATTAAAGGTAAGTATTATATGTTGTGGGAAGAATGCCGTGTGAGCTGAAAGATAAAGTACTTGTGAAGGCAGAAAGCATTTCAGCACAGGAAATTTAAATAACAGCAGGGCCAGTTATGAAACGAGCCGAAACACACCTTTGGTGCTTCTGCCAGTAACATCTTTGTGGGTGAGCAACAAAATTATTTTTCCTAACCATGTCTTGACAAATTCCTCCCTTCCCTAAAAGATATATTTGGAAACAACTTCACTTTAAATATGGAAACAGTAGGATCTTATGTAGGTTTTGAAACTGATTGCACACTTCAACTTTTGACTCTCGTTTGTGCATCTTGTTGCTCATATCTTATTGCAAACAGTGGCAACTGCAACTGGACACAAGACTGGTCTGAAATACTTTTTAGTAGTACGGAGTTTTATATTCTGTGTTTTCACATATATTTCCTGTATGTGTAAAGTTTGCAAGGTTATAGTCTCCTCCTTTCCCTATCATCTTTTTTGATTTTAAACTTAATAGCAATATTACATAGGAGCATTCTGACTGCACACAGACACCCATACATTTCTGATCTAATGCCCAGTACCATAAAGTGTTGTGTTGTTAGTTAATACTTTGTGTTGCTTTATCCTGACTTTTATGCAAGAAAAAAAAAATATTCATGTGGTTTCCTACCTCCATAATGTTTTCTGTTCTTTACAGGACTGAGGATTCTAAGAGGGGGAAGGATCAGTATTCACTTTTGAAATATTGTAACTAACTTTTTTATTTTTTTAAAGGAATCTTTCTCCCCTACTTTTGGCTAAATTTTAAAACCAGGTTTAAAATAGGAATATAAATTACAATGTAGGTTTGGGGGACCATAAAAGAACATTGTTTTTAGAATAAAAAAACTTTTCATTCAGAAAAAGATTGCTTGGTACCAGATCCTGTTGTTCTTTTCACAACCTACGTGCTCCACAATACCTGCAGCACGGACTGTTCAGCTTTAAACATAAACTTTTAATAGAAATGGGCAGGTCTTCATTTTGCTCCAAGCCTTTGTTAGGGTCACTGAGACCCACATTATAAGGAGGGTGTGAGCTATCTTGCTATGAGATAATTTCATATTGTAGAACGGCATAATTTCATGTGCCAGGTGCAAATGATTATGTCGAGTATATTAGCAGGACCCTCCTTATTATTTTTATAACACAAATCTGGATTCAGGCAGAATATAGCCTTATTCTAGCCTTATAGCCAGATATTCTGCCAACCCAGACTTATACACTCCTATTTTCAGAGCAATCAATAACATTTACTGGGATGATGTGTGCCGTAGTTCAGAGATTATTATTGCTGATTATTTCCTGTTTCTAATTCAGCACATGCCCGTGCAGCATAAGCCTAGTTGTCCTAAAAAAAAACAACAAAAAAACGAAGTATAGGCTCGGCTCGGCTTGAACATCTTTTTGGAGCATTTGCTTATAAACGAAAAATATGCTCAGCATTGTCTTCCTGTTTTGATTACTAGAAGTATACAGTAATGATCAAAGTAGTTTTAGGGAAAAACAAAACCCTTCTCTTAACCAGCAACTTTGTCCAGCAAGCAAACAGAAATCTATTAAAATAGTTTACAGTCTCACTTCCAGTTATATCAGAGCTAGAAATCCAGGTTTGTATTGTATAATAGCAGGCTTAATGCCCATTATCCACTTACTCTGGAATATATCTGTAGGTTATGTATTTCATCAACTTTTTTTAGATAAATACATAGATAATATTTGATATTTCTGTGCTGTCTAACCAACTGCTGGTTTGAAACAGTTAGTTAAAAACGACCGTGTACAGATCGCATGTTGCAGAAATTATACTTCTATAAACTGTCAAAAGATACTTAGAGTTGATCTTAAAGTGTTGCTTTACTAAATCCAATCTAGACTTGGGGTGACTTTGTATCAAAATAGTTCAGCACAGATTCTAGTGCATGTCCATGGACAGGGTTTCTCTTGGACCTGGTTTAAAACTTCAGTGCCACTCAGCCATGGAGTGATTGAATTGTGTTGTTGCGATCTCTCTGTTTCGCTGCTCTTAAAAAAAAGAAAGAAGAGTGATAAACTTTTCCGGGGCTCCTGTATGAGTTTGAATTGTAGTTATAGCTGCGGCGGCTAGACTAGTGACTTGGAGCGGCCGCTGAGACCATAGAACACCGGTCCTGAAAGATCTTCATTAGCTCCCAGTACGTTTCTGAGCACAATTCAAAGTGTTGGTGCTGACCTTTAAAGCCCCTAAACGGCCTCGGTCCAGTATACCTGAAGGAGCGTCTCCACCCCCCACCGTCCAGCCCGGACACTGAGGTCCAGCACCGAGGGCCTTCTGACAGTTTTCTCGCTGTGAGAAGTGAGGTTACAGGGAACCAGGCAGAGGGCCTTCTCAGTGGTGGCACCTGCCCTGTGGAACGCCCTCCCAGCAGATGTCAAGGCAGTAAGCAACTACAGTGTATTTTCCTTTTAAAAGACATCTGAAGGCGGCCCTGTTTAGGGAAATTTTTAATGCTTGATGCTGTATTGTTTTTAATATTCGGTTGAAACCCACCCAGAGTGGCTGGGGAAACCCAGCCAGATGGGTGGGGTATAAATAATAAATTATTATTATTATTAAATCGCTTCAACCTCAAGCTTAGCCATTTAGATTCCATTCAAACTCACTGTGTCCGGTACGCTACTGTTTAGCAGTCCTCTGTACCACCAGAGACGCATGCTTGGAAGTAGAAAGCAATTAGAAAAGTTTAAAGTGGAAAGTTTACAAAACAAGGACTGGCAAGTTTAGGAAGTTTTTGATGGGTGAGTTTGATGGGTGAGTTCATACTCAGGTGTTACAGGGCGTGAGAGGGTTGTATAATCAAAAGGCTTTTGATGAGCTCTTTGAGTCACGGCATCAAAGAATTAGACAGTCTGAAAAGGCAATCTAGACCAGTGCCTTGGCTGAAAGTCAGGACTGTCCACCCAGCAGCACTTTTCCCATGCATTTCAAACCAGTATCAAACTGAGTATATTAACTCAAGCTACTTGTGACTTCAGCAACTTAGTAACATAAAATGTCGTGTTCTGCATTTTGCTGTTGAGTTGCCTTATAAACGCCCTCGCACCTGCCTGCAGAGAGAAGGCCCTGGAAATTCATATTACGAAGGCAAATGATGGGATTTTGTGCGTCCGGGACAAACTCTCCAAAGATACTCAATTCATTTTATCTACTTGGGCAACCTTTGTAAGATCAGGGTCTCTGTTGCCTAGTTGGAGTAAGTGCGCATTTTATTTTTATGTTAAAGAGTTGCTACATAAAATCTTCCTATATTCATCCACGTGAAACATTTTCTTTTGCGGTAATTGTAGAAAACCTGCATTTTCTATTATACTAAAGAAGCACATGCCGTGTGTGTGTGTTTTTTTTTTTTTAAGTTCTCAACTACTTTATCGTTAGTGTTGCTTGTTTATTTAGTTGTGTTTTATTAGCGAGATTCTGATTGTACTGAAGTTTGCTGCAAAATCCTATACGTAGTTAAAGCAGCTGAAACCTCCCTTGTCACCTGCACCAGCCATTTTTCATTGGGCTGCAGCTGAGCAAGAGGAGGGAAGCAGGATCATCCTATTGGCTCTGCCCAAAGACCAGCAACTTTTGGCTCCTCCTCTTCCTTTGAACTGTTTCCATTCCAGGTATAAGAAGGTTGTACTTAAGATCCAGGGCCTAAATTTGCTTTCCTCCCAATCCTTCCCTTCTGCCTTCTGTCTAATGACAAGCAAGGGCTGACAGATTACTGATCTTTGTGAGCTGCTCTGGGAACCTTTTTTGGGCTGAGCCGCAGGGGTAGAAATAAATTGATCTTTAAATAAACCCATAAATAGATGTCACTGAGATGTAAGAAGTTGTAACTGTGTTCTGGCTCACAGCTATAATTTCAGGTAGCCAGATACTTGCATTGAGTGCTTCAGGAAGGATGGCTAATAGTTCCAGATGAAATTTGGGTGCATGGCGTCTTTTGAAAACATCACTGCTGGTTGTCCCTTTACAGTTCTCCTTCCACAAATTTTTTTTTCCGCCTTCCCTCCCTCCCTCTTCTCCCAGCCATGCACACATTTGCCTTTAAGCCATTCATTATGTGGCTCTTTAATTTCTTCCGAGTGTTATTTTCATACAATAAAGCATTACAGTGCTCCTGGATCTTGATAGCATTTCTACAGAAAGAGAAAGAAGCTTTGTGTTCATAATTACCTAACATTGTCAGGAGCTGACTGCAGGCCTCTTCCTAGTGATAACAGAATAACCACATCATGTAGCTTTATAGCGCATGATTAATAGAAAATAATTACACATCCTACAAAGGAATGCAATATTTCTTATAAATTGACTGGAATGGCTTCCTGCAGATTAAAGGGCTCTTCATTATTTTATCAGTCTCTCTGAAGTGGAGTCAATTGCTGGAGCTGGAGCTTGTGGGAAGAATACACACTCCACCTACATATGCTGAGGAATACCAGATAGTAGGCTTATTCACACCTGAATAAGGTATAAATAAGCAGCTTACACAACAGGCTCTCACGGTGCTGTTTTCCCACAAATATTAAATAATTTGCTGATTGATGCTGTCGTTCACTGGCTGTAGGATAAAGAACGGCTTTTAGATTCGAGAGACCTCCCTGTAATGAACAGAGCGTTGCTGTTGGCAGTCTTGCAAGAATCTCTGCAATCTCCTGAATGAGATGGAGCTGTTCCATGGCATAAATTATTTTGTCTCCTAGCATTTAGTTACGAAGGAGCGGCTGCATGCATCTTACCTGTATTACGATATAATGCGATCAGTCATATTTTGCTGTTCGTCGAGTTGATGTACAAATAACAAATGGCTGAATCCAGAGCAGATTGAGCTGATCTCTGGTTGTGCAACAGAGCTTTGCTGGCTCGCCATCATTGCAGCCCCCTGCCCACGACAGACCTTCACAGTGGGATGTGTGGCACAGGGGAACAAGGTGGGGCTGCTTTGCACAGGCGTATGTGCTTTTTGACTTACGCAGGACCCCCAAGCCGTGAATCAATATGCATGGCAGCTTGTTGGTTTTCAAGGAACCTAGAATATATGAATTGCCCTAATGCTTACATTTTCCCTGGAGGTGAATGTTAAGGCTTTTTATTCCATATGTGAGTGCTAGTTCAATAACTAGCATTCACTCTCAGAGTAGCCTGAATCAATTACCTTTAGAGTCACTTGTAAGTCATGTATCTGTAACAGAGCTCTAAGAGCAGGATCAAATTGTTTTTTTGTGTGCATGTGAAAGTCAGAAGCACTCTTTTAAAAAAAAGAAAAAGAGAGAGAGAGATGTAAATACATTAACCGGTTAGAAAGAGGTCTCTCTGCAATAACGACTCCAGCCGAAGGTTAAAATATGGCGTTCCCAATCAAGCGGGGCCTGTGTTTTCATTCCTACTTGCTTATACTACAAATGCTCTAATTGGGATTCATGTTGCTCGTGAGGCTCATACCAAGAATCGTAATGATAAAATGAAAGCATCTGGGTCGCAGGCTTCTCCCTCTTTCTGGGCTGATGTCTGCAGCCGATCCATAAATTAGCTTACTAGACTGTTACATCACCAGCCACTTCATCTTCAAGTTTAAGCTTCACGCAAGTGCATTAAACTGTATATTCCTAGCAGCTAGAAATTGTTTTCAAAAAGGAAGAGAAATTTGGTTTTAAATTTTAATTTAATTGGATTCTTCTGAAGCAGCCCACCGACCCACCCGCCCCAGCCGCAAAAATACGTGTTATTTCCAAGTTCCTGAAATGTCTGCATGGGATATTTCCATTCTGTAATTTAGGAGACTGCTTTTATTCCTTGCCATTAGTCGTAAAAGCCTTTAATGATCACTTAACTAAAGCAGCCTTCCGCAAACCTCACGCTGTTTTGCTCTCTGCCCCATCTATGAACGATTTCTACGGCTAGTGTTCAGAAAGTGGCGGCGTGTTTCCCGCTGCCCCCCGCCCCCGACTTTCTCTTCTTTCTCTTTTTTTTGGGGGGGGGAAAGCTTTCTTGGCACCATTCCCTCCCGCACAGGTGAGGGCTGGCATCGTGAGTGATTGCTCGCTCTTTAATTCTGCAGGGACACGGATTGTATATTTAAGCAGCCTAATGTGGGATGAAACGTGTGTTTATTAAACACACACGCACAGCTGGAACATCTGAACCCCTGGTGAGGCAGCAGAGCTCCTCTTTGCCTTTAAGGGTTTTGGCCCCTGAACAATCATTTCGAAACTGCAGCAGGAGAGTCGTTCTTGCCCTGGCAGAGCGGCCTGGTTGCTCCATGTGCTGATGAACCAGTACCATTCACTCCAGTGGGCAAAGGAGAAATCCCGCTTCTGCCTGGGGACTTCTCTTGTTCCCCTGAAGGTGCAGGGCTCTCAAAGCAGAGCCTGGGTGTGCTTCTCGTTGTAGGTGCTCAGTTAAATTAATGTGCTTAGCGTATCTCATGACCTTTGTTTTTAATATCCAGACGAAGTTAGGCGTAAAATAAAAGATTGCGTCCATCATGAAAACTCTGCCATCTTGTTTATGTTAGGGTATAACTGTGTGGGCTTGCACGCAGACACAACCATACACACACTTATACATGTATAAAATGTGTAAAACATTCTGTATAGCCACATCCTAGCCAGAATACATCTTTTTTATCTGAGAGCAAAGGAAGAGCCTGCTGGATCAGGCCAATGGCCCATCTATTCCAACATGTTCTTCCCACAGTGGCCAACCAGATGCCCATAAGAAGCCCCAAAGCAGAATCTGAGCATTGGACTCTACCCACCGACCTGAGTAGCCATTAATAGCCTTGATTTCATTTATCTCTCCCCCCCCCCAATCTCTAAAATTTTAAATTTACAAAGAGGCACCAGGATCATAGCTTGACAGATTCAGACTTGACAGATCCATGATCCACCATCGTTGATTTACCTACAGAGGAAGTTCCCCTGCTTTCGCACTCAACAGTTAATGTCAAATTATAAATTAAGGAGAAGCCCTTTGAAAATGAAAAAAAAAGTGTGGCATATTTCAGGAAACAAGGTGTAGTTTGGATTGTTTGAACAGCACAATCAAGGCTAATGGGTGGAAGTGACTGGGAGACGTCATTTATGAGAGATAGATGGCTTGGGGTGGTAAGTGTATGGGATTTGGGGAGAATATATATGGCATGATTGAACCAGATTGTTGAAGAAATCCCCGTAAGGGTTGGGTATAATTTCGATCCTTTTCATACAATCTGTAGAAAAGGACAGGTAAAATTTGCATCTCACATACATGCCGGAATCCAATCAGAATGCCACCAGTGCTTAGATTCAGCATAGAAAACAGCTTGCTTTATTCTGCAGAAATTCTCTACATTTGCAACAGAAGGTTGACGCTCTCTCCTATATCAAAATCTCTCTGTGTTTCTGCTTTCCTCGTCCCTCATGTGGTCACTGTCAGCCTGGTTTTGGAATGAGCTCTCTGTTTTCATACTCCACGCAGCGTACGAGGGGGCAATTTCAGCAGCTGGAAGTTATTGAGCTGCTGTTAGGATTGATCTTAACAATATTTACCTCAGAGGGACAGAAATTAAATTTGGATCCCACAATGCTCTTACTTGGTATTGCTTTTGGAAAATATTATTTCCTTAAACTATCATATACTTGTTTTGTTCCAGATTTATCTCGCTACGCCTAAGCAAATTTCAAACCAAAATGCATTCGTCACCTGTCAGGCATATGAGGACTGTGATAGAATTTTCCGCATAAAGCAATGGTGAATTCTGAGAAGGGATAGAGGCTGGGGGGGGGGAGCATCGCCCCTCTGCGTCAACTTAACTTGGCATATATGTGAACTTAACTGAGGTTCTTTACGGCTCAAGGCTGCGTTACTGGATAGCTCCCGGCTGATCTCCATACCTTATTATAAAGTATTAGTTTTCAAATGTCAGCTGTTGATACGGTTTTGGATGAAAGAATGTAAAAAGAAGGCAGAGCAAGGCTCCCTGACGGTAAGGGAATTCACCCCATGAGCCTCATGAGCTGTATTGCAGAATAATAATAATAATAATAATAATAATAATAATAATAATAATAATAATAATAATAATACCAGTGATGATACCAAACCAAAACCCACAGCACACAATGGCCCAGTTCACACGATACAGTAAACCACAGTTTATGATTTCCTGATCTTGCTCACTTTGC
Source organism: Lacerta agilis (assembly GCF_009819535.1). Lineage (NCBI taxonomy): Eukaryota > Metazoa > Chordata > Lepidosauria > Squamata > Lacertidae > Lacerta > Lacerta agilis. The sequence goes on from NC_046323.1 coordinate 21,752,640, forward strand.
TGCTCCCCAGTTGAGTGTGGGAGACACAAACCATGATCTCTTGGTTAGTATTGTGTCCAATCCTGGGTTTTTTTTTTTGTATGTTTTGTTTAAACCACAGTGATTAAGCCAAGAACAAACCTTGGCTCCAGATCGTGATGTGTTTGGCGTGAAATGAGCCACGATCCTTGATTTAGACATAATACTGAGCCAGAGATCGTTGGTTTATTTCTCCTTCAAACTGGGGGGTGGGGGTGGGGGCAAAGAAGGCAAAACCAGCAAATTCAAGGTGAACCATTAAGTGAGGAAAAGCAAAGTGGGTAACCAGGAATGAAATAAGGCCAATGAAGGCTGCATGGTTTGGATATTACAGTTAAAAACAACAACTAGACATATATACAAACTCCACAAAACAAGACATTAGTATAATCACATTCTGTATTGCTCATTGAGTGAATTTTGGCTTGCTATAGGTAGTTAGTATTTCTTTCTCTCTCGTCTCTCTCTCTTTCTCGCTGTCTCTAGGATGTAGTAACAGATAGTCTTTAAAAATGTAATTTCCTGTTTTGCTTAACTGCATTTCAAGTGCTTCAGAAACACATACACACGCAATTCCTTAATGTTTTAATTTTCCATTCATGCTTTTGTAACTGTATATAAGGAGGAAACCTAAGGAGTCACATGCAAAAACTCTATTGCATTTATATCAGACTAAAGGTTAATATTGCATATTGTTTTCAATTAGGAGTACGGTAGATTTGGCTGGTGGGTAGGAGAAATGAAAGGAACCATTGGCTTGGTGCCTAAAGCCTACATAATGGAGATGTATGATATTTGAGAGGCCCGGGTAAGTACATTTTAATTCAATCTTCTGTAATGGCTTATATGTTCCTTGCTCTCTGTTTCATACAGATTTCTCTTTCCTGGAATCTTCACTGGAGTTCTGTTAATAAAGACTGCAGCAAATAAAACAAAATAAAAAATGGACCCGTAGTGTAGTTTTAAGTGAAATAAAATAAACTATTGTGTAATGGGAGGAAATAAGTCTTCCCCATCCTTCCCGGGTGACTCACCATATTTCAGCCTCAATTTTTTGAGGGTGCCTACAGATGTAATGTTGAAGCAGGAGTCACAATGAATTTTCGTTTTTGCGGCGCGCGGCTGTCGTTGCCGCTTCGCTAGACGAAAAAACCGCTAGACGAAAAAATTCGTAGAACAAATTATTTTCGTCTAGCGGGGCACCACTGTAGTGTTAATATTTTTATTGACACTAGTTGTAATAATATCATACTCGTGAGCACAAAACTGCTTCCAGCATGGGACCGGGGGGGGGAGGGGGCTTTATGATATCAGGCGGTAGCCTAAATATTTTGGACTGCAACTATCTACTGCTGCAGGCCTGACTGTGGCTGAAGAGAGTCGTAGTCCAGAATATCTGGAAGGCACCAGGTGGGGAGGGTGCTACAACAAAGCCCATCAAATGCTGTGCACTTGCGGTTCTGCTTCAGGCGCTCGGAACTGCTTTTTCCCGAGGAAAACCAGCAGGAAAAAAATCATTCGTTTGAACAAGTTGGTGAGGGTGCTCTCCCAGTGCAGCAAATAGTGGCTCAAATAATGTGATGTCTGTATACCGTGGTACCTCGCAAGACGAATGCCTCACACAACGAAAAACCCGCTAGACGAAAGGGTTTTGCGATTTTTAGGTGACTCGCAAGACGAATTTTTCTATGGTCGTGCTTCGCAAGACGAAAATTTCAATGCATTCCTATGGGAATTAAATTCCTATGCATTCCTATGGTCGTGCTTCGCAAGATGAATTTTTCGCAATACGAAACGACTCGCGGAACGAATTAATTTCGCCTTGCAAGGCACCACTGTATGCCCTGAAACTGTTTTAAGGCGAATTCTGAGCATGATCCAGTCAAAAGTTATTTTTAAAATTATTATTATTTTGCTTTAGAATTCCCATTATGGCAAGCTCTGTTAGCCACATTCCATATACACGACAGCCTGATGGTGATGATGATGATGATGATGATGATAATACTGTCAGGGTGCTTCCATGTGTCCAAATGCCATATTATAAGAATGATCTTATATGAATGGCTTTCAGGCCATTCAGAGAACAGAAAGTGGTGTTTCATGCTGCTTCCTAGGATTTCTTTACATCACCAGTAATGCTAACGCTGGCTTGGGGGGTCATGGCTTGCTTCAAATCGCAAATGCCACTTGTCTGTGAATGTTTCTCCTCTTTATATTATTATCCCAAGGCAAAACAGATCCCGGTTATTCCTGCACTCTGCCGTTTTAAATTAACTCGGCTCTGGGTTTCAGTCCGTGATAAGGCAAATGCAGCCAATCAGGTGGCACCATGTAGAGAAGTTATTCTGCATTGGTGGGATAGTTGCCGCCAGTTTGCCACAAGAGCTTTTTTTAGGGAGATTCCCAGCTTGCCATCAATACAAGGAATGGACAGAATGTATGTTCCTGGAGGGAATAAGCAGAGCAAGGTGACCCAGTCCCCTTACCTTTTGTGTCCGATCTCCTGATCTATGGTTTTTAGAAGTCTGTAATGGGCACAATCTGGCTAAAATTGGGGGAGGTGGGGCTTGTGAATTTTATTAAGGCCCTGCCCCCATCTTTTCTTCTAAATTCTGAATGCTGCAGATAAATGATGCAGTACAAACACAGCATTCTGTTTGAGTCTTCTTACCTTTAGTTTTTGTAGTCTGGATCAGTGGTGACTGATCATAGAAAAAAAAAGTCCCATGTCTGCCTGACTGGTTTGTGCAGTTTTGCGTGTGCTCATCAGCATCCATGGGGAAAACTAACTCACTGGTGTTAGGTATAGAGTATTCAAGGATTGCCATTCATTTTGAAGTGGTGTGAGTATTTTCTTACACATTAACTGTGGGCTTCTCTCTCTCTCTCTCTCTCTCTCTCTCTCTCTCTCTCTTTCTGATTAGGTGGATTCTACAAATTGCATGAAGCCTGGCATAGAAGTATGCCAATGCAAACCTGCAGGTGCCTAGATTTTAGCAAGAGCATTAACCCTAATATATTGCACTTCTACATATTGATTCTAATGCTGTATTTTTTATATTTAATGTTTATTGTGAGTGTTGACATACAAATTAAGCTAAACTTTTTTTAAAAAAAAAATCTCTGCTTATCGTAGGACTCAAAATTATTTTGCATTGGAGTTATTTTTAAAAACTGTTGCGTTCAGGCATTTGTTATACTTTTGCAAAACGGGCATCACACACAGGGTATGCATCTGGAGCAGCTGCAGCCGAAATGAATGTCAGAGAAATCTATAAGAGATTCTGGACCATCTCACATTCATTTCAACACAAGTGACGCAGAAGACATCTCCAAAAAGTTAAAGCTTCTACGTCTTATACACAGCAAAGAGTCTTGGATGTGAAATATTCCTCTGGTTTCTTTCTTTCTTTTTCCTAATGGTGCATTTTACTGGTATTTTACATTTTTTTTATTACTTTCACATTCTTAAAATGCAAAAGTCGACGACACTGTGGTAGCAAATTATATATGATGTGAAATTATATATAAATATATATGTAGATATATATATATATATATATATATAGCAGTCTATATATATATAGCAGTCTTTGATTATAGATGCTTTATGTTGCACTTTCTAGGATACATTCTTACATATCCTTGGGCCAGATGCAGTGCCTTTGTAGACTTTTCAACAACAACCCCCACTAGCAACCCTGAATATTGTGAATCTTTGCTTTTCCTCTTTTTTTTTTAGAGGGGGGTAGGGAGAGGTTACCATCTTTGCTTCCTCTTTCTGGTTCTGTTGTCTTCACATTTCCTCAGTGAGTCCTATAGATGATCCTCAGAAAACCAGGATTTGCGTAACAGAGGGATTGTGTAATGATGTACCAACATGTCATTGAAACATGTCATAAAACCAACTGAGAGTGCAAGCCATGCTTTGGGTGGGGTGGGGGGGAGCAACTCCTGCAAAGACACGAAAAAGATGTGTGTGCTGTCGCTCCTGAACATGTTTGCAAAAAGTCCTCCTTCCGGAATGGTTCCGAAAAGAAGCAAAAAATGTTCCCACTGAAACGAATGGTCACAAAACGAATGGAAACAAAAAATGTTCCCACTGAAACGAATGGTCACAAGTTAGTAGCTAATTGAGACCTAAACGTGACTAACTTGGTATGCTTTGCTACACTCACATATGAGGGAGCGAGGCCCACACTGAACTTACTTCTAAGTAGACATGCGCTGTTTTTCTGGATCCAACTCTCTTGTTTGTGAGATTTTCCTCTGGGGGGTGGGGAGCATTCAAACATGTCTGCTTAGAAGCCAAAGCATTGTCTTCCAATTCAGTCCAAGGGACTAAAGACTTCCTCGTGTTTGTGGAGGAGCTGGCTTAAATCCCCGAGAAGCAATGCTACTCAAACAAACCAGAAATTACATCAGTGCTACTTAGCACTGATCTGAAAGGGGGGGAAATAGACTTCTCTGTACTGCCAATGTTTGCCAGTAGATGGCAGTAGACTTTCACAGCATATTGGGCTTCTGGGGAAACCCATCCCCCACCATCAAGCTCAGATGACTCTTTTGCGACTTAAAATATTTGGAGGACTCCCTTCCCCTTTTCATGTAAATCCAGGAGAGGGAGTCCTTAGCCAACTGATGAATGACAGATCTTCAAACAATTTTTCCTATTGATAGGAGAATATAGACAGCAGCAGTTTTATTATTTCCATAACCTTTCCCCCCTCATGCAGTATAAAGTGGTATATTTAGCAAACACACACACACACATTGCAAATGAAGATATTTCAAAGGTACCGCATCCCCACCTTTTAAGTAGACATGCCTTGGAATAACCCAGCAAAATAAAAGGGGTGAAATGTTTGCTTTGAAATCTTGGCAAATACCACAACCTTTTTTGGGGGGGGGGAATGGGAGAATGCCCTATTAATGTGTCTCAAACAGAAGAGAACGTTGCAATATATGCTAATTGCTTTCTCTTCATTGTTTACTTATATTTCCTTTGCGTTCCTTGGAATACTAAGAGAGCTGTTTTGTAAGTCATATTTTATGCAACATTTTGCTTGATTATTTGCTCTGTACTGTGGATTTGTACTCTGCCGCCATTAGATCTTACAATAATGTTCCACGCTGCAAATTTTTAAGGTTCAAATAAAGTTTAATTGTTTGCAAACTGTTATGATGCTAATAATTCAACAGCCTGCTGTGTTACTAATGAAATTACTTTGTTATGATTAATTTGGAAAATAGTGTGTTGATTGTAGTAATTAAACACAACAAGGTGAAGTAAATGATTCTAATGCCATCTGGCCTCCAAAGTGAATGAAGAAATGAAATGGAGCTGTCATCTGAATTTATTCAGAGGAGTAAGGGTAATACAAATGCCGTCAATTTTGCAGTGCCACCGTGATGTAGCCATGCCACCTTATATAATGATTTCATATACACTGCCTGCAGTAATTCACTTGATTGTGCGCTTACATGCTCCAGAGCCCCTCGGTTCTAAAGACTTCTTTGCCTCTCGTTCAATGGTACCTGTCTTTCGCACGGCCCGGGCTATGAGAGAAGACGTTGCCACGTTTGCACGCTAAAAACGAATTGCCACGGGGAACAATTCCACTGCTGTGTTCTACAGTGCGCCGAAAACCTGTGCAGACATGACACCTGCTGTTAAACTCAGGGATTGGCAACAGTGGAGGTGCAAATCTTCTCCTCTGTGTTTCAGCCTTGACCCAATCTCCCTGTAAAAAGATGGTTAGTGATTATAGGAACCATACCTTATAATCTCAGGAACAGGGCCCTGTTTGTAGTGGCCGGTGAGGGAATGGCATGTTAAATGGTTCTCGTGTGAAATGAAATAGCTCAGTACTATGTACTAGTACTCTTATTTATAATCCTGTGCACACACTTGGAACACAGTGAGGCTTACTTGCAAGTAAACATGCTATATATATGTGGGGAAATGTGGGGATTTTTATTTTATTTTTAAAGTGAAATATTTTCTTTTTCAGAAGGATTAGCGGAACACTTCTTGCAGCAGATTTAATAATAATAATAATAATACTGTTGCAGACAGTTCATTGTACTATAAATCTCTTTAAGATCCCAGATTCAAGTATAGATTAATGTTAGCGATGATAGAATTGCAGCTGCATTTGACTGGATTATTAAACAAGCAACACTCTTGGATCATGATTATGGAAAAGCACTTGCAACTTGCTGCGGCACTGGGGAAGTGCTGGGTGCTTAAAGAGCTGTGGGCACAGGCCCATGACATGAATTTACATAACATTTGCATGTGCTAATATATGTGCCACTGACTCAGTTAAGATGTTGGGTGGGGGTCTCGTCAGTACTGCACCCGGCAGTGCGTATAGCCACAACAGTTTTTTAAGAAAATAGGGGAAAGGGACGGAGATCTGGGGCCTGACACAAAAGACCCAAGTATTTTGGTCCACTTTGTGAGTATGCCTGGCATTTTGCTCCTTGGATTCTTCTTGCTGCTCACTTGTCTCAGATTCTCCTCATCTTCTGCATCAAGTGAAATAACGCAGAGTTAAGGGACAAAATTACCTGTACAAAGAAGTTCAGAATCAGAAAATGTCGCTCTTTCAGACACTGGTTCTGATTAAAGAAATAAACTGGACTTATGCGAATAACTTCAAGCACATAATGTTTACTGGGATGGAATGGGATATAAATAAAACCAGTGGCTGAATTAGCCTATAGCTGCTGTGATACTTGCTGCCTAATCCTGTGCATGTTTTACTCACATAAGCAAGTCACCTTTAGTTGAGTGATGCATTTGTTGTTGTTCAGTCATTCAGTTGTGTCCGACTCTTCGTGACCCCATGGACCAGAGCACGCCAGGCACCCCTATCCTCCACTGCCTCCCGCAGTTTGACCAAACTCATGCCAGTCGCTTCGAGAACACTGTCCAACCATCTCATCCTCTGTCGTCCCCTTCTCCTTGTGCCCTCCATCTTTCCCAACATCAGGGTCTTTTCCAGGGAGTCTTCTCTTCCCATGAGGTGGCCAAAGTACTGGAGCCTCAACTTCAGGATCTGCCCTTCCAGTGAGCACTCAGGGCTGATTTCTTTAAGGATGGATATGTTTGATCTTTTTGCAGTCCATGGGACTCTCAAGAGTCTCCTCCAGCATGAGTGATGAATACTCCCAGGTAAGTGTACATAGGATGAACAAAGAGAGGACACACTGTTGCAGAGATCTCCAGATCTTGGGCTTCACAGTGATGGGGTCAATAGCAGTGGACAACCTTTCTTAGATCACAGATGATTCGATCAAGACTAGTAGTGCAATACCACACATAAATGTCTAATCAGAAGTACATTCAAATGGGGTGTACACCCAAGCGAGTGTGTACAGGTTAGGAACGTTGGCGAGTTGCACTCAGGTCTCACTGAAATCAACAGGAAATGAGTCCTAATTAGCTATTTCAGTGGGACCCAAGATCAACTAAAACTTGAGCCATCCCAAGGATAAGGTGGATAAAATTTCTAGAGATATTGAAGGTAATCTCTCCTATTGCCCTTGAGCATCAAGTAATTGTTTCATAGCTTCTCGGGAGTAGGATTGTTTAAACCCACCACACACAAGGTCTCTGTGCTGGTAAACAAAACAAAACAAAAAAATGGGGTGGGAGCTAACCTATGAGACATAGCATAAATGCTAAGCCTAGAGAAGACAACATTGACCTTAAGATGTCACCACAAAGTCGTCTTTTAAGCGAACCTAAGAAAATCTGCTCTTCTCTAGCTGGATCCTGGATTAGCATTCTTTCCATTAGAGGCAATTGAGTTTCAGATTCAAAATAAATACAGACTCGCTTCCACTGGTGTGCATCATTTTCTTCTTGGAAGAAGTTTATTTCAAATTCAGCAATCTCCATGGGATTTATGTTGGGGGAGGCAGGACTTTTGTTGGGCAGGGGCAGAACCAAGCTATCTGTGATACGATTGGCCGGTTAAGTATTTTTATATATTTACTTGATTTAGATGGGTGGCAGCTGCCCCCCTCTGGCTATGCCCATGGCCATCTCTAACCTGACCCCTTCTAATGTTTTCGCCTATAACTCCCATCTGGTGGCTTGTGGTGAATTTTTTGGTAGGGGAACAATTAGGGCCAGAGCCACGAGCTTGCAAGGGCGATGGGAGGGGGGCACACATGTGTGTGACTTTATGTGCATGAGCATCGCGCCTCCCTCCCTAAGCCAGGCAGGAGCCAGGGGAACATTTAGGGGTCTAGCATAGTCCCCTTAAGTCTACTGACTGTACACCAGTGCTACCACCATCCCTGACCAGTGGCAATGCTGGCTGCGTTTGATGGGAACTGTAGTTCAAAACTCCTAGAGGGCATCATGCTTGGAAAGGCTGGTCTTATTCAAAACAAGACCTATGTTCTATTAGGGTTGCCATATGTCCGGAATACTGCAGTTGGCAGCAGTGTCTGGGCAGAAATTGGACAAATGTCCGGGGAAATCTGGATGTATGGCAGCCCATGTCAGCAGTGCCATTTTTGCCGATTCCGTATAAAAATAGCTCAACAACTTTGCCACTGTTTGAAATGTGGTAACCCTAGTTCTATAGAAATGACGCTCAACTTATTAAGAGAATCAACTGTTGTTGTTTTTGTGTGTGCAATATGAATGTCAGTGTCTGTGAAGTCAGTTTTGCAGTCACATAGAGAAGTTTCCCAGAATCCGTTCAGCCACAGTGAAGCAGAAAGTCGTAAGGGATGGGGGGGATGTATTTTGCTGCATACTTAAGTAGGCAGGCTGCTTCCCATTGGCCTGCTCTGTATTAAATACTAGTTAGAAACTGGAAGTTTGGAATAGGGAAATCATTAATGAAGTTCCATCTGTAAGAACACCAGCAGATGGGCGCTGGTATATTGTAGAACGCCGATCAAATATACATGGAAGGCCCCCATCCATCAATTTTCTGTGGACTCCTAGCTGGCTGTAGTTATATGAAACAGAGGAGCCATACTTCATTAAACAGTGGTATTTATTAAAAACGGTATATTTCTTGAATTTATACTGTAGCATTAAAACTGCTTCTATATATATCATTCATTGTGACGATCAAAGTTTTTAAATATATGGAAGCTTATAAAAATTGTGCAAGCTGTTCCCTGCACATTCACAAACAGTGCAATCATGATTTATATTCATGATTTCCAAAAGTGTGATGTCCTTCCTGTGCAGAGTGCAGAAAGTGTGCAGGAATTAAAACATGCAGAATGCCACAAAAGATCTCAACAACATTTCCTTAGAGTAACAGTATATCATTATGGTAGTCCTAGAAAAAAATATGTATCTCCTTTAATTACATAAACATGTCTGGTCTGTTTCCGTTATAGCTAATTAGGTTGGGTAGTTTGGGTGCTATAATATTCATTTAGTAATTTATATCCTGTTTTTACAACAATCTGTTCAAAGTAGCTTACCAATAAAGATTCGAATGCGACCAACATGAATGTTTCAGCGATTAAAATCTTAAGAATCAAATCATCAGTGGAACAATTGGAAAGAATACAGTACATCAGATCCAGGTACAAAACTAATTGCGCCGGAGTGTTCATTTCATTGGAACTTAACATCCAAAGTTTAGGTATGCTTAAAACACCAAAATTCATGTCCGAAGTTTCACTAGCTCTAAGCAGAGTTTGTGGATTGAATGGTCACCCATGCATTTCACAGAACGGCCTTCACTGAAAATTATGAACATGCAGAATTTGAATGTGTGTGTGCAGCAGTCCTTCTGTGATAGAAATCATTTGTGTCTGGTAGAATATGAACTACTTTCTGAGTGATTAGAAGTGCATGACTTTTCTTGTGCTGGTATCCATCTGCGTGGAGAAGATCTCCTTCATATTAGATACCTCTCCTATCCAGATGGAAACTTCGGATACACACTGCAGATTTTTAATTCCCACTTCAAACATTCAAGGTTTGGAGTTTCAGTTGAATTCTAATCTCTTTCCCTTGTGTAGTTTCCTGGTTGCACATCAGACATATGCAAACATTCTAGCTATGCATGCTGGAGCTTACAGCAACGCTGGGACCATCTTCTGTGTATTTGAAAAAAGCTGCTTCCAGGTGTAGACACCAATTATTTAAGGTCAGGTCAATGAAGCAAAGTGATCAGTGTCAGATAAACTCGGCTTGAGATGTGTTTCATGTAAGTTTTGTCAAATACCGGTACATATTGATTGAGCTGTAGCCATGCTTGAACACACCAGAGTTCCAACATGTGGCTACAACTGACCCATCCACTGATTCTTCATTGTTCATTCCAATGGATGAGGCAGGGTCATTGACCCATTGCATGAGTGCTCTCTGTCTGTTGGAGAGTACCGGGCAACTGACATCTGCATAAGCTCTCTCTACATACCTAACCAATGTCTGCATTGTTATGCAGTCTGTGCAGGAAAGATCACAACATTTCAGTCCCCGCTGTATATTCTCGTATGTGGACAAAATCCATCACTTCCTTTGGAAGTTGGTCTTTATGGACCTCCCAAGTTCATAATTTATCTATGAAGAGGACTAACCATTCCAAGGCTGTTTGCTATGTTTCTGTCATTGGGCTTGTTCACTTTGGCAAAAGCGTTGCATTTGAACAGCACACATATCCTAAATATGCACCAGGATATCTGTAGAATGACCCAGCCAGAGTTAAACAATAATATTCAGGGAGTCGCAATCCTTGAGTGGGATGGCCTTCGTTTACATGACTCTCCAACCATTGCATTTCCTTTGACAACAGCCCTTGAGGTGGTGGTTGGGGGGAAAAGTAAGTAGTAGATTCATTTACAGAGGAGGAACCAGGCAGAGGGTCTTCTCGGTAGTGGCAACCACCCTGTGGAACGCCCTCCCATCAGATGTCAAGGAAATAAACAACTACCTGACTTTTAGAAAACATCTGAAGGCAGCCCTGTTTAGGGAAGTTTTAATGTTTGATGTATTTATCATGTTTTTAATATTCTGTTGGGAGCCGCCCAGAGTGGCTGAGGAATCCCAGCCAGATGGGCGGTGTATAAATAATAAATTATTATTTATTATTATTATTTAGGCTGAGGAAAAGGGTTGCATAATGTACACAATGGACAGGTGTAAATCATGGCTCCCCTTGTCAATGGTGTCAACTGAGAATCCAGAAGCAAAGATGGATCTAAGGGCACCCCAAGACTGTAAGCATGACGGTTAAGAGTATCTCAAGGGCCTACATAACACCAAGCCTCTACTGGGCTTCACACCAACAACATCTCAGCATTGTCACCCTTGAGTTAGTTCATTCCCTTCTAGTCCATTGCTTTCAGACTCCAGTTCAATGAACCTACTGGATACCAACCATTACAGCCATGTTTTAGAACCCAATGAACCATTAGTATTGCCCCCTTCCCCTTTGTGCATAGATGACAGTAGGGGTGGGATGGCGATTCAGATCATATTTTAACTCAGACTTACCTAATTTGTACTTCCCAAAACAATAAGAAAAGCAAAATTCAGCTACCCTTTGAAATTTGCACTTCTCCAAATTTTACAATGCCATTCTCCACTCAGGTAATGCGTACCTAATTTACGGGTTTGTTTGTTTTTTCATATATTGCCATGAAAACAACATACCTAAACTACATTATATACGGGGAAATTGTTCACGTGAAAATGTGGCAAAACAGCAATATACAAATTAGAAGCAATTTGTATTCAAATGCTGATGGATTTCAGTAAAGACTTTAAAAATAAATAAATCACAAGCTGATGTGGAAATGGGCAGAACCGAATTTGAGACTTGGAAAACGAGAAACAGACAGAAAACAAACTTGACAGATTCCGCTCTCTCTCTCTCTAGCTAACAAGTCTGCACACGAGGCTTTCTATGAATGCTTCCTATGCTTTCAGCTGTGTGCAGGCTGCTGCCACGTAGGTGTGCCTTAAGGAAAACAAGCAGTTTACACTTACAGTGCTATGATACCACTTTAAACCGCCATGGTACCCCCCAATATTTTTATGAGAACTATAGTTTGCTGAGAGTTGCTAGGAGACCCCTATTCCTCTTACAGAGCTACAATTCCTACAGTTCGCTATAACAAGGGATTGGTGGTTAAATCCCTTTGAGAATTGTAGCTGTGGAAGCAGAATAAGGGTCTCACAAAACCTCTCAGCACCCTTAACAAACTACAGCTCCCAGAATTCTCTAGTGCTTTAAATGTACAGTGTGCAAGTGGCCGGAAACTTGATCAGGGGAGTCTTCTGGTAAACAATGAGTATATTGTCGTAGGGGGCTGTCTCCCTTCCTTTCGCTTACAGTCACCACTTTCTCTTTAAGCATATCTGAACATTATGGCCTTGCTGATGCTGACAGGAAGACAAGAGATGGGTGCATTCACACGTGAGGGAATACACAGGCCTGCTTTTGTGTGTGCATGTGTATTCCTGGGGGAAAAGAATGGTGATACAGCCCTCAAAGTGTGTTGGTGTGTGGGAGAGGAGTTTCTTCATCTCTAGTCTTCATCTGTGCAAGTGCCAGACCATGTCCAAACTTCCATAACAATGCCACTCTGCAAATGTTTTTTTTTTCCTGCGAAGAGTTTGGAATGGCCACCATTCTGCTTTAGAGTAATGTAATTATACACTGCTCATTGTCTTGTACATTAAGCATCTCTCTTCACCTTTTAACTGGGGCAGGGGAGGAAGGAGAAGATTTCATATTCCCAGTCATCATAATTCTGGATTTCCCTCTCTTGCGCACATTGACACATGCACCTGCTGCTACATTTAATATATGTTTTGGCCCATCCTTTATCTTTGTAGATGGTCCTTTAAAGAACTCTCTTTTTTCCCACCTGAGTTTAAAGCAGTTCTCAATGATCTTATACTGAAATCCATGCATTGGGAATAACTGCCTCTCCTGTAAACAATCACAGTAACTACAAGACCAAACAAAATAAAAAAATAAGAAAATTCCTTCCAGTAGCACCAACTAAGTTTGTTCTTGGTATGAGATTTCGTGTGCATGCACACTTCTTCAGATACACTGAAACAGAAGTCACCAGACCCTTATATATAGTGAGAGAGTGGAGAGGGGTATTACTCAGAAGGGTGGTGTAACAAGACCAAGTGTAACATACAGCTGTGATGGACTTGTGATCTGTAATATTTTGAGTTCTGGTGCTGCTTTGGTCACCACAGATGGAAACCTGTGCCAAACTACAAGCTAGAAGTCTTTCAGAAAAGGCTGTGCAGTTCCTCAGGCAGGGTGTAGAGACAGACTGGTTTGTAGGACAGTTAGGGATACAATCAGAGTAATATATGCGAATTAATCTGGGGGGGGGGACATTCTTGAGTATGGCCAAGCAGGCATGGTTTAAAGTAGGGATGTGGGGGGACCTAACAGATAGCTTTCTGGGTCATGTGGCCAGCATGACTGAACCGCTTCTGGCGCAACAAAACACCGTGATGGAAACCAGACTGCATGGAAACACCGTTTACCTTTTTGCCGCAGCACTAGTATGCTTTTGAACTGCTAGGCTGGCAGGAGCTGGGACAGAGCAACGGGAGCTCACCCCATCTTGTGGATTTGAACCATTGACCTTCCAATCGGCAAGCCCAAGAGGCTCAGTGGTTTAGACCACAGCGCCACCCATGTCCCTTGTTTGCCTAGAGGGGGTGCATGACTGTGTGGAACTAGAATGTTGCACAAAGGTATAATACTAGTTGTAGCATGTACTTTTGCCCTTGGCCCCACGCAGAAGATTGACCGGAACGGAAGGAAATCCTTGAGCTGAAAAAAAGGTTCCCTACCCTTGGTTTAAAGCGTGCCTTTTCTGTGTTTCTCTTCATGCTTGGGCTTATAGCAATAAATACTCCATATTGATTACTTAATTGCAGTAGAAGCATCCTTAGACAGAAGCAGCATTACAGCCTACTTTGTGGTCTTAATTTTAAAGATTAATATTGTACTATCCGTAGTGTTACCATGCTATTCACCACATGGTATAATGGAGCATTTCTCCGCAACTGATTTTACAGAAATATCGTTTTGTTTAGGCACTGAGAGTTACATTTCTCTCTCTCTCTCTCTTTGCCTGGTGCGCTTTAGATAAGGAAGGGATCTGCTATCTTTGGGAGCTTAATTTAACAAAATGTAAGCTCGATCTCCCAGCTAAGAGAATTTTAAAAGGCTGTAAGAGAAACACAGTTTTTAGCCACCACATAAATACTTCAGATTGACTTAATAGCCTTAAGTGAATATCACTTTAGAGAAGTTTTAACTTTTCAATTAAGCCGCCATTTTTGCAATAATAACCTATCAAATAACACTGAGCCTATATAAAAGATATGCCTAAAAGGCCGGTGTATAACTTTGGATTATAGGAACATGGGATGCTTCTCTCTTTGAAAACCTAATAATGTCTCAGACTCAAATTGCTTTCTCTCTGTCAACAAAATAACAGAAGAAGCTTGGGACATAAACAAGACATTTGGTTAAATATTGAAATCTTCAATGCTTATGTGCTATTTCCACTCCAGGTCACTTGTCTTAGAAGAGGTTTGTTGTCCTTCTGCAAATAAATCAAAGTACAGATCTGGTAGTTTCTTGAGTCCAGCCTTCAGCGTGAGTAAACCTGCACCTCCGCCCAGCAGATAAATCTCTGCACATCAGCACTCTGAAAAAATGATTTAGTCACAATGTCCTGACTGTGCAAACATCTGATTATCATACTAAAATTGCCTCCTTTCATACAAATATTAGCTAATTTTTCCCTGGCTTAATAAAAAAGGCACAAGTAGTAATCCTGCCCCAATTTTTCTTGCTAGCTTTATTTCCATTAGACTTTTCATCAGACAAAAGAGGAAGGGCACCTAATGTTCTTCTGAGTTATTCCTGGATATTCTCTCTCTCTCTCTCTCTCTCTCTCTCTCTCTCTCTCTCTCTCTCTCTCTCTCTCTCTCACACACACACACACACACACACACACAACACACACCCTTACCTGATACCATTGTTTGCTTAGTGCATTATTACTTTCAGAGCAGAACGAGCTCAAAGGTTTCACACAATCTGTTCTATTTGCAGCAGCACTTTTGAAACAAAAATTAAAAGTGCTCATTCCAATTCTAAGCTGGGCATAAGCTTGCTTTTAATTCATTAATACGGGAAGGAAGTGGATTTGCATTGCTTTAGGACTTCAAGAGCAGCACATTTTGAAAATGTTATAATTCCTTTTAAGGGGGATGAATGAATGAATGAATGAATGAATGAATTCAGAATTAGGATATCATGTTGACTGTAATAGTAGTAGAAGCACTTTCCCCTCCCTGTGTTTCCCACACAACTGGAAGATGAACATTAGAAAAGCAGAATGATACTGAATTCTAATGAAGGCCGCTAGCCTGCCTTACCCACATAGCCGAAAGGGGAATGATGATTCATTTGCATGCCCAAGGCATCCCAAATTCCACCAACATCCATGTGGCTTCAGGTTGGGTGCTCATCATCTGTTGTGGTATAAGGAGGGCTATCAGTGTTCTTAATAATAATAATAATAATAATAATAATTTATTTATACCCCGCCCATCTGGCTGGGCCTCCCCAGCCACTCTGGGCGGCTTCCAACACAATATTAAAATACAATAATTCATCAGATATTAAAAGCTTCCCTTAACGAGAGTTGCATCTGAGAAGGTGTGGCACAGGGGATATTTAAGCTCTCCTCCAGCCCAGCTTCTGTGCAGCTTATGACAGTTAAATTATGTATTTCTATGTTAACTTGCTAATAATAATAATAGTGGTAAGAAGAAGAATGTGTGGTGGGAGGAGGGAACTTTTCAATAAATCGGTTAATTAGCAAGGCTACTTGGGTTAAATCATAGAATGGAAAATGACCTGAATAAGCAGGAGTAGTAGGGAAAATAGCCTACTACACATGTCTCTTTTAAATCACCCCCATGCTGACAGGGAGCTATCCAACTGATTATGGACAAAGATCTCTCTTCTGATCATTCGAGGATGCCCATCAACTGAGAGACTCGAGGGTAGGCACAAAATGCCAAAACAGAACAGTGCGTTCTTTTAATAAAATAAAATAGAAGTTTGATCCACACACCCACACCCACCCACACACCCCAGTTTTCTTTTCTTTTACCAAAGGCCAAGCTAAGAAAAGCGGGGTTGGTGTGGTGATGGTGGTTCAAGAACAAATTGCCATGTAAAATGATCAGCACAAAAAGGCATTGGGGAAGAGAGCGAGAGGCTGTGCCAAACAGATGGCACACCCTGCTGTGTTTTTGATTGAAAAAGAAAGGTAACATTTGCAGCCACGTCA